>NW_012267310.1:7591887-7674047 GCF_000151885.1 Dipodomys ordii | reverse complement strand
AAGGAAGGAAGGAAGGAAGGAAGAAAGGAAGGAAGGATGGAAGAAAGAAAGAAAGAAAGAAAGAAAGAAAGAAAGAAAGAAAGAAAGAAAGAAAGAAAGAAAGAAAGAAAGAAAGATCTTCAGGTTGAAATTTTTACAAACAAATATCCCCCTCAACCTGAAACATTATATAGACAGATATTTGAATTCATTTTAAAGTTGAATTAAGCACTTAACTGATATGAGTCAGTTTTGTGAAACATTTTCATAAAAGAAGAGTGAAGATTTAGAAAATAAGTAATATTCCCCCTCTATTTAAGAGGCTTATATCCAATGATTGTAAAGCTAGAATTTTCTATCAATATATTAATATTTTGTTTGGAGTGTTTGTTATGTATTTGCCGGCAGTTATTTGAAATTTTGTTTCATTTTTCTTTGTAGTAGTATGAAACACACTGAAGTATTTAACACTAAATTTAATTTTTTATGGCTGTAGATTTTATTTCCAAATATCAGTAAATAAAAGTATTAGCCTAAAGAATTTTTCTCTCCAAATGTAAATATGGATTGAAAGGATTTTCTGCATGTGATTTACCATTGCAACTTTCTTCAAGTCCATTTTGGCAGTACAAGGCTTCTAAAAATCAAAACCAAAAGATTACTTTCCAAAGAAAACCTAAATAACACTAAATTGAATTTTTATGTAACTGGAATTTTATAAGGCCTTTAAAATACAACACAGAGGACTTCTACTTCCAGAATGGAAGTACAATTAGCTTTGTTATCCTTTTAATCCAAGAAAGCAATAAAAATACTTAATGGATGATTGAAAACAACCCAACAAATAAATAATCATTTACACTCTGCAAGTTACCCCAAGAGCATACAGCTAATACAAAAACATTTTTTTCCAGAATCTTGCAAATCTCTGTAAAAATCTGTTGCACATAGACATATTCTACCTACCCTATTTTCTCTGCATCTCCCCAAGACAATAAACCACTAGCCTGAAGATGGGGCCAGGAAAATGGGGCTCACTCTCTCCTCTCCTGTTGGTCAAGGGCTATTTTCTTTCACACAATGCTGTAAGCCACCAGCATTTCTCCTGCTGTCAAGTTCCATAAAATAGAGGCTAGATTTTTAATGAGTGCAGCAGAAAGCACGGGTGCTCCCTCTGCCACTGAGGCCCTACTCAGAGAGCAGACATACTAATTCTAGTGAGGAATACTGATGTGTTATTAGACACTGGGCACAGATTTTTCTCACCTTAGTTTATTCCTGGGAACACAAGGAGAGAGAATCTGTAAAGACCACAGGCGAAAAACTCTGCTGGCCACTGTGCTCATAAAGTAAGTGTGCAACTTCAAGACAAACAGAGGCCATTGCACTTGCCCCACTTTCCATAAAACCTTCTTCTTCTTCTTCTTCTTCTTTCTTTCTTTTTGTCGGTCATGGGGCTTGAACTCTGGGCCTGGGCTCTGTCTCTGTGCTCTTCAGCTCAAGGCAAGAGCTCTACCACTTGAGCCACAGTACCACTTAGGGTTTTCTGAGTGGTTTCTTGGAGATAAGAGTCTCAGCTTCGAACAGTGATCCTCAGATCTCAGCCTCCTGAGTAGCTAAAATTACAGGTGAGAGCCACGAGCACCCAGCAAAACATTAATATTTTGAACAGGAAAAGGAGAAATGCATAAAAGAGATTATTTGAAAGTAAGAAGCAATGCATTAAAAAGATTTTTTTAAACTGGGTGGTGGAGTTCAAACCAAGAGTGCTTTCAAAAACAATGAAGATTTGAGTGATAAACAATTCAATGCAGACAGTTAATCATAAGAGAGATATACAGTAGAAAAAAAATCACTCAAAAACTGCTCAAAATCTGCCTTGGAAGGGATCTTCAGCTCACTTGGACTGCAGTATGGAGGAATGTATATTCTTCTAGGTGTTTTGAAAAACAGTAGAACAATTGCAAGAATGTTATTGGAGCCTAAGACCTTGGTCTGATACAGGCAAAGGCGGACAGTTTAACACAGAAATTTGAGTTAAGATTAAATACCCGAAATAAAAACAAACTAACAAAAGTCAGTAGTTGAAAATTTTGGCAAATTGAAGCCAGAAAAAATAATCTAGAGACAGACAAAAATCTCAAATTAAGTCACACTACACCGTGATCCAAACATTCGCAGAAGAATAAGGAGCACTGGTAAAGTTGTTTAATTATTTCTTAAAAGTTTCATAAAGGTAAATCCCATTCCCTTTCTAATACTTATAGTTTAGATAGCATTTAATATGTTTGATAATAAAAGGCCAAATGAGGAGTTGGGAGCAAAGTTATATTCTTTTTTCAACAGGGATCTCATATCCTCATGGACAAATGCTAACAAGAATAAGAAAAAGCCAAGTGAAAAAGTTAATACAGCAAATTCTACAAATACATACTTGTTTTCTTTCCTTTCTATTAGCTTCCTTAAAATACATCATGGATTTATTATCTAGCACAAGCCCTGGCTTTTCGATTCTCTCTCTGTGCTTTATAACAGAGCCGTAGGGAGCAAATGGCAAGAAAACAGATAGGCAAAGAAGCATAAAACAATAAAAACAGAGACTTTGTATGGCTCTTGTAGCAGGATGTTATTTTTAAACCTATTTGTTCAGTAATTATTTCTTGGTTGTTAGAAACAACTGTCTTCTTCCTAGCATATCTTTGGGATGAGTTATATTAGAAAAAACATGCTCATCCTTTTTTTCCTCACCACTTAATCTTCCTCTCTGACAAAATCATAACTGTCTGGTATTCACTAGTCTGTTTCATGGATGAACAAATTTGTCTTCCTTTTCAGTGCTCTATGCTTAAATGGGAGACATCACTCCCTCCTGCGGAGATATTTGGCATATGCCTTTCCCACACATTCATCTTCTATGTGTGCATATCCAAGCATAGTGGAGGAGTTTGTGGGAAGCCACATTATAGCAGTAGATCTCATGTTTCAGGAAAATATATCCATAGATTAACTTTCACATTGACATAGTAAAAAATTAGCAATGCCTGAAATACTGTCTCCAAATACCTATTTGGATATACACTACAGAAAAAAAAAATGATAGCATTAAAAAAAGTACCGAGGACCAGATATAAAAGTTGAGGCAGAATTTCTATTATCTCAAGTATCTGAGGGACAAAATTGGAGAAATGCTATTGCGTACTATGCACAATTTGCCTTCTAGACAGGCAGTATTACGATATTTTCAAGAGTACTTTACAAATTGAACTAATCCTAAATCGTATATTCAATCTTGTATACATTACAGCTACTGTGATACTTATTTTTCCTTTCATTCCATTGGTGAGGCAAACATTTCAAATTGTAGACATATAGTTGTAGGATACAGTGTGGCACATTGCATGTGCAGACAGCAGGTGCTTTAGGAAAAGCAGAAGTTTGTGTAGAGAGAAGTCTGGAACAATGTGTACATGAAATGTAAATTTTTATGTGTAACAACTACACTGAAACAAGTGAAAAGATTAGTAAATGTTTATAATTGTTGAAATTGGGTAATAAGTATAGGAATCTTTATTATTGTCTATTTTGTCTGTTTTGATAGTTCTGCAGATGTTTAAATTTAAAATTTAAAAGGCTCCTGACTTTTCATTTATTTAGAACATATGCTCGTTATGTGTGTAGAGAAAAATCTTCACCTGTGAAGGAAATAGTACTGAATAAAGGCTAACTTTACACTGGAAATGGTTGGATATTATTTACAATAATTACTCATGAAGAAAAAGAAGATAAGAATGTCAGTACATAGCTGCTGGGACCTAACACTGTGTTTACATGTAGCTTTACTAATTTAAGCCTCATTGAACATAAGTTGCCTATAAAATTTTCTGAATCAATCTGGATATTATAATCTTGATGCTTAGTAATGAGTCTGAAATTTTTTCAATGTAGATAGCATTTAAAAACTTCCTGATGCCAGCCATTAAATTCTATAACTGACTGGACTTGAAATAAAAAAGAAGGAGTGGTCAAGGGTGTCATAACAAGAGAAGCAAAGATAAGGCAAACATTAAAATTTAAGTTTAATGAAATAAGAAAGCAATAAAATTCAAAGTGTACCAGACAAAAGCACACAATAGAGTTATAAAGAGAATTGAACAGTGCAAAAATCAAATCAGTGCAAGCTGTTGTTGTTTGGAATTTTATATTATTTATTATTTATTCACATTAAAAACAGCTCCAAGTACTCTTAAGTGCTATTTTAATATCCCTAAATATTTTTTTATCAATTTCTATTGCCTAATTTATATCCTATCATTTCACACTTTCAGAACTGAACTCTTGAGTCAATCATTTGCCTGATTTCTGGCTTTATATTTATTTATATAATCTTGTACTGTTCTTTACTTATTGTTATCATTATATATAATTTTGCTATACTAGGTTACAACACATTATCATTTTGTTTATGCATTTTAAAGGTACTTGGAAACAAGGCCTTTTTCAGCAAATAGAATGTAAGCCTATATGTTCTTTCACTTCAGTAGTTGACTCTGGATTATATCATTCTCTAGATTATATCTGTGTTTTACTTTGCAATTTTACTGGCTTAGTAAAGAATAGTCAAATTACCTATAAATCAATCAAGGAAATTGATTTCTTTTTGCAATAAAAGTGCCTGCAGAGGTGGGCAAGGGTGGCTCATGCCTGTAATCCTAGCTACTCAAGAGGCTGAGATCTTAAGATCAAGGTTTAAAGCCAGTTTGGGCAGGAATGTCCATGAGACTTTTACCTTTGTTAGCCACAAAAAGTTGGAGGTAGAGCTGTGGCTCATGTGATAGAGTGCTAGCCTTGACCAAAAAAGCTCAAGGACAGTGCCCATCCTGAATTCAAGCCCCACAACCACCATAAGCATACTCACCTGCACACCCACAAACACAAATTAATAGCTGCATATCATTACTTTTAGCTTACTCTATGCTAGCTATTGTCTGGAACAAAATGTATTATTTTAACATGAATTTTCTTCAAAGCATAGACCAATGATTCTGGATAGGGAATAATGTTTTCATATTTCATATCCCTTGCATTTGGAATTGTTAATAATAAATATTTGAGTTTTAAAGAGCTAAATTTTAAAGTTAAAAAGCTCCAGGGTATATCTATATATAAAATGATAATGCTTAGGTTTTTTACAGACTAATTTGATTAAATATGTTCATATTTTCTAGTATACAGCTGTCTTTGCTTTTGAAATAACTACTAACATAAAGATAAACCATGTTGTCAATAATCCCCTTTCTGAAGGCTTTATTTATAAACTTATAAATTAAATTTAAAACATTTAAAATTGTGTAGTTTCTTCATTAATAGAAAGGAACAGGTACCTACTTTTACTATATGACTTTTAATTATAAGGGAATCTATGCACTCATAACTTTAATGTGGTATATCATCACAACCTGCATCTGTTCAATTTAAAACAAACATGCTCATCAGAACAGGTGTTATGATTTGCAAATTGATTAATAAAAGCATTTTATAATATGTTTCAGTGTTTTATAGTTTGCAAGCCACTTTCAGAATTATTGTTCAATGATTTAGTTGGTATTAAATAATCAAACACTTAACTCTTGTATTTGTTAGTTATTATATTTTAATAAAAATATTGTATTGAATGATGCAATGATAACTTGGGTTAGCTTTCTTCAGAGAATCTTATTAAGCAGTATTCATTTAAGGGCATTATATCAGTTAAATATTTAATATATACATTATAAAGACTGACCATATATAACCTTTTATAAACGTTTGGCCAGCAAGGCACTGGTGGCTTACTCCTAGCTACCCAGGAGGCTGAGATCAGAAGATCATGGTTAGAAACGAACCCAGAAAGAAGAGACTCCATGCCAAATTAACTAGAAAAATGTTGGGATGGAGGCATATCACAAGAAGTAGAGTGCCAGCTGTAAACAAGGCCCTGAGTTCAAGCTCCAGTATCAGCACATAGAAACTATTTTAGTATTTTACTTAATCCTAAGAAAATCTTGGGAAATTATTAAAAGAGGTATAAATGAGTTTGGTCAGAGTTCAAACGTGACCATTCGATTTTATCTGAAAGCAGTGCAAAAGCAAAAATGAAAATTGCATCAGGATAAAGAAATTAATTCAATTATTTACTAGCTATATGCTATAGTTTGAGTACTTGTGCACTATCCCAATTCACGTGTTGAAATCTTCACTCCAAAAGTGATGGAGAAGAAAAAACTTTTGGTAGACAATTAGGTTACGAGAGCAGGGACCACAAGGTCCACTCATCATTCTGGTTATGTGAGGATACAACAAGCTCCCATCTAAAGGAAAGTAGGTACAAAGTTTTCTAGGACATCCCACTTTTCAAAAATGTGATCAAACATTCCTGGTGTTTACAAGGTACTTAATTTATGGCATTTTATGATGGCAGACAAAGAGGATAGCATAGGGGGAGATTACCAAGGAAATCTACAACATTTGACCATGTTGAGGAATCAGATGAAAGTAATAATTACAATTTACAAGAACATTACCCTTTATCAGGTTGGCTTTGGAGTAGTGGCTTTCTTAAGTAAAGCCTACCATCAAGAGGACACTAAAAGACAATAAGAAATGTGAGCCATGTAAGAAATTTAAACCAGGACAATGTATTGGATGTTGGTAGGAAACACAGAAAGTAAATCACAACTCCTTAGGCCATCTGAGAGAAAAAAACAGGGGGATGTATTATGTGTCTGTTCTGGGGCTTGAACTCAGCTCCTGAGCACTGTCCCTGAGCTTTTGCTCAATATTAGTGCTCTACCACTTGAGCCACAGCTCCACTTCTGGCTTGGTGTAGTTTAGTGGCAATAGACAGTTTTTCCTTCTCAGGCTATCTTTGAACCATGATCCTCAGATCTCAGTCTTCTGACAGGCATGAGCCACCTGGTACCCAAATATATTGTTGTGGGGTTTTTTTTTGAAAATTCTTTATTGTGATTAAGTGATTAGATAATTCCCAGATTTCACAGTCTTGTGGGATAGTGATCTTAATTAAAGTCACAAACACATTCTAACTTTCATGGGGCAAATTGTCTATAATAGTCTATAAAAGTTATGAATTCTATGAGCTTTGACATTACAGTTATTTCTTCCACATTGGGTTTGGGACATGAATTTTACTTCACATTAACTAAAAATCCTAATGCAGGATTCTCTACATTTGGATCTGATAAACAACTTTTATTTTTTCTTTAGGTACTTAGTTATATTTAACATGAAAATTATTTAGTTTATTTCCAACCTGCAAAGTATCTAACATTTCTCTAAGTTCTAAAACTCATTAATTGGTTGCCATGTATTTACAATGTCATTTTGAGTGTGTACTTTGACTAAATATAGAAATGTTACATTATATGTGGGTTTGGCATTTAAGGTGGAGGATGTTGATGAAATATATATTTTTAAATCATATTTCCATATTACTTTTATCTTTGCTTGCTTAATTAGTAGATATTAATAATGCAGATGATAGAATCTCTAAAGTTGGCTAATCAGAACATATTTTTTGTTTGTCAGCTTTTGTTCGCCAGCTCAATAATAGACCAACTACCTATCAAGCACTAGTACTGAAAAAGAAGTGCTTCTAAATAAAACTTCTATTTGCATGTTGATACTATAATAAAATATTTAAATTAAAAATATTAAAGTACAAAATTTTTTCATAAAATGATTTTGCACACTTTTAATTTGAAAAGCTCATGCTTGTAATTTTAACCTCTCAGGAAACTAAGATCTGAAGACCATGGTTCAAAGCCAGTCCAGGCAGGAAAGCTTGTGAGGCAGTCATCTCCAATTAACACTCCCCCCCCCAAAAAAAACCCCAGAAAAGTCAGACGCAGAGCAGCAATAAAGCAAGCCAGCCCAGCAAGTGCAAGTTCTAAGTTAAAAAAATAGCAAAGTCGAGCCAGCAGGTTATGCCTGTAATTCTAGCTACTCAGGAGGCTGAGATCTGAAAAACATGATTAAATCCAGACCATTCTGTGAGACTCTCATTTCCAATTAACCAGTAAAAGCTAGAAGTGGAGCTGTGGCTCAAGCGTTAGAGTTCTAATCTTGAGCACAAATGGTCATGAGAGTGCCCAGGCCCTGAGTTCAAGCCCTGGGATCAGCACAAAAAAATTAATTTGGTTTAAAGCTTCAACCAAATTAAGTATATGTAACTCAAATAATTATATAGGTAGTCCTGACATTGTAAATGTAACTTAAAATTGGAGTTATGTCTTCATCAGTAATAGTGCATTTTTTTTAATTTTTATTTTATTTGTGAACATGCTGTACAGAGGAGTTACAATTACATGGGCAGGATAATGCGTACATTTCTTACCAAGCATTGCAGCCTCCTCCTTTGTTTACCCTTCACATCCCTTCCCAGCCTCCCCCCTCCCCACCAATCCCAATCCTTCTCCTTCCCCCCTTCCCCCCTTCCCCTCCCCCCCCCCGCACCGATGTTGTAAAGCTTGTTTTGGACATGACAACTTGTACTTCTCATTGTTGCAACAGGTCCACCTGTATCCTTAAACAACTGGTTTTTCCCCATCTCCTCCACAAGTTATACTGACATCAAATATTTTTATGACCACTGAAATATAAGCAATTCATCTGTAAATATTTATAAAAAATGTATATACTAGGTTACAGCTGATTTAATTTTTAAAATGGCTTCATTTTTAATAGTGTTGTTCTAGTTCCCATGAAGTTATAAATAAGAAGGGAAAATTATTTTGCCCAAACACATTGGCTATAATTTAGTATGCCTCATGTCACCCATATGATTGGGTTTTATATCAAAATCAGTGATAAATGTTCTTAAGTGATTAACGATGCGTACACTTTCTGACTTCAAAACTAAGTTGATTTTATTGACAGCTTAAAGTGTAACTACCTTTGATTTTATTCAGATCTACCTCTAAATTATAGTCCTTCAATTTAAATCAATTTGACAAATCTGTTCTAGGTAAAAGGCACTGTATTTGACACTGGGTATGACCAAGTAGGCACAGTATATGAGAAGAAATGACTAAGTTATAACTGTCTGTGGCTGGCACTGCATAAGGAAAACAAGACAAAAACCTGTAGAACATAGAGAAAAGACAATTCTTGACTTCAGAATTGGTTGCTTAAGCTGACAAAACACTTTTTATTTCAGTGAAGAAATAAGGGGAAAGAAAGAAAGAAAAGAGAGCAGTCTTTATCAACACTATATGCTGAGTAACAGAGAGGAAAAGTACTTTAAAAATAAATACAGACATTCTCCAATTTACAATGTTTTGACTTTCGATAGTATGAAAGTGGTACACTTGCAGTTGAAACTGTATGTAGAATATTGAATTTGGATGCTTTCCCATGCTAGTGATATTGGGTCCCATCCTCTCTCGCTAAGCTGAGCACTGACAGCAAGACACTGCTTCTAGTCAACCAATCCGTCTCAAGATAAAAGCACTCCAGTTCTCAGGGGCATTGTTCTGTCAAGGAAGGTTAGGGGTAAAGCATTTTAAATTTAGGGTATTTTTATTCTACAATGGGGTTATTCGGATGTGCTCCATAATTAAGCATTCAGAATCTGTGTTTTGAACTTTCACATTTTACTTTCCATTAATATAAAGTGGTTTTGGTCTAAACTTAGGGTTGAAAAAACATTATAGTGAGAGAAACTGAAAACAACCAGATTAAGCTTTTGTACAGCTCTAATGTAGAAGAGGTAGAGTAGAAAAGACTTAACTTCTGAGATTTGGAGAGATCCAGGGACTTAATGGATCAGAGAATAAGAGCTCAATTGGCTATAATACTAGCGACTCCGCAGGAGGCTGAGGTCTGAGGATTGCCTTACAAAGCCAGATCAGACAAGAAAGTCCGTGAGACTCTTGTCTTAAATTAACCACCAAAAAACTTGGAAGTAGAGCTGTGGCTCAAATGGTAGAATGACAGCCTTGAGCACAAAAGCTCAGGGACAGTGCCCAGGACATGAAGTCAAGCTCTTGGACCAGCACAAAACCAAAATAATAATAATTTAAAAAAAACTACAAATAATATCAGCCAATTTGAAGATTGCCAATGAATAATCTATTGCAGGATTCAAACCCAAGCCTTTTTCCCATACCTAACTGATTAGCTAAATTTTAAGCATGAACATTTTTACCCTTTATGTATGTATGTATATATTTATTTATTTATTTTTGGTCAGTCCTGGGGCTTGAACTTCTCAGGGCCTGAGCACTGTCCCTGAGCCTCTTTTGCTCAAGCCTAGGACTCTACCACTTGAGCCACAGTGCCACTTCTGGTCTTTTCTCTGTATGTGGTACTGAGGGATTGAACCCAGGGCTTCATGCATACTACCACTAAGCCACATTCCCTGCCCTAGGCATTGAACATTTTGAACAGAACAGTAGAAAGTGAGCTTTGTACACAGAGAACTTTAGTAGATAGAGTTGGCCTGATATTTTATGAAAATATGGGCAAAAAAATATAAAGATAAGATTTAGATGTAATGGAATGTCTTTTACTTTCACACTTCCCAAAAAAGGAGGTGTGTGTGTGTATGTGTGTGTGTGTGTGTGTGTGTTCCTATGTCAAAATATGGCATTATGAACTTGAAACATTACAACTAAATAAAATTTACAATAATTTTAACTTCTCAAATTGCCAATTGTTTATTTTCAACCACCATCAAGTCTATAATTACATAGCATTACCTCCCTTTCTCCATTTAAATGTGCTATTAGACTTCAGTTTGTGCAATTCTCTATGGGAAGTTGGAAGTAGTCAAGTGTATTTGTCTTCAGTAAAATAAGAATGGTACCAACTGACATTCATAAACCACTTCTACATGTTTGCAACAAGGAAAATTGCTATTAATAGACTCATTTGAAGCTCAACTATAGAGAATAAGAAAATTGAAAAACAGTCAAACCCATTTATTTTGCCCTGCTAGTTTCCTATAAAAATAATGGAAGTTGATCTGGGTGCAGGTGGTTCACACCTCTAAACTTAGCTGATCAGGCAGCTGAGATCTGAGGATCATGGTTCAAAGCCAGTCTGGGCAAGAAAGTCTGTAAGACTCTTACCTCCACTAAACTACCAAATCTCCAGTGGGGGGGAGGAGAATGGGGGAAGACAGGGAGATGGGGGGGTGAAGGAGGAGATGGGAAGGGATAGGAAGGAGAAACAAAGGAGGAGGCAATAATGCTTGATAAGAAATGTACTCATTATCTTGCCCATGTAATTGTAACTCCTCTGTACATTATTTTCACAATAAAAAAAAAGAAAAAAAGAAAACAAATGAAAAACAACAACAACAACAACAAAAGCCATGAAAGTTACTGGTAATAGTATTTGTTAACCTTCCCAAATCCATGACTAGGTAGTATTTGTTAACCTTCCCAAATCCATGACTAGGTAAATAAATATATAGTTTATATCTATAGTGCTGCTGTAATGGGTGTATAATTTTGGAAACTACTCTGAAAATAATATACTGGACAGTACTGATACTGATCAGGATGCATTGTATATATAACTGAAAGCTTATATTGAAACTCCTTTGTACAACTTTGAAAAAATAAATACCCCAAAATTACAATCAAAGAAACAAAAACACTCATCAAAATATTACCAAGTTAAGCAGAAACTTTCCAACATCCTTCTTTCAACATGATAACCAAGCTTCTATATGCTTTATCTTTTTGTCGAAATCCCACAAGTTCAAGTTCAAAAGCTTTATTGTCTTTCCCAAAAAAATGTTTGTTCAGCAAACTTCAGGTAATACTTTACTATTTTCCCAAAGATCTTTTGGCTTTGTTTACCTTTAAACATTAAGCTTTGTGAAAACTCTGTATTTTCAGATATGATAGAATTAGCTCACCATTTATAGAGATGATAGTTTCTTTCTATATCATTTTTTCATATTTTATCCTCTCTCTATATATGTATAACTAGTATACAACAGTATCAAACACATGCATAGCACCTCAGGAAAAATCCATTTTTTCAGATAAAATCTGCAGGTCCTATTCCAACCACAGATAAAAGAAAAATTAACCTAACCTCTATTAAATTTAGGTAGATTTCCATCATTGGTTTATACAGTGAGCATTTCTCCAGAGATTTTTTTCATAAGTAAAGTTTCTGCTGTGTCAATGATATTAAAATAATTTCTAAGCAAGAGCAATGATATAAATATTTTACTTGTGAAAACATTCAGGACCCAATTTCTCTTATCCTACATGACTGTAATTCCAGACTAGCCACAAGTCATACTGTGAGTCACAAGAGATCAGGATAAATCAAATGAACAAAGAGCTATCAACTATCATTTTGACAGGGATACACACTATGAGTTGAAGAGTCATGTTCTGCCTAGAAAGTAGAACAGCTGTAGGAGACATATGGAGCTGCTGTGGAAGAGAAGCTTCCTGGTTCATGGAGTGAGACCCTAATCAAAGTGATTGATGCTGGATAAGATGCAGAAATGCAGCAGATTCTCTTCTGAGGAGAGTGTCTTTGCAGATAAGTACAAAATGCTCTAATGAATGGTACCGGCTGCTGTACCTAGAATGCCCCAGGATAAATATTAATTTTACTTGCATGATACGCTAGCCATGAAACTCATTTTTCCAGTATCAAATATAAAATAAAAGGAAAGATTATGCTTAAGTTTTCCATATTCAAACAAAAAGAGACATTGAGTTTCAAATTGTGGTGAATTTTCCCAAATAGGTATTTTAATTAGTGATGTGAATTATTATTTATGATTGGCTATGAAAGGACCTTCTTTCATATTTCAACATTATCATTTTGATCACTTTTTATGGACAGAACATAAATAAAATCCATATCAAGGAAGAAAAAGAGAATCATAACTTTTAAGTCCTGTGTTTGTGTTGGGGGGGGGAGGCTGTGGGTGTGGGTGTGATAGAAGAATTGTACCAACCTGAATAGAAAATAGGGTTTTAAAAATGGACAACCCCAAATGTTGTTACAGTATTTATTTTAAGTACTTGTTTGGCTTTTAATTCTCATATGCTGATATTCTCCCATGTCCCTGAAATCTAAGCCATTTTGAATGACCTATCCAGAGAGGATCTGCTTAATAAAGGTGAATCAATCATAAATTAGGCTAAAAAAACATGACTTGCTTCAAACAATCACAGTTCATTCCCAAGACTCTGAGTTAGTCTCCTTATTAGATTATATTGCTACTCTTGCAGTCCATTAGTGTAGCTTATCAAAGGCTAAAAAATATATAAACCCAAGAGACTTAAGTAAACTGCATTAGGTAAAAATAAGCTATAAATCAAAGAAAACTGGATAACTGTGGGATGTGAGTATCATGATGAGATCATCATTTTTATTTTAATCATTCAAAACTTAACAGATCTTAATAATGAGCCATCAATATACTCAGACATAACAACCAAGAAATAAAATGAGATTCTTTTGGCACATCAATTGTCCTAATGTGCATACTACTGCTAGCATAGAAATTACCCCTGGTTGTTATTTTTAGAAGCTCAATTAACATTTTCACATCAGTAGGGTACAACTCATGTTAAAGTGGTTATACATACACAACACACACACATACATACATACACAAACATACACATACAACACTCACCCTTTCCCACACACACATGGATCCTAATTGCTTTAAAAGATAATTTGCTAATTATTTTTTTTTTTGTCGGTCATGGGGCTTGAACTCTGAGCCTGGGCGCTAGCCCCTGTGCTCTTCAGCTCAACGCGTGCATGCACTACCGCTTGAGCCAGAGAGCCACTTCCGGTTTTCTAGTAGTTTATTGGATATAAGAGTCTCACAGACTTTCCTGCCCTGGCTGGCTTTGAACCATGATGCTCAGATCTCAGCCTCCTGAGTAGCTAGAATTACAGGCGTGAACCACCGGCGCTAATATCATTTAATGGACTTTAGTACCCTAAAACAAAACTTTCTGCTAATATACATATATAAATTTTGAAATATTCTCATAATTTGGAAAATAATTGAGTAGCCGGGCGCCGGTGGCTCACGCCTGTAATCCTAGCTACTCAGGAGGCTGAGATCTGAGGATTGCAGTTCAAAGCCAGCCAGGGCAGGAAAGTCTGTGAAACTCTTATCTCCAATGAACCACCAGAAAACCAGAAGTGGTGCTATAGCTCAAGTGGTAGAGTGCTAGACTTGAGCTGAAGAGCTGAGGGACAAGTGCTCAGGCCCAGAGTTCAAGGCCCACAACTGACAAAAGTAAAACTTTAAAAAAAGAAAATAATTGAGTAATTTTTAAGCTCCAGAACTGTTCAGAACTACACTGAAATACCGTTCTGCGTATGTAAATGAATAGCAGGTGAAAAAATGAAAGGAATAAAAAAAATTAGTGGATGTATTGTTGTATACTATAATAAGAGGTAGTATAAATGATTACTCCTTAGTCACTATCAGTGCTCAATGTTACTCAAATAATTTTAGATTAAACACATAGAGATTTTAACTGTATCAGCACAAGTGTTTGATTGGTGTGTTGTGAAACAATGTAATTGCATCAGCAGAGGAATGCATATAGTAATTCAAAATCTCTACTGTTAGGGTATAATATGTTACTATTACTGATGATAATTGTAATTGTATTAATATCATATATCATATATATATTTACATATAAGGTGGCAGATAAGATATTTTCCTTTCTGCCACTCTATAGCAATTATAAATTAATTCAAATTTTCATTAATATTAATTATCCACAGTTTTGATCTTGAAAATATATAAAAGCAATAATTCCATTTAGGGACTAACAAAATTCGTATTTGTAATGAATTTAATTCTAACATTGAAATAAAAGTTTCTATAGATTGTAATGCAGTACAAATATATTCTAGCCATCAATTTAGGACAAAGGAAGAAATATTTATCACTAGTTTGTCTTCTAGATAAAAAGAAAAAAAGATCTAGCCCAAATGAATGTACAAACCATTAAATGATTCCTGGAGACAAACTTATTTATGTGAACTAAATTGACTCCTTAAAACTCCTCAATTAATTATTCAAGTGAATTTATTCTAATTTGCCCAAGGTAAATCATTTTATGATTAAATCTATCTTAAAATAGACATGAGGAATCATATACATGCACCTAAATTACAACACCAATTTCCCCTAAGTTAAAAATTCAATCTAATAGCATAATGATTTATAAGCCATGAACTATGTTTACACAAAACAATGAATCTTTAAACCTAAAGTATGTATCTTGCCAGTTTTTCAATTTTTCTAACATTAATCATGTAGACACATTTAAAATCATTTTTACAAATCTTATGTGCTTTGATACAACTAAAACCAACCAACAAATTCAAAAAGTGTGTTTTCCTGCTGAAAATGGCTAAGGATATATCTCAAGGACACAAGCAAGAGTATAGGAAATTAGGGTCTAGCAGACAGAAATGAAGAGCTGAAGTTCATTTCTTAGGGCAAAAGGATAAATATGTTTGATTTTAGTATATTTCACCAAAAAACCATGGATTGAAAGCCCTGTGAAAGATCAATAAAAGTTCTAGAATCCTACTAAAACTTGGATCTCTCTCTCTCTTTCTCTCTCTCTATATATACATATATATATGTGTGTATATATATATGTCTATAGAGCCTAGTTAGTTAAAAATATGGTATGCCAATATCTGTTTGTATATGTATAGTGAGAAATCTGAGGAAGAAAATATTTCTCATTATTTGGCATTTCTATGGAAAACCTGGTTATATGAACCTCTGCACAAGTATCAGTTAATCATGATCACATGCATTATAAGTATTATAGCATTGGTAGCATTATCACATGCTACCAATATACCATGCATGATACCAAGAAGGAGGACTATTGAAAATAAAGGCTACTTACTGATCTTTCAAAAGTGTTAAATACCAGCAGGAAGTCTGACTTCAAAATATTTTATAAATGTCTGAATGATAAAAGAACTTTGGGATTATAGCCACATATCTAAACATCTGAGAAATGAGATTTTAAAATTAGAAAACCCCAAAAGATCATCTAAATACATATTCTACTCAATGATAATACTTATTATGTGATACGTAGCTAATCTGCTTATTTTCATTCCAAGTATTTTCTTATGAATTAGAGTTTACTTTTCAATGCTTTTGCATAAAACACATAAGACAAAATGTTCATTTTGAAATATCTCTGCCAGAGATTATATTCTCTGAAAGAAATGGCTACATTAACTAGAAAGCATGATTAATCTAGGACACAGGAACAAGGAAAACGACAGGCCTACAAGTAGGAACTCAACCTGTTAAAAAAAATGAAAGCCAATATTGAGTTAGCAAAACAGTCTAGAAGTAGTTTTTAATATTTTTTAAAAAAGGAAAATATTAATAGCAATTTTCTCTCAATTCTTTCTTCAAGGTAAATATATTCCAATGATATACTTTGCTAACCTATGAGATATTTTTGTGTTTTGAGAGGGCAGAATGACAACTTAACAGTATTGACATAGAAATTATGGTATTACTATCTGCCAGAATATATTCTTGTGAGAATATGTATAAATATCTGTGCAGACATGGTCTGCTAAACAAATTTGGAATGTTGTGGCTTGAGTTAATTTTTCCTTACCCCTGCAGTATGAATTTGACAACTACCTATTCTTATAGATTCTAAAAATGCATATAAAAATGGCCTTATATTTTTTTGGCTTTACACATTTGGAGATACTATCAGGGTATCAACATTTTCTTCATATATAGCTTGTTTTTCAGCACTCACAGAGCACTCTTACTGACAAACAAACCACTCAGAGTGGCAGAAAGCCTTTGAGACTTGGAAAAATGGTAGAATCAACAAAATTTGAAATATCAGAATTTAAGGCACATACAATTACGATTGTGCAGCTAAAAAATGAATGTCCTGAAAAAGCATTGCAAAACTCATAGTTAAAACTAAATACCAGATGAGATGATATTAAAACCATGCTAAGCATTGCTCTATACTGTAAGTAAAAGGATTATAAGAATATTGCATATAGTGACTAGATCTTCCAAACATAGTTGTAGTGACAGATCTGGCAAACCACGCAAGCTTTCAACAGAATCCTGGAAGAGTATGTGCCATGAATAGCTTTTATATCTTTGCCTCCAATAAGACAGAAAATACGAGTGCTGAAATGATCACTCCATGAGTATGTACTCCATAATTATATACGAAAGAAATACCATATATCATTTATTACAATATAGATTTGGACTTCATTTCAGAATTTCTCATATCAAATATAACTTATAATCAACAGCATTCCTGTTTAATTTGACAGAATATATTATTTCTCCATGGTTCATAAAACAATGACACATTTTAAAATTAATGGAATCTTATATGTGATCAAAACTGATGGGCAATTCTTTATGTTTTTCACATATAAGTTGGCACTATTATATTTAGCTCTAATACAGCACCATCCAGGAGAAAATGATTGATGCATATTATACTTGTGAATGACTTCCACTTTTCTTTACATTATCAGATTGGCATCCTTCCCCAATTTTTCTCTCTTCTGAAATGCTAATAAAGCACAACCACAATTGATAAAATATTATGTAGAATATTCAGGAAATGTGATGAACGCTATTTTCTCAACAAATAGACTGAGGATGATAGGAAATAAGTGATTTGTTTGATAAAATTTGGAAGCACATTGAGAAGCATATGTACAGGCCTAGGAAAGATTCCCTGAGCACCAGGACACTAATACTCAACATCTGATACCTATAACTCAGAAATATGAAGTAATTATCATTCAAATAAATTATTGATGAATGCAAATTTTGGCATAAGATGATAACAAAATGTTTGGCAATGACTTTTAACATCTTTATGCAAAAATCCATATTTATTAATGTGATAATGATTTTATTCAAATTGTAGAACATATTTGGTGGTATACTTTACTCGATTCTGAGGCGTATTAACCATTCAATTAATTCTTCATCAGTTCAGTCTTTCATATAATGAGCCACTAATATGAGACAGGCACATTAATATTTGGCACTAATACGTGTTAGAGGTTGTTGATACACACATGCACATAAAATTGCAGACACCCTTCTCTCACAGAAATAAAATTTGACTAGGGAATGGAATTGGGGAAAGAAAGGTACTGAATGGAAAAATTAGGACAAAAATAGTTCCAGTGCAATGGTGGAATAGAATAGATGTGTGAAAAGATTCAGGTCACATCACTTAAGAGATGAGAAGAGAGAGAAATCAAAGAGATAAACTGTGTATGTAAATGGGGAAATTGAAAGAAAAACAGGTATTTGTATTAAAAGGTTGAGGACAAAGGGCAAACCAATGCAACAGTGATACTCACAGGACAATATGTTGGAAATGAACTTTACAACTTGAGGGGGGGTTGGGGGAGGGAAAGTGGGAGAAAAATGAGGAAAGAGGTAACAAGTTTGACAAGAAATGTACTCACTATCTTAAGTATATAACTGTAACCCCTCTGTATGTCACTTTGACAATGAAATTATTTATTTTTAAGTATTGCCTGCACTAGAGTCAGATTTGATGGTCACTGGTAGCATTAGGCGTTCACTATTCACTGCTTGTGTCTTAGCTTAGGAAATATAAAATGTATTAATTTACCTTAGCTTTGGTCCTGAATTCCTCCTTCCTATGAGAAACTTTTAGCACCAAATGTCCTTGCCATTTTACAAAGGCCAGTAATAAATGCATCTGAAATTCTAGAGTGGTTCATCTTAATAGATCCAGAGCAAATTATAACTCTTCACTCACAGCAGCATTTGACAATGTGTAATCTGTGTTGTAACTGTGCTACAGACTGGTAGTGTGCATTTGTAGCCATAAGTACAAGACACACCAGTGTTTTATATCTAAAAACCTGTATAGCCAGTTAATTAGGACTAGTGGCAGCTGTGTGATATCATCTTGTCATTCTTCAAATATCTGCAGTCTGGCTTGAAAGAACTTCACTATATGGTTCTTTTGCTTCATCTTGTTTTTCTCTGTCATTCTTCATTAACACATCATGCAGAGATTAACCTTCACATCAAATATTGTTTTTGATGCATTAACAATGTATCTAAAATGAAAGTCAGTTTGAAAACTATATAAAGTATTTTCTTCGTGTTGAAAGGTACTAACAGCTAGACAATAACTGCAAAAGGTCAGGATCATGTGAATGGATGGAGATTACACTATGGGGCATGAAAAGTCACTTCCAGAATATGTCATCCAAAAGTTCTGTGTGTTATGATATACGTCCTTGGTACTTTAACTTTAGTGGGCTTCATAAGGGGTAAAGTTATAAGAACTTTTTCCCTGTTATATTCCCTTTTTATATGCTTAGTGAGACAGAATCACCATTGTGCCTGTTTACCCATTTCAACAGGTTGAGCATGCAGATTAACAGCAAGCCTTCCTCTATCTTAAAAAAAAATCAGTGATGTCCTAATTACCATGCTTCAAAAGTGATGGGCAGACAATCTGATGATACAACTTTTGTACCTGACAATTGTCAGTAATGCTGAGGCAAGTCATTGACTCTAAAACTGGAGGTGGGGAAGATTAATAGTATATCCATCAGACTCTGTTAACATAGTTGACAATTTCTAATCCTATGGAATGTAATGAGCCATGTTAATAACATTTGGTTTGATTATCTATAAAATAGAGTGCTTCACTGGATTATTATTTTCTTTTGTCGATCATGGGGCTTGAACTCAGAGCCTGGGCACCATCCCTGAGCTCTTTTGCTCAAAGCTATAGTTCTACCTCTTTGAACCACAGTGCCACTTTCTGTTTTCTGGTGGTTAATTGGAAATAAGAGTATCACAACCTTTTCTGCACAGGATGGCTTTGAACCATGATCCTCAGATGTCAGTGTCCTGAATAGCTAGAATTACAAGTATGAGCCTCTAGTGCCCAGTTTTACATTATTCTTGTGCAAGTGAATTCAAGTACATGTGGTAGAGCACAGCCTGGCATATCAGTGTTCATGGAACATTTGCTACTGCTCATCTCTATTCCTGTTCACATCCACATTCATATAGATATCACTCTGAGTACAAAACAGCAAATCAAGAGGCATCCTACACAGTAACATTTTTAAATTGTCCAGGAGGGGCCAAGCACTGATAGGACATGCCTGTAATCCTAGCTACTCAGGACACTGACATCTGAGGATTACTGTTCAGTACTAGCCCAGGCAGGAAAGTTCATGATGTTTATATCTTCAATTAACTACCAAAATCCAGAAGTAGAGCTATAGCTCAAGTTGTAGAGTGCTATCCTTCAGCAAAATAGTTCAGAGACAGTGCCCAGATCTTGAGTTCAAGCTCTGTGACCAGCATATACACAAACATGACCAGTAGGGTAACTGGAATTTTAGTAACATGAAATACTAGTATGTAGTGAAAATCATGAGCCTTAGAAAGGGGGAAAACCTTACTTGGCCTATGATTTTAAAGTGTGCTTACAAATAAATATGTATTCAAAAGGAAAAGGGCCTTAATAGGAAAATCTTTAGACTTTCTAATAACTCATTTTCTAGCAAATGGAACAGTAGTTTGTATTATTAATACACATTCAGCCACTATTTACAGTATTGAGAGCCCAAGAGAAATAAAAACTATAGCAAAATTATAACTAGATTGTTGGACCATACACTCGTAGTTGGCATCTCAAAGTTAAAAGAACACTTTGTCGCAGTTTTTATTAAAAAAAAAACAACAATATTCATCCTACAAGGTATGGCAAAGACTTTGAACCCTACCTATCTCAGTGCAATCCAGTCCATTGTAGGAATAGTAGGGAAATGAGTCATCTTGGGCTATTGTTTTGCTCCCCATGTTTCTTCTTCTATCACCAGTCTTTAATGTCAATGGTGCTTCTACTCAGCTGCCTTTAGAAGGCAAAGTAATACTTATATGTCAAATACTTAAGCTTTCTTCTTCTCCTTCTTCTTCTTCTCCTTCTCCTTCTTCTTCTTTTTTCTTTTTTTTTTGAGGGGGGGTTCCAGTCGTGGGCCTGAACTCTGGGCCTGGGTGCTGTCCCTCAGCAATTCAGCTCAAGGCTAGTGCTCTACCACTTGAGCCACAGCGCCACTTCCGACTTTTTTCTTTTTGCTTATGTGGTGCTGAGGAATTGAACCTAGGGTCTCATGCATGCCAGGCAAGTGCTCTACCACTGAGCAACCTTCCCAGCCCATACCAAAGCTTTTTATTTATCATATACGCACATTCCCACAAATAGCCTGCTACATATTAGAAAACCACATGTCAATTATGTTATAGGGATTCATGGCATACATGAGGGAAAAAATAATGCACATTCTAGCTAATAATAGAAAGCAATAGAGAATATGAGGTCTTCTGAGAATATTAGTTCAGTTCCACTGCCAAAGTTCATCTATGAATATTAAGAAGTTTTTAGACTCTGTGTGTGTGTGTGTGTGTGTGTGTGTGTGTGTGTGTGTGTGTGTGTGATACTGTTGTACTGGTAGTGGGCCTTGAGTTCAGGGATGGGGTGCTGTCCCTTAGTGCTGTACCACTTGAGCCACTCTAATACTTCTAGCTTTTTGGTGGTTGATTGGAGATAAAGAGGTTAAATAGGGATACAGTTGGACCCATTGCAACAATGAGATGTACAATTCATTATGTCAAAAATGAACTTTACAACTTTGGAAGCTGGGAGGATTGGGGGGGACAGGGGGAGGATGGGAAGGGATGGAAAGGGGAAACAAAAGAGGAGGCTACAATGCTTGATAAGAAATGTACTCATTATCTTGCCCATGTAATTGTAACCCCTCTGTACAGTATTTTCACAATAAAAAAAGGAAAAAAAAGAGACTCACAGACTTTACTGACTGTGCTAGCTTCAGACTGCAATCTTCAGACCTGAGCCTCCTGACTAGCCAGGATTATAGGTGTAAGCCACTGCCACCCAGCTAGATTTATTTACTTTCAGTGTCCCATCAAAAATGTACATACTGATAATGTGGTATGTTCTCTATATCTAGTCCCTGAAAATTTGTCATAAAAATTAGCAAGAAAGTGTGAAGCAGCATTTCTGTTACTTGGAAGAAATAGAATCTGAAAATATGACAGAACATTATGAATGTGTACAGACTATGGTTTGGCTAAAGGATTTTCCGTAATTTCCCCCTATAAACCAATAGGGATATGAGAGAGAATGAGATCTTCCCAGTGAGCTTTTTTAAAACTTAAAATAGGAAGAATCATCATAAGTAACTTTTAAATGATTTCTACAATACAATCTTAATTTCCCAAACCATAAAACAGAAAACACCCTCAGACTTCCACATGGTTGTTATTATAACAAAGATACTTGGTCTCATTCAACTTATGCAATTGTCCCAACAGCATCACATTGCTATAACCCAGGGGAGCTGTCTGTTTGCAGACACATTCCAAGCTCCAGAAAGATAACAAAGAAAACATGATACCCTCCAAGTTCCCCTGAGATGAGCATCCAGCTTGACAGTTTACAAGACATTTGTGTTTCTTTCCTCTGCTCACTCTGTCACAAAAAAAGAAACAAGGACAGACTGAAATTAAATAAATAAAAACCTTATTAAGGCTACAGCCCATCATTTTAAAAGACTTACTTTTAAAATCCCATTGGGAAACTTTACATTCATTTTCAATTAAGTATTTTTTCCTTTAATGGATTTCAGGAGAGGTCAGATTCATAGATTAGCTGGGCTAATGAAGGCCATTGGCATTCTGACACAGTCATGTGTTCATAAGATAAAGGAGAACACTCGGAGTGATTCTGTATTTCTTATAAAGGGAAAGATATGAAAGAATAGTAAGCTTTGGCACCCTCAAGGTGGTTTCACTCTAACTAACGCTTTAGATCCTTTATAAAATGGGTGACAACCTTGGGGAAAATATCATATGAGAAACAAAAACAAACGGCTCTCTGATGTGTTGTCTTTTCAAGACACAAGTTTCTGGGCTTAAGTCCCTGAGAGTAAAGAAGAACAAGTCTAGTCATGTCCTGGGTGGGGGGAGAAAGGGGGAGAGAGAGGGAGTGAGGGAGAGAGAGAGGGGGGAGAGAAGGAGGGAGAGAGAGAGGGGGAAAGAAAGAGAGAGATTGTGAATAGGAAAAGGAATGGATAGAGTGTTAACATAAGAATGGAAAATGTGTCTTCAAGAGGATACAGAATATATTGATTTTATGAAGAAAGAGATCACTAGAGTAAAAAGATCTGAAATCAATATGAGATGACATGGCAGTCACAGAAAAATGTCAGTATTTCATGTACCATCACAAATGGTATTGGTTCTCTAAATTGAGGATGATGATATTGCTTGGGAACCACCTCTGTTTCCATTTAATATCACGCCTCAGACTTCATTGCCTTAGGGAGGAGAACAGGTGTGTGACAGCCATAAAAATATTTATATCCATTTGCATACTTCTGCCAGGGCAGAAGCATATCCTATGGCAATTTTTAGCTTTAAATTAAATTATTCTTAAAGTTTTCTCTTTTAGATTAGAATCAGAATGCCAATTAAGTGTGTATTTCCCCTTAAGTTTTCTTATACCTTTCAAGTCTTCATTAATTTTCCTCCTAATTTATATTTTTTATACCATCTATTAAGATAATCTACAGAAAAATATCAAGTTTGTGTCTTGTATATACATCTAGGAAGGAAATTAAGATACTTATGTCTTTTCAGTTGTCCCCATTCAAATTAAGTAAAACTGTTCCCAACTTTATACATATATATGCATATATAATATACAAGGATATGTATTATAAATAAGAATGTATTATACTATATGTATATATATATATGTATTATATTAGGTGTGGTGGCATAACCCTGTGATTCTAGTACTCATTAGGTTGAAGCCGAATGATTTTGAGTTCTAGGCTAATTATAAAAATTAAAAAAAAACTTCACCTATATAATTATACTTACAATGAGTTTTAAAATATATTAGTCATGTTTACTATACACTTTACATTCTCAAAACGAGAACCTGAAAATAGAGAATTAAAGACTCTTGTCCATCAATTGCAAAGTCATTGAAGTCAATATACATGTGGTTTCAAAATCAATGTGAAAATGTCTTCAATGCTTAGTGGTCTCATTATTAACATAGAAATTTACACTGAGAACTAAACATGTTAGAGGATATTCATAGTTAAAAGTTGTGTTTCCATATCTGGAGCTCATTTCAATTACCATCATTTTTATATGGTGATATTAAGTTATTTCTTTCTCTTTCCTTTTTAAAAATTTTTCCCTTTGGTTTATCCCCTGTTGTCACTGTTTTTGGAGGCAACAATGCTTAATAAGAAATGTACTCATTACTTTGCCCATGTAATTGTAACTCCTCTGTACAGTATTTTCACAATAAAAAATTAAAAATTAATAGATAAATAAATAATTTGTGTGTAATGGCAGAATCAGGCTGAAAGTACCTTTGGAGGGCACTGGTGATACGTCAAGTCCAGTACAGCCTTATTTTCCAAACTCATTGTTTTGTATAGTGTTGGATACAATTGAAATATCTAACTTTAGGTTTTTCAGTTTATAGGCAAGAAAGCTAAATTCTGAGCTCCAGTTAGCAAGAGTAAATTGGTAAAATGAAAGCTAATACCTTTTTGTGAAGGAAGGGAAGATTAATCACATATTTGAGATAGAAAATACAAATACAGGTAGATGTTGTTGCTTAGAAAAAAACAGAAATCATTTGTCTCAGTGTGGTTGTTGGGAAAGGAAGATATTTCAATAATAATAATGAAATATTATTGCAGGTAGAGTAACAGATTCTCAATGAAATACTTGTTTTGATAAGTTATATCTCTACTGTACACGAAATATAGTGAAATTATAAGGTTATAGTCCATTTGGTTGCATCTAAGCATGTGTTAAATAGTAATGCTAAAGATGTGGCTCATTAAAAATCCCATCCATGCTATAGCATCTGCATCATCATTTTCTTCTTCAGATACTTCTTTAGATACTCTCACATCTCCACTAGTCTCCATCCTTTCTTGTACCCAGAAATTTAAAAAAAGAAACACTCATTTAAAATTTTTGACTTTTCTTTAAACAAGGCATATTATTTTATTTTAAATTGATAATATGATTATTTGTTTGTATGAACTGAGACTGTAGACTAAGTAAGTCCCTGATGGACAGATCAGATCTCATTGGATGGATCTGTGGGCTCAGCTTAGTTCTTCAGTTGAGTAGAGTTCAGAAAAATGGTTATATGAAGGTTAGTGTCCACAAATATTAGCAGATAGGATAATGTCATTGAAAATGATAATATATTCTTGCTAGTTAATCCTTCTATATCTCAAGGAAAACAGAGTAAAATATGAAAAGTGTTTGCCCCCTTTACTGAATTCTGTGTCATTTTATGTGAAAAAAAGAAGTCTTTCCTCAATACTCGAGTTCCTACTTTTACTGCTCTTGATAAAAACCAATACATTGACATTATTTATTAAAACATTTATGCTGTTTTACGATACATGAGAACAGAACTCTTAAAAGGCTTATAACACTCTGAGTTAAAAATCAGTCCATACCCCCATTCCTTGATGGAAAATCATGAGGAAAATTCTTAAGCTAGAAATACTACACCAGAGATAACATTGAAAGAAAGGAAAGATAACCTCATAATACCCACCATGTTTGTGTTCTCACACTAATGAGTCATCTACAATTAACAAAAGACCTGAAACAAAAAAGTTACTGGAATCTACTGACAGGAGCATAGAGGGCAGATCCTTTGCCTTGGGTAGCTGAACTGAACTTCTCCATTACAGTGAGCTGACCCAGTTTCTCTGTGTTCAGAGACAAAACTGATACCATGAAAGCCCAGGCAAACACCTCACATTTCACATCTCCACTGAAAGCCATTATATGACTTATGAGTCTTTTTATCTTTATGTTTTGGAAATAATTCTGAGGGCTATAAAATTTAGTGGTTGTCAATGGAAGAGAACACTATTTTTTTTTACAACTCAATAGAGAGAACTGGTGGAAACTGGTGAATTAATGGGGTTTGCATATCCATTAATGTGGCTGCACACTATAGTGAAACCTGGTCCAGAATTCCATGGAACACATTGAAAATGTAGAATGTCAGGCCACACTTCAGACACACTGAATCAAGATCTACACTTAACAAACTCCATGCATACCTATGATCCTTATATATTGCAACATTTTGAAAATAAGCTGATTTAAACATGAACACTCCTTGGAATCCAAAAGGAACAGCTACAAACTTTCCAGAAGAGGCTGCTTGCTTGGCACATTTTCTCTGAGTTGATCACTTTTATTCAGAGCAGATTTGCATGAGAAGGTGTGTTTTTTCAGTTTCTGCAATGCCTATGTTTGCCAAAGTAGAAGCTATCCTAAAGGACACTTCCATATGTAAGGATGCAAACATTTATCATTCAGAAAAGCACTTTTGCAATCACAGGAAAATGCTTCATTTCTTTGTTCTAGTAGTTTTTCAGACTTGGCTGAACATTCCAGTCATGATACTCATTTGGTGACTGTGAGAGAGGAAACAAGTATCTATATGTATCTATATATTTAAACACCTACACTTGATTTTGATGTAAATTCCGATGATGATTCATAGCCTTTTTTAAATAGGGTAAGCAGAATGCTAATCTTGTCTTTGCTTAGTGTCCATTAGACCTTACCAACATTTTTGTGAGGATAGTGACTTCTGGTACCTCCTTTATATTTGTTATACTTGAAAGTGTAAATTGAGTTGCAGCATCCTAAATATTTTGTGATAGACTAGCTAATTTGTACCATGAAGAAACTAGAACAGCTGAGCATTTGGTGCTTCATGCCTATAATCCTAGCTACTCAGGAGACTGATATCTGAGGATCATGGTTCAAAGCCATCCCCAGCAGGAAAATCCACAGTCCCCTGGTAGGTCATACCTGTAATCCTAGCTGAGCCATAATCCTAGAGGCTGAGACCTGAGGATTATAGGTCAAATCCAGCCCATACAAAAATGCCATGCACACTTGTCTTCAATTAATCACCAAAAAAGTCAGAAATGGAGTGGTGGCACAAATGGTAGAACACCAGCCTTCAGCAAAAAAGCTAAGGGACAAGACCCAGGCCTTGAGTTCAAACCTCAAAATCACAGTACCAGAACACACGCATACATACACACACACACACACACACACACACACACACACACACACACACACACACATACATACACACAAAACAGAGAAACAATGCTGAGGTGAGCTTCTTTATACAGAAAGAAGGAAAACAGTTCATTAATATAGAAAGCTGTATTTTACAGATGGTATAACTGATTTCAAGTAGAAATTCTCAAGAAGGAAGATGAGTAGGAAAGAAAAGAAGAGGACAGTATTCCTAAGCTACATTCAGTTATCAAGTACTAATAAAAGGAAGTTTTGAAAGGGGAGACTTTTTGGTAATGAATTTGCTGGATCACAGGGTATATGAATTCCTTCAGAATTCTGCAGGCTGCCTTGACTGGTGGGTCGTCTAATTAATAAATCATCTGTCATTTGTCTCAGAATCTATGATTCCTTGTTTAATAAATATTGTAATTATATAATAAAATGAAACAATATGATAAATTTGAATGCAAATGTTTTATCTATTAAAATTTAAATGAAACTTTTGAAAACAACTTATAAGCGATTCACTGAAACAAACTTGTTAAATAGATATGGACAAGTCAACTCTTAAAGGTGGATGAAAAATATATAGGATTCTTATATTGATAGACAATTTCCTTTATGGTTGATTTCATATTGAAGATATTGAAATCAGAAGGTTTAGATTATGAGTAGGGGTTTTTACAAAACTGAGAAACTCATTAAGGAAACCAAAAGTTAAAGAAAACATAAATGTCATAGGCTTCTCTCATATGCAGAATCAAGTAATGATGATAATGATGATGAGAAAGAGGAAGAGGAGGAGAAGGAGGAGGATGACAATGATGATAGTTGTGATGATGATGATATGACATGACTATAAAAGGGGGACATTTTATAGAGATATTATGAGCAGGAGACAGAATAGAGAAATAAGGTGGTATGAATGAATATCATTGTAGTACATTACATATATATTTGGAAACAAAAATGTATATTGTAATACATTATATATATATGTTTGAAAATGACATAATGAATCTTCCTAAAAACTGTTTTTAGACAAGGTGCAGGAGAGAAGGTGTTAAGAGTATTAAAGGCCATACAATTGAAATAAATACTACATTATATGCATGCATAGAAAATGCAATGGAAATCTGTAAAATTAACTTAAGTAAATAAAAATAAACAAAAATATTTACATCACATTGTTACAATGGTTAACCTATATCATTTTTTTCAGCATTTTTGAAAATGAACTTTACAACTTGGGAGGAAGGGGAGAGGTTGGAAAGTGGGGAGGGAAAGGATGGTAGGAAAAAACAAAGGAGACAATAACAAAGCTCAATAGGAAATGTACTCATTACCTTATTCATGCAACTGTAACCCCTCTGTACACTATTTTTACAATAAATTTCATGCAATCCCATTTGTCCAGCCTTTCTTTGATTTGTTGTGTACAATAAAAACATTAAAATATTTAAAGAAAAAATATAAAAAGTTATTGGGCATATAAGAAAATTTCAATAAGTGAATGGACTTACAATTTTTAAGAAAATGTCTACTTGAAGTAAATGATGTGGGTTTTTTATTTCTTTCTTTACCCTAATGACCAATAGTTTTGACTATGTTAGATACACCAATTCCTCTAGAAAAAAAACCATCAACAGTGTGTTTTCAGTTGAATATTGGATACCAATGCCAATGGCTCTCATTCCAGAAGTACAATTTGTTTAAAGAGAACAAGATTGCTTGGCAAGAGCTGGGGCATGGGAATATTGTCAAGGAGTTAAACAATGTTGAAAATCCCTGACTTGACAACAACCATGCATTTATTTCATGAATATATTTATTAATTGTCTTAATAGGTTTAGAACATTTATATATCCACATACAAAATTTACCATCTATGTTTAATAAATATCCATGGTACATGCTATCTAGATATAGATATTTAACTGTACATATAAGGACAAATTAGTAAGTTACAACTTATAAGCAAGAAGTATAAAAACAAACAATAGCCACGTATCTTCTCAATAATAAATTTGTTAATGTGTCTACCATAGCAATTATAGTACCATACTATTATTACTATGTGAATCATTATCTTTCATCTGGTGCACACATACCAATTTAAAAACAGCATAGAACCTACCCTAGTGCCAATGAAAACAGTAGTTGATTCAGAGATAAATAATTTTGAAAAGGGGAAAAATATGTTTTATATGTTTAAATATCTACATTTATAGTACAGTGAAACTCACATACGTGAATTTTAAAAGAAACCAGTTGAATAAAGAGATCATTTTCTAGGCAGTAGCCAGATTTGCCCATAGAACTTTTTAATGGTGGTAATCAAAACATAATCTGAAGCCACTGATAGAAAGTCAGCCTAATTTACTGCCTATACACTACTAAATGATGATATGACTAATAAATTGATTTTTAAATTAAACAATCAAACATAAAATATTTGAGTTGGCTGGGGTAAAATTGCTTTTTTTGTGTTCATATATGAAATATCAGATCTAAGTTAAAGCTAAGCCTGGTGATGCACAGTTGTGATTCCAGAATTCAGGAGGCTGAAATAAGAGGATGATAAGTTGGAGTTCAGTCTGGGCTCAAATTAAGTCTAAGACAGAACTAAAGTCCAATTATAAAGTCACTAAGCATGACACTCAAATAAATATATTCAATAAATATCATTAAATGAATTAATAGTAAGAGCCATTATAACCTAGCATGCAGTTTTTCATGACACTTATCCTAGAAGGTCTTACAATAGGTCTTTATATTACCTAAGTGAAAGTTCAATATCAATAAATATTGCAAGCATATGTGGTTCTGTGTTCTTTAGCAAAATATAAATTTCTTCAAGACCTGCTGAATGTTATAGATCTTCACTTGAAGTATCAGAATACACAGACAATTACAGGCTGTAATTCTTTTAGGCATTAATTAAATTCCATGGTTCTTCAACATTGTTTGATCATAGAACTATTTTACCAAGGGATACTTATTAGTATCACTTGAAAGTAGTATTTCATAAAACAGGATTTGTTCCACTGCCATAGAGATGTTTGTGTTTAACCAAACTTTAGTGCTGTCAATGAGAACATCCAATATTTGGTACATTAAATAACTAAGGTAATCATTGATTGCCAATGCTTAATCAAAGGTAAAAATAAATATTTCTTTATTATACCTATGCAAATTATAGTATTTTATATGCTGGAGTTTGATGAAAAGGACTTTCACAACTTTACAGTATTATCTCCCAGTAATCAAGATATGGGAAAATATAGAACTCAATTCAAATGTTTTTATGTCACAATAGTATGTAAATATATATGTGCTACAATGTCTGGAAAGGGTGTTAATTATTTTGTATGTGTAAATGAAATTTTATTGGTTGTAGATTCTTTATTATTTTCAATTACTTGAGGAAAAATCAGTATTTTTGCCTTCTTTCACAATTTCTGATGAATTTTGGCTTTAATTCCCACATGGAAAGAGTAGGAAAAGTTAGTGACCATTTAAATGGAGCTCATGAATCCTGTGTTTTAAAAAATGGAATAAAAAGTGTTTGTGTTCTTAACAAAATTAATACAGATTTTTTCAAATGTAGCAGGACAAGATTATGTCTTTTGACTAAATGTGATCATCATTTGTAGTCACATAGATGCCAAAGAAGAAGTGTTGACAGCTTCTGTCTCAAGTCTTCTTGAAGCTAATAAGAGAGTTGATGCCAACTTGGCAGCACCAATACCCTGTTGGATAGGTGATGAGAGTCCCTGAGTCTGGGTGAGAAATTTGGACTGGCAGCGAAGGGAATTTCTACAAAAAGCACTCAATGACAGAAAACACAGCGAAATCTCAAAATTGTTCAAGCACCAACTTATCATTTAAATATGACAGCTATATTACAACAGAGATTAGAATTCCCACCATGGACTATTAGAATTCTCAGTTTAATGTCAGTTGTTTGAATATTTAAAGAGGACCTTTAAAGATTTTGATATAGTTAAATCCATTAGTGTTTTTCCAGTGTACCTTTTCTTTTTCATGGTTAATGGATTCTAAGCCATTTCCCCCCACAATGCTAACATTCATCTAAAGTGTTTTTTATATGTTCATCGTAAATTCCCCTAAATTAAAATTCAGTGCATGTAAAAATGTGTATCTTTTTCTTTTTCAAATAATAATAATCATTCAATTGTCATTTGAAAAATAATCCATTTTGCCCTTATTCAAAAGAAAATCTTTATAATATAGTAAAGAAAATATTTTCTATTTGTGTATTTATTTTTCCATATTTGTGTCATATGTGTCTGTCTAGACTTATAAAATAATGCCTTTTAAAATTCACAGAGATTTAATATTGGAAAGGAAAATTTATTCTTGTACCATCTTAAATTGAACATTCTATAAGGGTTAGTCTAGAACATTTTTGTTTTATCATGGAAATTAGAAACATTGGTGGAGAAGTTCCTTTAATAAAAGCCCCAGGCTTTGATAATTGTACAGGCAAGCATTAGGAAAGTACCCAGAGATAGAAGACTTCCAGGCTAATTAAACTATTACAAAATGTTAAAAATATGGAGTCTCTATTTTGAAAAACTAGCATAAGTGTTATTTTTTCAAGATGTGCTGAAAGTAGAATTGAAATTTTCAAAAAGTCTATAAAATCCATTGACTGCCGGGCGCTGGTGGCTCATGCCTGTAATCCTAGCTACTCAGGAGGCTGAGATCTGAGGATTGCGGTTCAAAGCCAGCCCAGGCAGGAGAGACCGTGAGACTCCTATCTCCAATAAACCACCCGAAAACCGGAAGTGGCACTGTAGCTCAAGTGGTAGAGTGCTCGCCTTAAGCTGAAGAGCTGAGGGACAGGGCCCAGGCCCAGAGTCCCAGGCCCAGAGTTCAAGCCCCACGGCCGACAAAAAAAAAAAAATCCACTGACTACCCAGAGACTTTACAACAAGCTTAGTATGTAAGAATTATGGAGCTAAAAGGGCGCACACCTGTAATCACGGTCCCCGGGAGTCTTTGGGAGAAGTATTGTGGCTTCCAGGTCTAGCTAGAGACTTTGCCTTATGTTGTATTTTTAAATAAAAGTTAAATAAATGTTTTATTTTATATTGTTTTGCTATTTTAATTATTATCATTAAGTAGTTGTACCAAGGCATTGTCATTTAACAAAGCAGTTTATGAATACTATGTATCGTGATCAAAAGAGTTTCTATAATATCCTGATTAATGCAAAAAACTTAAAATTCATATCCATATTTTATGGATATTAATAACTATTGCAATTATTAGTAAAACAAAGGCAAGAAAAAGAAGTATGTATAGTAAAAATCTGACTGAAAATATGAAGTATTAACTGAAGAACACTTCAAACTAGAGAACTCATTTACAAAACAAAAGCATTAAAACAAATCAATAAATTCACTTTATCCAATCATTAGAAATTAAGAGAAAAATTTGTGAATATATAAAATGTCTACTTATAAATGAAACAAAATCCTTACAGACACAGTTAAATGAATAGAAAAATAAGCCTAATACTCAAATGAAAACAAATATTTGACATGTGTTCATTTTTGTCAAAAATATTATCAAAAATAATAAAGAATATTTACTATACTCTCCAATTATCCTTGCTTTACATATTTGAAATCAAAATATATTTATATTTTAATTTCATTTTATGTGTTACAGCCATTATTAATCTTTTTGTCTCTGAAGTATGTGCATATTTGTACCTTTTACCCCTGTCTCTCATTTTCCTTTCCCTTCAACACTAACTGGTACTGCTTTTGGTTCAATACGTACCTTTGCACAAGTATGGTTCTTTATATATATTTTTGTGCTCAGACTTTGGACAGATACCTCTGAGTCTCCATTACATAATTTCTGTTTCATGATCTTGCTAATATTTGATTCCTAGTTACCTTATAAGAACCATTTAATGTCTTAATGTCATCACTGAACAGCATAATCACAAGCAACCATTCAAAATTCCAGTCCACATTCATTGAGAAAACACTACATGCAGCAGATAATAAGAAAGAATTCTATATTTGATGCTACCTCAAAGAATTGTACTTGTAAGTCAGGATAGCTTCAAAAGTATATACACAAATCACAAGGTTATTAAAATGTTTGTTTCCATTAAAAGCCTATCTAAAAATGGCAACTTTTTCCAATCATCCTGGAAGAAGATTGTACTTTCTCCCTTACTCATTCCTGATGCTGTTAGTTTAAAAAAAGACACTCTGAAAAAAAAGATATGTCCTAAAAAGTCACATTGACATCTGTATATTAGCTCTTAAGGATACTTAAAGATTAATTTGAAGTAGAATTAGTGTCAATTGTCCCTTGCCCCAGACCACTGTTCTAAAATTGTTAGAAAAAGTAAAATGGAAAAATAAGTAACTTAATTTATATACCCAAATAACACTGTATTACAACTCAAGATACTATATCTGGGCTTCAGCTTCGAAAATTAGGTAAACACTAAGCTTAATAGTATTATCATAGAAAATATACTTCATCTTCATTAAAAGTATACTACTCATAAGCAGGAAATTTAAAAGCACAATTTAAAGATTCTGTAAAAATTATTCTTGCAAATCCCAAATAAAATAGATGACCAGTGATGAATATATCATTAACAAAACTAGAACTTAGCAATAGGAATACAGTTAGGTAAGATGGGAAAAAAGGGAACAAAATATGATGATGAATTTATGAAAGCTAAAAGTAATCAAGACACACTTCCATTGTCATTATTACTTTGAAATAATACTTGCCTTATTTCGCTTTTTCAAAAACTTTACTCTTCTTCTAAACCCATTGTAACATGTTTTGACTCTTCAAATACTACTGTTTCTAGAGGTCCATGCAATTATCACTACACTTAATCTTGTCTGTTTGCACATGTTCTTTTTGCCTAGCCACCATGCTCAACATTTATATTCAATTATGCTCAATATTTATATTCAATCTTTATAGTACCTTTGAAATTAGAAATTTAAAATATAAGAATTAACACCTCTATGCCTATTATACCAACTTTAGGAAATAAACTAAAAAGTACATAAATGGAAAGATATTCCATGTTCATACTACAATGACTCAATACTGTCAAAATATTAGTTCTTCTCAAATTGATATAGTACAATTCAGTGTACATTCCAGCAAGTTATTTTGCAGCCATCAGAATAAAATGATTATAAACTTTAAGTACTAAGACACCCTAAGTAACCAACTGGAGATAAAGTTTGCATTCTTTACAAAAAGCAACTCAAAATTAGTTACATATGCAGATGTAAAATGAAGAGCTAAAAATTAAAAAAACACTCAAAGAAGACAATAGGAGAAATTCGAAATGACTTTGGGTTTGCTGGTGACTTTTTTCAATAAAATGCCAAAGGTATAATTCATGTAAGAACTGAATTTTAATTGTTTGTCTGAACTACATAGTGAGAAAGAAACAAAGGAAAGGAAAAGGAAAAGGAGAGAGACAGACAGACAGAGACAGAGAGACAGAGAGACAAAGAGACAGAGAGATGACAGAGACAACGACAGAGACAGAAATGGTGGGGGGAGTCTGGGAATGTGGCTTAGTGGTAGAGTGCTTGCCTAGCATGCATGAATCCCTGGGTTCAATTCCTCCATACCACATAAAGAGAAAGAGCCAGAAGTGGCGCTGTGACTCAAGTGGTGGAGTGCTAGCCTTGAGCAAAAGTAGCTCAGAGACAGTGCCCAGGCCCTGAATTCAAGCTCTAGGACTGGCAAAAATAAAGGAAAAAAGGAAGGAAGGAAGGAAGGAAGGAAGGAAGGAAGGAAGGAAGGAAGGAAGGAGAGAGAAAAAGAAAGAAAGGAAGAAAAGGAAAGAACAGAAGAAATAAGAGGGAGGGAGAGGAGGGAGGAAAAGTTGGATTTAATTAAAATTAAAATGTTATGTACTGTAATAAATGTTATAGAAGTATTTAAAATTAAGTATCTTACAAATAAGTGTGCCCATTGCATATGTTAGCAATGTATTAATTCCAGATCTGTTTTGTCAGAAGAGAAAAATGAAATGACCAATAGACATGGTATTGGTTATATACTGTGTAATTCCAACTATATGACATTCTGAAAACAGAAAGAAAATGGCAGATTCAGTAAAATGATTTGTAGTTGCTTTAATTCTTATGGCTAGACAAGAGAAAGAGAATTGATTTGAGGAGATGAAAAATCTGTATTCATTTTAACAGGAAATATGTGTCATTCCACATTTGTCCAAATATAGAGAACTCTAAAAGTAAGTGCTAATTAAAACTGTGCACTCTGGGTAATTATGATGTGTTGATCAGTTTATCAGTTACAACAAATATACTAGTCTTATTTAGAATGTTGTTTGTGGGAGAGGCTAGGCCTATGTGGAGAAGAGAATATATGGGAAATCTCTATTCCTTGTGCTCAGTTTTGATGCAATATTAAACTGCTGAAAAATAATTAAGTCAACTAAAAGAACACAAATATACACCTAATCTTGTTTCTCCTCTACTCCAACTTACTTTTCCTCATATTATTTTATATATGTCTTACATGCATATCTGTCATTCATAAATTATCTTAGTTTGTATGTCTAAAAGTTAAGGATTGTTTATCTCCAAAACATAGTATATCATTATCTCATCTAAAATAATTCCACACTCATAATAATCTCAAGTTACAATACTAGATTAGATTTTTAAAAAACATGATTTGCTGTGGAATAATGGCTATTAAGAGTTGCTACAGGAAAGGAACAATTTACCATGGCTTCTTATAATCAAATTGTGTCAGTAGGTACACTACATATCTTTTGATTCAAATTACTTAATATAAACTTAGCTAATAAAAAGATTAGTAATATTTTAAGAATAGGTTTTACATAAATGAGCAAAATAAAAAACAGGTTACTAATGTTTTAAAGTGATTGCATAGTATTCTTAGTCTTCATTTGTCCACTTCTTGTTTTCTTTCCTTTGGTAAAGGTAAAAATTAAACATTAGTCTAGAGATTTTTCTAATGAGTTTCTAACAAGCGTAAATGTAACTGTAACAGATACTTATCCCCTTTAGGAGGGGTAGTATTGCTTTTATTTACTTATTTAATCTCAGTATTTTTAGTCTTAAACGGGAGATGAGTAGTTCGCCATATCCTTTTCACAGGAATGGTAAACTTCAAATAAAATTGGCATCTCTGCAGAGAGACAGGCAAATACAACATATTAATATTATTCGATGGTTTAGAAAAACTTAGCAGTGCTAGGTGCTGGTGGCTCACGCCTGTAATCCTAGCTACTCAGGAGGCTGAGATCTGAGGATCTTGGTTCAAAGCCAGCCGGGGCAGGAGAGACTGTGAGACTCCTATCTCCAATAAACCACCCGAAAACCGGAAGTGGTGCTGTGGCTCAAGCGGTAGAGTGCTCGCCTTGAGCTCAAGAGCGCAGGGACAGCGCCCAGGCCCAGAGTTCAAGCCCCACGACCGACCCAAAAAAAAAAAAACTTAGCAGTAACACAGCTCAGAAAATGAAATGATTATCTTTCCATATTTCTCTTTATTCCTTGGCACCATGCTGTAATGAAAAATAGACTGGAGCAGGAGTTTTGTTTTGTTTTGTTTTCTCTGAAAGCTTCTACAGAATTTTGATTCTGAATTTGTAGTAATTCATTCCAATGTGGACTGATTTCAAGGGTGATATATAGTGGTGCTATTTGTAATTGTCAAGAATTTCTAGGTGGAAATATTTTTTTCCCAAATTATCCTTCCAGGGATTATTACTTCCTTGTGCTGGTAAAGCATACTCTGCAAGACATTGGACTTTATGCTGTAGGTTCTCAGACATAGTGGCAAAGAAAAATTCTCAGTCTTAATAGGCTGTTTTGTGGCCTAGAATTTGTTTTTGAAGAATATGTTCCAATTGGTTGGGAAAAAAAGCAATGCTTAATGTGATAGATAGGAAGAGAGGGGAGCAGGACAATGCTTGCTAAGACTTGAGTTGAAACTTGAAAAACATGGAAATGTTTGCAAGCATATGACAGAAAAAAAGAGCTGAAATGAAAATGCAGAGTAAAAACATGGCAAAAGTTGAAGCAAAATTAGGACACAATTTAAAGTTGCCTATAGCAAAGCAAAGATGTTTGTTCTAGTTGCTATTGTATACTCAAGAATCTAGGCCAAGTACAACAGCTCACGTTTGTATTCCCACATTCTGGTGATGTGGACATCAAGAGGATCAGTTTGAAGTGATAACAGGCAAAATTTCATTAGACTCTTTTGGAAAAATAACTAAAGCAAAACACAATGTGGAATATGGCTTATGAGATTTAATGACTGTCCAGATAGATCAAGACTCTAAAGTCAAACACTAGCATCACGCAAACCAAAACAAAAACAAAAAGGCAGTATAAAACTGCCTAAAAGATAGTTAAGAATTCAACAAATATTTAATGATTAAACACATATCATGTGATGGTATTTGTCACTTGTTCCCAAAATTGAAAAGACACAGAAGACCATAGTCATATTTAAGATTTAGAAAATATCACATTGACAAGCAATATAAAATCATTCTTACTCTAAGCCAGTCTACAAGGTAGAGAGCAAAAGAGGGTACTCTGGTTCAAGAGTAAAGCATATCCAATTACAGTCTTTGCATATACCCAAGAAAATGAAGATATATTTATATACATATACATGAATGTTCATAACAGTAAAATTCATGTAACTACAAAGTAGAAACATTCCAATGAACATCAATTAATAAGTAGAGAAATTAAATTATACACCATCTCTACACTATTTTTCAGCAAGAAAACGAATCCTGTGCTGATACATGCTTGCTTATGAATCATCTTTGAAAACGTTAAGTGAAAAAAGCCAGAAACAAAAATATACATGTTATATAATTCCATTTATATGAAATCCATAGAGAAAAGATTCTAATGGGTGTAGTGTTTCTTTATTTGAAACAAAGTTGTTTTAAAATCAGTTTGTCATGGTGGTTGCTCAACTCTTCAAATACATTGAAATTTTTGAATTGTACATTTTAATATGTGAGATGTATGCTATGTTAATTATATCATAATAAATAAGAAAATAGAAATAAAAGGAGAGGAAGAGAGAGTGGAGAAATTAAGAAAGGAGAGAGAGAGAGAGAAAGAGAGAGAGAGAGAGAGAGAGAAAGAGACCAGAAATGTAGATGGGTAGATAATGGAAATGAAGTAATAATAGTACGAATGTTAAGGATCTTAATAGGATAATTATTATCATTTAAAATAAGAAATTGTTTGAGATATTGCTTCTTAAAATGGCAAGAAATGGCTGCTGTTTCGTAAGCAGATATATTACTGGTGCTATTTCAATTGTTTTAAGTCAATCATCTCATTTAATGTTTACAATAACAGTGTAGTTATATCTATTTTATTGGTAACTAAACTGAGGCACAGAGTAGTTACATAACTGCCTCATACAAATCACATGTAGGAAGCATCAGAATCAGAATTTGAACAAAGGAAGTTAGTGACCAGACTGTGCACTGTTAATCACTATGTGATTTGATTTAAAACAATTCTGCATAAAATAATTGCTTATTAGATCTCTAAAAATAAATATGGGATTTCAGGAGAGTTGAAACCTCATTGGTAATTAAGGTATTTTAATGACTTAGGTAAACACACCTGACATCTTTCAAAGTAAAAAAAAAGATCTTCCTCATGGCAATTGCTCTGACAGGCAGTTAAACCCACTGCATAATAGCTGAGATTTCTGAGCAGAGCACATTTGGGTTCAAATCCAAATTCTATCTTTATGCTATTAAGAAAGTCATTTAATTTATATATATATGTATATATATGTATGTATGTTTGATAATATATACTTCAGAGTGTTCTTTGATAAATTATGTCAATATACACTGACATGGACATAAACTACATACATAATACTGTATTAATATGTTGGTAATCAATTTTATATATTTTGCAGTTTATTTTCTTGGTCATGTTTCTGAATTGCCAATTCCTTGAAGGTAACTGTTACTGAGGTACTAAACAGGATATTTGGTTAATGTGTTTGTTTTAACGAAAAATCTTATAATAAATCTAGTACCACTGGATTATGTGGGCTGAAATCTAAGGAAGAAACATATTCAGTGTTAATTTAAATATTTCCCTTATTAAGACAGATAATGCAGAGTCCCTATATACAAAGATTTCATATCATGTGATCATTTAAGTTAAATAATAGCTGCTATAAATACAATTCCAATTCATATCCACTGTAAGTATCCTCCTCCTTTTGCATAATACGTCAGTGGCAGCATCTAAAATTAAAATGACTGCTTAGAAATTTCTGAAGAAAGCTTTACAAGATCCAAGAATTCTATTTGTCTAGGGAAAAAAGACTTGGATGTTCTGCTATTTCCTATTTGCAGATGCATAAAGCAATCACTTTAGCAAATGAACACTTTGTTAAATTTATAGCTGGTGTGTTCTCATTTAGACAAATCTATGCTGGCTCAGCTGAACCAGTTCATTGTCAGTGCAGGATTTGATAAGCTACCCAGCAGATTTCACAATGGCTAGCATGTTAATATCTATCTATCTATCAATCAATCAATCTATCTATCTATCTATCATCTATTTATCTATATCAAACATTACAATTTAACTGAACATTTTATGCAAAAAAAACAAAAGGAGAAAATGAAAGGGGAAAAAAGATTCAATAAAGATGAACGTGCATTAAAAGTCAGGCACCGGGAGTATTCACACGGTTACTTAATTCCTTACTTGCAGATTAATGACAATGTTTACCTCCTGATATTGACGAGGACATAATACATCTTGACAAGTGATTAGAGAGGCTTGGGTTGTGAGTTTATTTTGAGGTAGTGTCAACTGCCCTTCTTTTGGTATAAGTGAAAAGCTTACATTAGATATAATTTTTTAGTAACACCCTTCTGTGAGATTCTCTTACAACTTTAAAAAACAAATGTGATAAATTGATTATGCTAACAAGTGTGAGCTGCAGTGGGTGATTTACTGGAGATTGAAGATGATTTGTAAATCATAAGAAAAATCACAATGTAATGCATTAAAATCTATAGTTACTTAATATTCCTACAAAACCTAAAATTTTGTAATAAGGATTTATAGAGAATCTATTATGTCTTCTAATACTTGTTTAAACAAGATAGTTGCTTAAAGAAAGAAATGATGGCAATAGTTTGGTGAGTTATTTCTTAGTTTTCTATTCTGTTGCATTGGTCTTTGGGTCTTTTTTCTACCAGTTCCAAGTTTTTTTTCATTACTATAGCTCTGTAGTGGAGTTTGAAATCTGGAATTATTATACCTCCAGCACTACATTTTCTGTCCAGGATTGCTTTTGCAACTTGGGCTCTTTTGTGGTTTCATACGAACTTTTGGGCTTTATTCTCTAATTCAGTGAAGAATGATATGGGGATTTTGATGGGTAGTGCAATGAATTTGAAGATTGTTTGGGGCAGTATTGTCATTTTCACTATATTAATTCTGCCAATCTAGGAACACAGAGGTCTTTCATCTTCCTACTGTCTTCTTGAATTTTTGTTGTTCAAACATATATATAGATATAGATAAAATAGAGGCTCTTCACTTCCTTGCTTAGGTTAATAATAGCTTCTTTTTTAAGACTATGGCAAATGGAGGTGCTTTCCTGATTTCAGTTTTGATCTTCTCATTGTTGACATACAGAAAAGCTACTGATTTTTGTGGACTGATTTTATACTCTGCTCTTAGCCAGTTATTTATCAGCTCTAGGAGTCTGAAGGTAGAGTCTCTAGGATACTTTAAATATAGGATCATGCCTTCCTTATTTAGATTCAGTTTATGTCTTTCTCCTGTCTTATTGCTCTTGCCAGGCATTTCATATCTATATAGAAAAGGAATAGAGAACATGGACATCCTTATTTTTTTCCTGATTTTTAGTTTTTACCATTAAGTATGGAGTTATCTTTAGGTTTGTCATAAACAGCCTTTATTATATTGAGGAATGTTTCATCTATTCCTAGTTTCTCCAGAGCATTTATCATATATAAAAAGATGTCCAATCTTATCAAAGGCTTTTTCTGCATCTATTGAGATAATAATGTGATTCTTGTATATCACCAAATTCCTTAAAGGAATCTCAAAAATAGAAAAGTATTGGGATGAGAGTTAACCCTCTCTTCTTTTGCCAGAATGTCAAGGAAAATGAGGATTTTTTACATACTGGTAGATGACAGTAAAATCACTGTGTCTAAAGTGAATAGTGTAATGAGGGGATGGTGAAGGGAGTAAGTTAAATTATATGTAGATAAAGTAGTAGTAACAAGTATGGACATAACTGCAATTCTCTGTCCTGGAGAAAGAAAAGGGAATCTAGAAGCATAGATGAAAGATAAAGATAGTTGCTGATTCTTTTGCACAAAATAATCAGGTTCCTGCTGTTTTAATCAAAAACAAAGAAGACAGAATAAAATGAATTAGAAATTTAAGAACAAAGAGGAGAGAATTTCAAGGAATAATAAATGGAAATAAAAGTACCACATAGGAAAGGGGAAAATATATCTTTTTCATGATAAGAAACCTATAGAAATTAGCATTTTCAAGTCTTTTGATTTCCTAACAAATGGGGCAATGTCATTCTTTCTGATGGAGGCATAGAATTCCATTGTGTGTATATACCACATTTTCTTGATCCATTCATCTATTGAGGGGCATCTGGGCCAAAGAAACATAGTTCCCATGGCTTCCCTTATTTGGAATAACTAGTATATGTCTGAGACCAGCAGAAACGATTAGACAAGTTGATGTTAGGTGAAATGAACCCCAAGATAAGGACTCAAATGTTTTTCTTTCTTGTTATTGTTTCTAACATATTTATAAGATATTTCTTTGTTGCTTTGTATCTCCCTCCCCCACGGTATAACCCCTGTTTTCACTGTATTTGATGTTGGTATAATTTGTGGAGGGGAAGGGCAAAAACAAATCCTTCCATTGCAAAAATGAGATGTACAAGTCCTTATGTCGAAAAACAAACTTTGCAACTTTGGTGTGGGAGGATGGGGGGGAGATGGGAAGGGATGATAAGGAGAAACAAAGGAGGAGGCAACAATGCTTGATAAGAAATGTATTTATTACTTTGCTCATGTAATTTTAACCCCTCTGTATAGTATTTTCACAATAAAAAAGAAATTAGTGTTTTCAAACAACACATGATAAAACTTTTGCATATCCATATATATCACTTTTAGAAAAAAATTTTTTTTTTACTGAATTCTGAGTCTGGATGCTGTCCCTCAGCTCTTCAGCTCAAGACTAGTGCTGTACCACTTGAGCCACAGCACCACTTCCGGCTTTTTCTGCTTAGGTGGTGCTAAGGAATCAAACCCATGGCTTCATGCCTGCAAGGCAAGCTCTCTACCACTGAGCCACCTTCCAAGCCCACTTATGGGGTTATATATATATATGATTTAAAGTAGAGGTTTATCAAGGACTGTGATGAGTAAGAGAGCTGCAAAATTATAATTGATGGAAAATTCACTAAATTATGACATCTTTCAGATCTAACAGTCCAACTTCTATAAAAATATTGACATATGAATTTCACAATTTTCTGAATGATAATATAAACATTTAGGAAGGACAACATTTGGAATGGATGGACTCAAAACTATCTCTAAATTAAATAAGGAAATGAAATGATCAAATATTTAGGTGCAGTTTAATTCTGATTTCATAGACCGATTGCAGATTGAATAAATCGATATTTTTAATAAAATCTTAGAAAATATTATGTAAGAGAATGACTTTCTATGGAAAAAATAATATCAAATCTGTTTCTTTCATGTAGGTCTATCTTTTATTATCATTCTGTTTAATTTATCAACCATAATTCTTTTTGTAATTTTTTTTCATTGTGAAAATACTGTACAGAGGGGTTAAAATTATATGAGCAAAGTAATGAGTACCATGAGTTACATGAACCAGGTAATGAGTACATTTCTTTTTTTTTATTGTGAAAATACTGTACAGAGGGGTTACAATTACATGGGCAAGATAGTGAGTATATTTCTTATCAAGCATTGTAGCATCCTCCTTTGTTTACCCTTCCCATCCCTTCCCCCCAATCCTCCACCCCCCCCAATCCTCCCCTCGCCCAAGTTGTAAAGTTCGTTTTCGACATGACAACTTGTACTTCTCATTGTTGCAACAGGTCCAACTGTATCCTTATTTAAACGACTTGTTTTTCCCCTTCCCCTCCACAAGTTATGCCAACATCAAATACAGTGAAAGCAGGTGTTATACTGTGGGGGAGGGACATACAAAGCAACAAAGAAATAATCTTATAATTGCATTAGAAACAAATTCATGAAAGAAAAAAAACCGTTTAAAATACATATCTTAGGGTTCATTTTCCTAACATCACCTTATCTGACCTTTTCTGCTTGACTCATACATATACTAGATATTGCAAATAAGGGAAATCATGGGACCTATGTTTCCTTGGGCTTGGCTTACTTCACTTAATATAATTTTTTCCACTAGTACATTTCTTACCAAGCATTATTGCCTGGCTCCCTGGTGATCTAGTCGCTAAGATTCGGTGTTTTCAACCATAATTCTTAAGAGTATACTAAATACCTATTATCTTCTCACCACCCCTCAATTTGCTGCAGTCATCCATGGGACCTAATTGCCAAATTTGGTGAACATAGTTTTGTCTTGCTAAATTTATGCCTTGTTTTTTAAAAATATTTGATTATTGTGTCCTTTTTTAAATTCCTTCAGTATTTCCTTAAAAGTATACACATTTGTTTATCCATTAATTATCATAATAAATACTAATTGAAAGCTATTATTGCCAAAGAATCTTTCCTAAAAATGTCCTTCATTCTTTTTTGGTACCACTCCGTGTCTGAGCCCTTAAATATGCTCCATCTGAACTTGATATTGATTACTAAGTAATTGCTCTTATTTTCAGAGTTTTAATTATAGCTACTATTGATAATTATTGGCATGATAGTTAATGGCATGGAAAAATAAAATGTTCATCTAGTCTCTGCTAATCTGAACTATTTGGCCTGCAATTACATATATGGTAAGTTTTTTGTTGTTGTTTTTTGTCGGTCGTGGGGCTTGAACTCTGTGCCTGGGTGCTATCCCTCAGCTCTTCAGCTCAAGTCTAGTGCTCTACCACTTGAGCCACAGCACCACTTCCATTTTTCTGAGTGGAGATAAGAATCTCACAGACTTTCCTGCCCGGTCTGGCTTTGAACCATGATCCTCAAATCTCAGCCTCCTGAGTAGCTAGGATTATAGGCATCAGCCACCAGCACCTGGCTGATGGTAAATTCTAAAATAACCCATTTCTTTCATGAAAGACACTAACAGGCAAAGGTTGATGCTACTGATGAGATTATGCTTTGTGTCAGGAACACATGAAGGCAGAGAAAAGTGGGACACTATTGAACCTCCAAAGTACTAAGCTTCCTCAATTATCTATCCATGGAGTACATTCACTTATTCAAGCACAATTGGATGTAACACTGGCAATAAACACAATGGAAGACAAATTGATATTATCTACTCCTATTTTACCCTTACTTCTCCTCTTGTATTTTCTCTTTATTTAGTGTTCATAATCATGATAGTATAGGCATCTACTTATTCTCCAAAACAAGAATATTGAGAATTTTTTGAGATATGTCTAGCTCCCTCAAATTTTCATTCACCACTAAGTCTGGTGTTCTATTAGTTTTGTAATAGAGTTTCGTGAGACATAAATCATCCACCATAAAACTTATACTTCTAAAGTGAAAACTTCCTTCCCTGGTTGCAAATATGCTCATCATGCGCAATCCTCACCACTGCCTCATTCCATAATGTTTTCTTCATTCCCCAATGAAATCTTTAACCCACTAGCAGAAATTTTCCATCCACCTCTGACACCTACAAAAATTGTAATATTTGCATATAACATAGTTTTGTTTTAATGTCAAGCTCAAATCTTTTGCTTGCCTGGACTAATAGTGATCAACACAAAAGATGTGGGGTCAATAGAGAAGACAAATCTGAGTAAATCATTCCTTTCATGAAACCTTTAATAATTATAATCACGTAAAAATGAAGTCCAAGTTGATTAACATGAATTTTACCTTTGCTGAAGGCTCTTCATATTATATTTTTATCTTCTTATATTGACTGTTCCTTTAATATCCATCCTTTGAGTAATGATGCATCCATCAAAGTATGGATACTGTGGTATTATCCTGATACCCTAGGCTGGATCAGATGTTTGTTCTAGATGTATCCACAGTATCCCAAGCTGGTACATCCTAATGTACATACTTTGTAATCATCTGCTTGTATGTCTTTTACCCTCATTAACAGTGATATCATAGGGACAATGATATCAATGTAACCATCTATTCTAAAATTCTCTACAATATTCTTAGAATATGGTACATTTTTTAAACTTATTTAAAAATGCATACATGAATGACTATATCAATGATGAATTAGAATGTAAATTCATTGGGCAATAATTGAATAACCTTATATAGCTGTATTTCATATGAGAGATTGCTCTGATCCATACAGCAGTAAAACAAAAGACCTAGATCAATTGCTGTAGCAAAAGAATGATAAAAGAGCACAAATTTGGAAATTAGCACATGATTTTTTTTTACTTTTTATTGAGAAAACACTGTACAGAGGGGTTACAGTTACATGAGCAAGGTAATGAATACATTTCTTATCAAGCATTGTTGCCTCCTCTTTTGTTTTTCCCTTACCATCCTTCCCCTCCCACCTCCACAACTGCCACCCCCCCCCGCTGAAGTTGTAAAGTTTGTTTTCAACACAAATATCTTTCTTTCTTTCCTGCTATTGTTTCTAATGTATTTATAATATACCATGTGATTTTTTTGTTTCATTGTATGTTTCTCCCCCATGGTATAACCCTTGTTTTCACTGTATATGATGATCATTTTTTAATCTCAATATTTTAATGGAAGTATTGATGGTTGTGAACTAGAAATGGTTAATATGGGAACCTATAACTGAGTTGGACTCAATGATTTTCAAAATCTTACAAATTAAGGTTGTTACTTTTATTATAAGAAAATAATAAATTTTATATATATAATGCAGATTCATATATATATATATATATATATCCATGTACATTCAGATTGTTTTACTTAGAAAGCTAAAGGTTAAGAAGGTCAAAGAAAATGTCTAACCTAGAAAAAAGGGATAGATTTAGAAGAAAGAATGTTCTAATTTTACTTAAAGGATATCAACTATTTTGAAATGAGACATACACCTGTTGTTGTAGCTATGGATGTTTCAAATAATATTATTTCAGATAAAACTGCAATTTTGTATGACTCATTGATTAATTCAAATATCATTAATATCTATTGCCTATCCATAGAATCAGAATTGAGATTGTCTTTAAAATTTGTCTTTTGAACTACACTTAGATTATTTTTTTTCTCCTGCATAAACTTCCAGCTCATTCACTGTAGCATCCGCCATGGCTATGCTGACACTCTAGAAAGATCCTAACAAAGACTCAGACTGTGACTTTGCAAATCTCTGTTACAGTGCAAAATAAAGTAGCAGTATTAAAACCTTATAACAGAAAGCCCCTTGTTGCTATGGTAATGTCTAGTTCCTAAAGGCTCAAACAAGGAGCTCTTTTCTCTGATTCACCTGGGTCCTGTTTTTACACTGGTGATATTCAGATGATTAAAAGTGTTTGTGAGATAAGCATTTGCTCTATGCAGGGAGAGAGACAACACTCACTTTTAGTCTATAGGAGCAGATTGTGGGCAAACAAATCCATATTCAATTAAATCATTGAGGCAACATGTAATACACAGCAGTGATTCACCACTCCTTCAGAATATTCCATCCGTGTTTTCTCTCCTCTTAAAATGACATGGTTCAATTACATACTATACCTCTTTTATTGTTCTCTTTGCTTTCAGGAACTCACATTGAATCATACCATTCAGTCAGCAATTACAGGGAAGGAAGGAAGTGGGAAGAGTCATATTCATTTGACACTGATGTTCAAAAAATAGGTAAAAGAAACTAAGGTGTTGGCTTACTAACAAATGTAATTTACATCTGATGCTTGTGTCTCACACCTGTAATCCTAGCTACTCAGAAGGCTAAGATCTGAGGATCACAGTTCAAAGCCAGCCCAGGCAGGAAAACCCAAGAGTCTCTTATCTCCAATAAACTACTAGAAAACCAGAAGTGGTGCTGTGGCTCAAGAGGTAGAGTGCTCGCCTTGAGCTGAAGAGCGCAGGGACAGCGCCCAAGCCCAGAGTTCAAGCCCCATTACCGACAATATATATATATATATATATATATATATATTATTTACAATCCCATTTCTTAAAAAAACATAACAAAATACATTTGATTATGTTCCAATTGATTGGTAATTTTTGTATAACACACACTCACACGCCCATATATCCAAACATATAACTTTCAAACACTTGGACTTGTCTACACGTGTGCATATATTACTATATTTAAAAGCATTATATAGGGCTAGGTGTGGTGGCACATATCTAACATTCCAGCTACATGAGAGGTGAAAGTGAAGATCAGTGAAGTGAGGTTCAAGGCCAGCCATGGCACGAAAAGTTACCAAGTCTCAGTCTCAAAAGGCAGGCTTGGTGGTGTATATCTGTAATTCCAGCTATCTGGAGTCACAGGTAGGGCAATTGCAGTTCCAGCCTACCTACAGGGAAAATGAGAGATTCTGTGGGAAGAATAAGGCTGTGGTATGTCTTAAATGGTACAGTGCTTTTCTATCAAGTACAAGGCACTAAATTCAAGCTCCAGTACTACCTGAAGTAATTTTTGTCTCTTACAATGAATTATAGAAACATCCTGTAAAATAATAAAAATTATGTTACAAAACTACTAAATGTAATATAGTAGCACAACATACAAACTCAAACTATCTTTTGAGTTTTTGGCAAAAAAGTATCACAGTATTTGATTATATTGTCATCCTGGAAGGACTAGTCAGTAATGAATGTATAGTTTGTTACTTTTATTTACAAACATATGCATATAGGTTTTTACTTTGCCTAGAAACTAATCTATCATAATAGTTATAGGATTTTTAACTTTCAATTATTTTGAATAATTTCTTACGAAGGATTTCAAAGAATAATATTTGTGGATAAATAGTGTATGCATGATGTCTTTCCATGTTATCCCATTAAATTCAATGTCTATAAATGTTTCATGGATTGAACTATGAGAAATATTGCATCAGATAAATTCTTTCTTTACTGTGCAAATATGACTTGTATAATTCAAAACAACTATCTCTTAGGAACTTGCCATGTCTTCACGATTACTGTGCTTCTGTATGCTTCTTTGAACCATCTAGTATAGGATTATCAATCTATATTTTAATTATTTCTATACTGTATTTATTTCAGTCAGTGATCCCTATGAAAGCAGGGACTGGTATTTAAAACATTTTAATCTTCCTTAGCAATGGAGTTCAGCTGCAAATATATGGAATTAATAAAAATATTAAATGAAGAATACTTATGATAATTTGCTGAGTATTACTATTAGATGTATATATGTCTAATGACAATATCCTATAGCTACAAGATACAGAAATACTTGAGGATTGTCTATCTTTATACTTCTTTTCCCAGATCAAAAACCAGATATTTAGTAAACATTTGTTAAATTTTAACTAAAGAGTCAAAATAATAAACTTTATTTCCTATTATTTCAAAGAATAACTACCACATATAATATATTTTCTTCTGAGAATAGTGGACATCTGCCCTCCTTCCCCTGATTATTAGGGTTTAGATATGCCTCACTTGTAGTTTCTAAGACAATCTTCTTTCTGAAAATAACATTTCTTGTCCTTTCTTCAGGGGCTGGATTTGAGAGGCCTTACAAATACATTGGATAATAATCTATCTTAAAACCTCAGAAATAGTCCTGAAATAGACTACATGTCTTCTGGTATCAGTATAGATTTAAGTGTAATACACAGTATTTCTATGTACTCAAATTCAATTGCCCTGCCTGAACCATCTGTGACATCACACATACATTTACTAGGTTTGTAGTACGGTTCAAATTATAAAAAGCATGTTGTACAATTCACTATGATTCACAGATATTGGTCTTAGATAGTGATATAGACAGAATGAAATTCCTGAGCTGATGCTCCAATGCAATTCTCACCATTCAAATGTAGAAGGTCTATTTTCTTTATCATTATAAAGTTAAAATAATGGCAACAATTTAATTATTTTAGAATTTGTACTGGATGATCAATATGTGCTACCTGACAATAGTAAAGACTTTTGATAGTCGCTGATTTGACATTGTTAGGTATAGTTTTGAATCAAACAAAGTATTCCCTTAAAAGTTTGTAATTCACAAAGCCTTGTGAACAAGTCAAGCAGATTGTAATACACTACATCTGCTCCTGTAGTTGCTCCGCTTTTTAGATAAAATGTCATTCAAACAGTATTCTCCCTATTCCCACCTGAGTTCATAGACTATTCAGAAAACTCATGGGGAGAAAGATTATTTATTCATGAAAGCAGAGTTTCTTTGGTCATTCTAGATTTGATTGGCATTAGCAGAAACTATGTCTGACTCTAAAGATTTAAATATTCATTAGAGCATTATCGTAACACTTAAATACCTAAGCCTTAGAAATTTCAAAGTAATTCTTACTTTGAATAAATGTAGAATATTTTACATAGATGATCTACCATAATGATAAAGTACAATAACCCTGCATTTCATTCTGTGGAAAAGAGAAATATAGAATATTTAGAATCCTGTTAAAATACCTTACCAAGGTTGCTTATATTATTGATAAATTTTATCTGATAAAATATAAATAAATAAGAAACAGATCTTTGCAATAAATTTTTGTGTATACTTCCCCTTGAATGAATTGACTCCCTGTAATCGTTCATATACATTAAAATTTTATGACCTGTTCACTGAACATAAAATCAAGGGTAATTCAATCACCCTTGGAGAATGCTTTCTTAAACTACCTGCCCAAAGAGAACCACAGTATGGCTATATTGTTGGGGAATGTGTGTAAACATAAAAACATATCCATATACTTCCATGTATTGAGCTTGCTGAAACTTGCACAAATAGATAACACTAATTGAAATTGTATAATATAAAATTTAAGTCACTCTGGTATATCATTGGGCCATAATAATCCTTTTCAGATATCAGAAAATTATTTCAATGTCAACCTAAACAGGAGTCTAGATTTGAGTGAGTGAATTCTAATTCAATTCACTATTTAAAACATACAACACAACAAGCAAAGAAAAATGTTAAAGTTTCATTTTAATTTAGCTTCTAGGAAAATTATTTGAAAGAGCTTTGTTGAGCAAATGACATAGAAATATGAATGTCATATATAATAGGCTAAAATTGATAAATTTTAGCCCACCTAGAGAATTAAAATAATGAACATACTCATCACATTCAAGTTTCATATGCCCCTCAGTAATTCCCCCCTTACACCCCAACTCCACTGTCTTTAAGAAACTCCAGGTATATTATCATTACATATCAGTTTTTAATGAATAGAATTTCACATAAATGGAATTACACAATGTATAATTGTTTCAGTTTTGCATCTTCTACTCAACATGATAATCAACCATATTGTGCAGGTAACAACAGTTCATTCATTTTATTACTGAGTTCCATTCATTCTATGAAAAAAATCTCACCATTTTAAAAAGTGAACTCACCTTTTCATAAACATTTGGGTTGCTTCCAGGTTTAGCTATTGCAGATAAAACTAGTATGCTCACTCATGTACAACTCTGCATGGACACATGCTTTAATTTCTCCTGGGTAAATATGCAGGAATAGAATGGCTGGGTCATACCATAAGTGCATTTAAAAATTTTAAAGAAAATCTCAAATTGTTTTCTAATGTGTTTTTGTCCCCTACAGCGATTGGACCCCATAGGTTTCATGTACATTTATTAGTACATTAAATAAGAACAAATAACAATTCCTGTATGCTTACTATATGAATGCTTTTAAGCTAAGTAGTTAAATTACATTATATCAAATAAGTACCTACAACAATCTTACTAAGACAGGTATTAAAATGGAATCTACCCTGTAGATAATGAAAACCAAGGAATAAATCTGTTTTCATAGGTGACAATAACTAACAAGTGAAAAAGCCAGATATTAACTTTGGTAGTCTAAGGCAAGAGTTTCAGCTCTTAATTAAAACATGCCAATCTATACTTTCTGAATGGATGTAATTTATAATAGAAACCTATGAAATATTCCTCAGATTACTATATGTCTTTGGTTAATTTTCAAAATGCTGTTACAATTGTTTCAACAATTTTTTTCCTAATTTTTTAAGGAAAAGTGTATTCATCCCCATAAAATAAACAGAAATCTCACCTCTGAAGTCATATTTTGAATAGATATTTTACTGTAAATTTATGTTTCAGATTAGTAATATCCTTTCTTAATATAAAATGCCAGACATTATAAGCCATAAATCCTTAGATTATAAGCAGTTCATTCTGAAGATTTCATATGTTCTCTAAAATTGTTCACATAAAAGTGAAAAAATTCATTTTAATATTATTAGCAACAGAAATAAAAGTAAACTAACTTCTCTCCACTACTCTCAGCAATGTTTAAATGTCTTTACACTGGTCATTATTTTACCTTTACTAAAAATTATGTGAAGAATTTTGATTATTTTCAGATGTTCACCTAAAACACATTTTATAAGCAGGATATACTTCTTTAATAAAACAAATATCATTGCAACAATGAGATGTACAAGTCGTTATGTCGCAAAACGAACTTTACAACTTTGATGGGGGCGGAGGTGTGCAGTGGGGGGAGTGGGAGATGGGAAGGGATGGGAAGGGATGGGAAGGGGAAACAAAGGAGGAGGCAACAATGCTTGATAAGAAATGTACTCATTACCTTGCCCATGTAATTGTAACCCCTCTGTATGGTACTTTCGCAATTAAAAAATATTTGAAGATAAGTAAAAAAGAAAATTAAAGATAATTAAAAAAGAAAAAAAAACAAAAACAAATATCAATTGCTATATGTAGAGTCAAATTCCAAATTTTGAAACAACCTACAAAGAATGTTAAATATAGCACCACAATAATGGGATTCTTTTAAAACCACTTCTCAAATAAGTGAGATATATTTATTACTATTAAGTATATAAATGATATAAATTTAAATATATATATTGATATATCAATGATACATGAGTCTCTTAATCGCCACTGTCCAATTTCCAAAATCAGGTGGAAGTAGATTCAAGATGGGTTTTTTCTTTTTTAATTTACAGAAAGAAAATAAGACACCTATCTGAAAAAACTGACAGGACGTTATTAATGCATGCACACATGCACACACAAACACAAATACATGGTCAAGGCAAAGCTAAGAAACTGAATGTACGCTAGAATCCAGAGTTAGCGGGCAAGCTAGAATGAGGGTTTTCTAACAAGTGGTGTCATACTTTTTGTTGTTGTTTTCCACTGCTGGTGAGGATTGAATTCAGGGTCTGGGTGCTGTCCCTGAGTTTTGTCCCTCAAGGCTAGTGCTGTATCCCTTTAAGCCACAGTGCCATTTCCGGATTTCTGGTGGGTTATTGGAGATAAGAGTCTCTTTAATGCCTGGACTGGCTTCAAACTGTGATCCTCAGATTTCATCTTTCTTAGTAGCTAAGATTACAGGTGTGAGTCACCAGTGCCAGGCTGTATATATTTTTTAAAAGTATATTACAACAAATTAATTGTAAAAGGAATTCACAGAACCTGCTGACCACAGACAGTCTCAGACTATGGATAGCCTAGAAACCAAGGGAAGGGCATGAGTACCACACAAGACATCCTCACTCCTTTTCATGGAGCAGCAGTGGGAAGGTAGCCCTTCCCCCACCACTGGAGAGGAACTCCATCTTTGATAATTACCAAGACAGCTAGCTCATAACTCAGGCCTTCGAAGAAGACAATAAGAGCCATTCAACATGTCAAAGGAACCTGACCTGCAGGACTCAACTCCAAAACAGAGGAAAGTTGATCTTCCCAGGCAGAAATAGCTCCGCCCATGGAGAAATTACTTTCTTCACTGGGTAAACAGCCAGAGGCTGCCCCACCAACTACAGCACAAGCAGCAGACCCAGCTGCAGCAGGGTAAAAGAAAAACAATTAGAAACTCAGTAAACATAAATCCCGAGAATGGTTCAAGGCTGTGTTATGTGAATGTCTCAGGAATTAGCCCCTAATGGAAAAGCTACTGATTGCTAACAGGCCTCAACCCTACCCACAACTAGCCCCATCACAGAAACTCCAAGCTAGAGGAAACAGCCATCTCCCTCTTGTGATACCCAAAGCAGATCACCCTCCCAGTAATCTAGCCTGGGAGGAGGGTCATAAAGTCCCTGGTAAGGCAGAGCTTCCTTCTTCATGCTCAAAAAACTGATTTAAGAAACCAGTCAAGCCACAGGAAACCAAAAACCACAAGCAAACCAGAGACTCCACCAGGAGACTAGTTACAGACACAGGGGAGAAGATTCTCTCCCTCCACCCACCACCAGGAAAAAAAAATCTAAGAACTCTTTTTTATACAGTTTTTTATTTTCTTAAATTGTTTTCTATTTTTTCATAGTTTTTATTTTATATTTTTTAATTCTCTTTTCCCTTTTGTTCCTTTTTCTTATTTTGCTTTACCTCATTGCTGTTCTGTTCATCCCCAGATAAATACCCATCTTCGATTATTAGACTTTATCCTTCATTGTGTACATACTTAATTCAAATATAGATTACATAATTCACAAACTCTCAGCCTTAACTCCCTTAATTGTAGAATTATTGCTTTATACTTATATAATATTTAAGTATTTCTTTTTTTTTCATTTTTCCTTTTTTAAAATCTCTGTTCTTTCCTTCTTTCCTTTTACTTTTTCTGAAGTTAGATCTTGGTTATATTCCCTCTCTCCCTTTCCTTCCCCACTTTCCACTAATCTTATTTCTCCTCAAAATTCTCCCTAAGCCTATTAATTTCTGGTCTTCTGACTCCTTTTTGATTTTCTTAGTCCATTGATACTTAGTTGTTTGTTGTTGAACTAGATTGTACCTGTTGAACTAGATTGCACATGTACTCATTTTGATTGCAACAAACAATTTGTGAAACTACAGAGCTCGGGCTGATTCTTGCCTTAAAATAGTGTTCTAGTGTGGAACTTGTTTTGCTTTCATACACAAATGGGCAGAACAAGCTGGTCAAACACAAGAAAAAAAAAGGCAAGTCCAGGTATCTCAACTCCTGCTCATGATAATCAGGCAATAGAGCAGATAATGAATAAGCCAGAGGATAGTTTATAAAAATACTCTACAAACACAACTGGTAAACATGCTGAATGAAAAGAATGAAAGCTTGCAAAGGACTCTCAGCATGATAAGGAAATCTGTGAGCATGATGAGGCTAATCAAAGATTAATACAGGCATTTCGTGAGTGTGAGGAGGATAAAGATTCCATGAATGTCAAATATTAATAGAGGAATTGTGTGAGCAGGATGAGAATAAACAAAGATTAATAGAGGCATTCATGAAATCTACAAGTATAAAGTTGGAGGAAGCCATGGAGACCACAAAGGGAAAGCTGAATTAAGCCCAACAGGAAAGGGAGTCTAGTGAAATTGCAGCCAATCAACTAAAGGATTTGAGAATGAAGACTGAAAACCAAATTAAGGAGGTAAAGAAGTCCATACAAGATCTCAAACAAAGCTCCAAGAAAGAATTTGAAGCCATCAAATCTGACCAATTAGAAGGAAAGGAAATAAAAAAAAAACATGTAGAAAATCTTGACAGTAGGTTAGAGCATACAGAAGATTAAATCTCTGGGAGTGAAAACAGCCTAGACATTATAGAGAAAGAACAGACAAGTATTCAAGTTAACTACAAGAAATATGATAGATCTATTAAACATTTAGAAAACATCATCAGAAGGCCTAATTTAAGGCTAATGGGTGTAGAGGAAGGCCTAGAGAAAGAAGTTAATGGTCTAGAAAATTTTTCAACAGAATCCTAGCAGAGAACTTCCCAAACATGCAAAAAGATAGGCCCATTCATATACAAGAAGCCTTTAGAGCCCCAAATAGACCAGACCAGAACAGGAAATCCCACCTTCACATTGTAATCCACACAGGATCAATTTAGATCATGGAAAGGATCCTGAAAGCTGTCAGGGAGAAGAGATCAGTCACCTGTAAAGGAAACCAATCAGAATAACTTCAGATTTCTCAGCAGAGACAATGAAAGCCAGAAGAGTCTGGAATGACTTTTGTCATGTCCTAAAGACAGACAACCATCAACCAAGAATACTCTACCCAGCTAAACTCTCCATAACTGAAGGTCAACTAAAAATCTTCCACATCAAAGAAAAATTGAAACAATATATCTCCACCAAACCAGCCCTACAAAAGCTACTTAAATATGTCCTACACAAAGAAAACCAACAAGAACATGATAAAGGCCAAGAAACAGACACCAAACAGAGAATCTAAGAATCATGGGAAGGTCCCAGTTGGCACAGCCCCCAAGAAGGAGGATAACATGGTAATAACTACCAAACAACTCTCAGTCCAAATCTCAATATTAATGGACTTAACTATCCAAATAAGCTATATAGATTGTCTAGTTGGATCAAAAAAGCAAGATTCTTCTATCTGCTGTCTTCAAGAAACACACCTTGCCCACAAAAACAAGCATTCTGAAAGTGAAATGCTGTAATAAAATCTACCAAGCAAATAGCCTCCTAAACAGGCAGGAGTTACAATCTTAATATCAGATAAAATGCACTTCAATTTAAAGTTAGCAAGAAGAGATACAGAAGGTCATTATATACTAATTAAGGTCTCCTTTAGGAGGATATTACAATTCTAAATATCTATTAACCAAATAATAGAGCACCCAAATTTATCCAAGAAACACTATTTTCCCACAAATCTCACATAGATCCAAAGACATTAATTGTTGGGACATTAACATACCACTGTCCCCACAGGTAGATCAACCTTGCAAAGACTCAACAGAGAAATCTTGGATCTAAAGAACTGCATAGATCAATTAGACCTAACAGACATCTACTGAATATTTCACCCAGCAACATCAGCATACATGTTCTTCTCAGCAGCCCATGGAACATTCTCCAAAACAGACTGCATTTTAGGTCACAAACAAATTTGTCCAAACTCAGATACATTGAAATGATGCCCTACATTCTCTCAGACTACAAGGGAATAAAATTAGAATTCAATAACAAAATCCACCAAAGAAAATCCTGTAACACATGGAGGCTGAACAACACACAATTGAACCATCAGTGGTTCATGGAAGAGATTAGAAAGGAAATTCAAATGTTCATGATATTTAACAAAAATGAACACACAAATCACCAGTTCCTCTGGGACATGGCTAAGGCAGTATGCAGAGGCAAGTTTATACCTCTGAGTTCCTACATCAACAAATTGGAGAGACCTGAAACTTACAATTTAATGAGGCACCTGAAGTTCCTTAAAAGTAAGCAATAAGCTAAGCCTGGATTCAATAGATGAAAACAAATAATTAAATTAAATCAGAATTAAATGAATTGGAGTACAAAAAATCATAGAAAGAATCAACAAAACAAAGAGTTGGTTCTTCTAAAAAATTAACAAAATTGACAGACCCTTAGCAAATCATATCAGAAAAAGAAGAAAACACACCCAAATAAACAAACTCAGAGATGAGAATGCAGCATCACCACAGAAACAACCAAGATTCAGAACATTATAAGGGAATACTTCTCAAACCTTTATGCTAATAAGTTTGAAAATCTGGAAGAAATGGACAAATTTCTAGAAAATATTGACATGCCCAAACTAAGCCAAGATGATTTAAACCAACTTAACAGACCCCTATCAAGCATCAAAACAGAAAAAGCAAGGAAAAGAAAAGCCCATGATTGGATGGATTTACAGCTGAATTCTACAAGGCCTTCAACGCAGATGTCAAACCAATACTCCTCCAACTATTCAATGAAATTGTAAGTGAAAGTTTACTACCAAACTCTTTCTATGAAGCCATCATAACCCTCCTCCCCAAACCAGGCAGGGACTCATCAAAGAAAGAGAACTATAGGCCCATTTCCTTGATGAACATCGATGCAAACTTCTCAACAAAATTTTGGCCAATCGACTTCAACAACTCATCAAAAAAATCATACATCATGATGAAAAAGGATTCATTTCAGGGATGTATAGCTGGTTTAATATACAGAAATCAGTCAATATAATTCATCACATCATCATGAGCAAGGATAAGAACCACATGATTATCTCAAGAGATGCAGAGAAAGCATTTGACAAGATCGCACAGCACACCACTTTATAATGAAAGCTCTGGAAAAACTAGGAATCCATGGAACATTCATCAATATAATAAAGGCTGTGTATGAAAAACCTACAGCCTGCATTCTGGAATGAGACAGGGATGTCTGTTCTCACCATTTTTCTTCAATTTAGTATTAGATTGCCTAACTAGAGCAATAATACAAGACAAATATAAACGGGATCCAAATAGGGAAAGATGAAGTAAAACTCTCCCTCTTTGCAGATGACATGATCTTGTATTTAAAGCACCCCACAGACTGTATCCCCAAGGTACTCGAGCTGATTTGAAACTTTGGCAAAGTAGGAGGATATAAAGTTAACCCTAAAAAATCAATGGCTTTTCTGTATGCCAATAACAGGAAGAGCACAGCTGAAATCAGGAAAGCAATTCCTTTTTGCTTGTTTGGATTTTTTGGTTTTCAATTTTTTAATTGTGAAAATACCATACAGCATGGTTACAATTACATGAGCAAGGTAATGAGTACATTTCTTATCAAGCATTGTTACCTCCTCCTTTGTTTCCCCTTACCATCCCTTCCCATTTCCCCCAACCACCCATGCCAAAGTTGTAAAGTTCGTTTTTCGACATAATGTTTTGAATATCTCATTGTTGCACTGGGTCCACCTGTATCCCTATTTAAACAATTTGTTTTTCCCTTCCCCTCCACAAATTATACCAATATTAAATACAGTGAAAACAGGGGTTACACTGTGGGGGAGGGACATACAAAGCCACAAAGAAATCATCTTATAAATATGCAACTCCTTTTGTTATAGCCAACCAAAAATAAAATACCTAGGAGTTAATGCAACTAAAAAAGTGAAGGACTACTATGATGAAAACTTTAAAAGCCTGACAAGGATAATTAAAGCGGAACTAAGGAAATAGAAAAAATCTCCCATGCTCCTGGATTGGGAGGATTAACATCATGAAAATAGCAATACTGCCAAAGGCTATCTACAAATTCAATGCAATATCTATCAACATCTCAACCTCATTCTTCAATGAAATAGAAGAAGCAATCTAAAAATTCATGTGGAATAATAAAAGACCACACATAGCAATAATAACCCTTAGCAGAAAGAACAGTGCTGGAGGAATTTCAATACCAAATTTCAAACTGTACTACAAAGACATATTAATCAAAACAGCTTGGTACTGGCACAAGAACAGACAGATTTGAGGACCTATGAAATACAACTGAAGACCCAGAAATGAACCCACAGACCTATAGCCATCTACTCTTCAATAAGGGAGCAAAAAATAGAATGGAAGAAAGACAGCCTCTTCAGTAAATTGTGCTGGAAAAATTGGTTAAACATATGTAGAAAACTAAAGCTAGATCCATATATTACCCTGCACCAGAATCAACTCCAAATGTATCAAAAATTTCGAAGTAAAAGCAGGAAATTACAGGAAGGAATAGTAGAAACTCTAGGTTTCCATGGCACAGGTCAAAATTTTCTTAATAGAGACCCAGAAACACAACAAATCAAAGAAAGGTTGGACAAATGGGATTGCATGAAATTACAGAGCTTCTGCATGGCAAAAGACATAGCTTGCAAGATCAATAGAAAGCCCATGGATTGAGAGAAAATCTTGACTATCCATACAATGGACAAGGTTCTCATAACTAAAATATACTTAGAACTCAAAACATTAAATCCCCCAACACCAAATCCTCAAAGAAACATTCACCTGATTAATAAGTGGATGAAAGACTTAAAGAGACAACAAGGAGGCAACAATGCTTGATAAGAAATGTACTCATTATCTTGCCCATGTAATTGTAACCCCTCTGTACAGTATTTTCACAATAAAAGAGAGAGAGATGTCTCTGAAGAAGAAAGAAGCATGGCCAATAGACACATGAAGAAATGCTCAACTTCTCTAGCCATAAAAGAAATGCAAATCAAAACAGCATTGAGATTCCACCTCACCCCAGTTAGAATGGCTATAATCAAGAAATCTAATAACAACAGATGCTGGAGGGGATGCAGCCGAAAGGGAACCATACTGCAGTTGGTGGGAGTGTATACTTGTTCAACCACTTTGGAAAGTAATATGGCGGTTCCTCAAAAGACTCCACACAGAGCTCCCTTATGACCCAGCAATCCCACTTTTGAGCATTTAATAAACAAGGCCATCCTAAAGCTTCCAACACAACTATGTTTATTGCAGCATTGTTTACCATAGCTAAGCTATGGAACCAAGCCAGATGCCCCTCAGTAGATGGATCAAAAAAATGTGGGGTGTGTGTGTGTGTGTGTGTGTGTGTGTGTGTGTGTGTGTGTGTGTATGTGTGTGTGTAGTGGAATTCTATGCCTCCATCAGAAAAAATGACACAGCCCCATTTGTTAGGAAATGGAAAGACTTGGAAAAAATCATATTAAATGAAGTAAGCCAGGCCCAAAGAAATATAGGTCCTATGGTTTCCCTTATTTGTAATAACTAGTATATGTCTAGGAAAAGCAGAAAAGGTCAAAAGCTATGTAAATATGACCATATAAGGTGATGTTAAGTGAAATGAACCACAAAATAGGGACACAAGAGGTTTTATCTTTGTTGCTCTTGTTTTTAATGTATTTATAATGTATTTTGTGAAATTTTGTTTCTTTTGTATGTTCTTTCCCCATGGTATATCCCCTGTTATCACTGTATTTGATTTAGGTGCCCTGCATCTTGTATATACATTTTTTCCAATTTGTGGAGGGCTAGGGAAATAACAAATGCTGAAATATGGATATAGGTTGACCCATTGTAACAATGAGATGTACAAAACACTATGTTGAAAAGGAACTTACAGCTTCAGAGGTTGGGGAGGGATAATTTGCTAAGGTGAGGAGGGAAGGGATAATAGGGGGAAAAAGGAGTGGGTAACAATGTTCCATAGGAAGAGTACTTATTATCTTACTCATGTAACTGTAACCCCCTTGTACATTATCTTTACAATAAAATATATATTTTAAAAAAGAAATTCACAATAATAGTTATACATGCTTTTATAATGTATTTGAACAAATATACACCTTGTATATTAATATTTCTTATTCTCTTCTTCTGCCTCCTATGTAGCTTTTCCATTTTTAGTGTGTTTCATTATGACATATAGATAGATGATAGATGATAGATTCAATGACTGAGATTCACTTAAAAGTATAATTATAAGAGTTTATATATTAGCAAATTAGGCTTACAAAATGCCAGTATCAAGATAATTAATCTAATGTTTTTTATATTTTTCACTTTATTGTAGGAGTTTATATTTAGAATGAAAAGTAGACATTTGACACATACCGACGAAATAATCATGCTCTTGTCATAAGTGACTTCCCCATATTGATTTTAGACACATTTTAAAACTTAAAACTTTGAAATTAAGATATATCTTTATTCCCATGAATAAACTAATCCAAGTAGCCATTTTTGTCTTAGGCATCTGGTTGTAAAAGTAGAAACTACTAAAATAATACTCAATATCTTTCTTGCTGATACAGAAGAATGACCGTTGTTTTTTTGACACACTCTATCTATAATGAAAACTCCAGAGGTATGTAATTGCATTGTGCAATTGCTTTTATGGAATTCTACACATGCAAAGTTTACTCATTTTAAAAGTACTGATAAAACATGACACAAAGACTCCTTTTCAAGGATTTAAAGGAAAAATATAATATTCATTTTTGCCATTGTTGATTTGATAAAATTTCAAATGGAAGAAAACCCATTACATTCCAATCTCTTGTATTCTGCACTAATGCATTCTGTATGTATTTTGCTTTACTCTAAGGAATGCAATGTATGTGTATGTGCATATGTGTATGTAACTTTAAAGATTCCAGATTGCACACATGCTCACATATACATGATGTGACTGGTGTTTTATCAGATCTGTTTTCCTTAACATTGGAAAATCTGAGAGTCTGAGAGAGCCAGGCACTGGTGTTTCAGGGCTCTTTAATTTTTGCTACTTAGAAGGCTGAGATCTGGGGATCAGCGTTTGGTTTTAAGCCAGCTGGGTGAAAGGTCCACAAGAGTATTGCTAATTAACCACCATAACCTCCTATACTGGATTCATGGTTCAAATGGTAGAGAACTTGGAATAAGTAGAAGAAGTCAAACATAAGACACTGATTTTAAGCTCTATTAACATCAAAACAAAAAAGCAAGCAAGCAAGAAAGGAGAGATACAAGGAAGGAAGGGAAAGCAGGAATGGGGAAGAGGAGGGGTAGGTAGGAATGGAGGGAGAGGGAGAAGGAAAAGAAAGAGGGAGATGGAGAGGGAGGAGATCTTAAGAGAACTTTTACTTTGATTTTTTTTTTGGTTGACATTACTAAAATCAAACTCCTGAACTTGTACCTTCTTATCAGAAACCCTACTTCTTGTGGCACTTTCCCAGACCTTTTTGCTTTGTTTATTATTCTAAAAAGTCTTGTATTTATTGCTGAGCCACCCAGGACCATAATCTTCCTATTTTTACTTCCTATATACTTGAGAGGAGAGGTGTGAGGAACCATGCCTATCATTTTATTGGGTAATATGGGGTTCTTTGAACATTTTTCAGTACTGACCTCAAACTACAATTTTCCAATTTCTACATTCAGAGCTATTAAGATTACAGATGTGAATCACTATGCACAGCAGTTATGGATTTTTTTCTTAAAAAATGTAAAGCACTAACAATAATGAATTAACGTTTGAATACATGCTTTACTTTGTGTAATTATTTCCAAAATGATTAGCTTACTGCACTTGTTCATTTTATTTCTCATAATTCTAAAATTGGTTTCTTTATATAAAAACAACTTCAACAATTTAGACAGATCATATTAATTCACAGTTCAACACACTACTAGTAGCTCTATTTTCTATGTCCATAAACAAGTTCAAAATGTGAAATGGAACACATTAAACATGACTTGGCTCAATGTAATATTTCAGTAGGTCCACAAGACTGTTGGTACCTGTCACGGACACAACAAGATATGGTTACAAATGCCCTAAAGATTTTATCAAATCTTAAATATGCATTTTTAGGAATGCCATGTGGATTACTTGTTCTCTCCATGTAGCCTGCTTGGTGTTTCTGTCATATGCTCAAATATAATTAATTTTCTGTTAATGCTTACTGTGGTTAAGACTTACCATGTGATTTTTTTGGTTTCTTTGTATGTTCCTCCCCCACAGAATAAGCCCTGTTTTCACTGTATTTTATGTTGGTGCCCTGCATCTTGTATATACACTTCTCCAATTGGGGGAGGGGGAGGGAAAAAAAACAATGCTCAAATAAGTATACAGGTTGACACATTGTAACAATGAGATGTACAAACACTACTGTTGAAAATGAACTTTACAACTTCCACAGTGTGGGGGAGGGAGGTATTTGTGGAGGTGGGAGGGAAAGGATGGTATGGGGAACACAAAGGAGGAGGCAACAATGCTCAATAGGAAATGAACTCATTACCTTGTTCATGTAACTGTAACCCCTCTGTACAGCATTTTTACAATAAAAAATGTACAAAAAAGACTTACATGAGTTTCTGATGTGTTCACTGTCTATAAACATTACTTTTTTTCAGATAAATTGAGTATAAGAAAAAGTGTTTCACATGACAAGTCTTTTACCTATTTTTAGCATTTGCAGAATATCCTGAACCATATTTTTCTCTTTCTTCCAAACAAAAGAGGAGGCAACAATGCTTGATATGAAATGTACTCATGTAACTGTAACCCCTCTGTACAGTATCTTTACAATAAAAACTTATTAAAATAGTAAAAATAAAAAATACTTTATTTTATTGTAAAGATGCTGTACAAAGGGTTTACAGTTACATGAGTAAGGTAATGAGTACATTTCTTGTCAGTCATTGTTACCCCCTCTTTTCTTCCTGTTCTTCGCCCACTATCCCTTCTCTCTTCCTTTACTACTCCCCCATAAAGTTGTAATGTTCATTTCCAACATAGTGTCTTGCGAGTATCATTGTTGCAATGGGTCATACTGTGTCCTTGTTTCAAAGTTTTGTTATTCTCCTTCTTCTACCTAAATTATATATATACATGATGCAGCATACCAAAATCAATACAGTGACAACAGGAGATATACTACAGGGGGAAGAACATAAAAAGGAAGCAAAAAATGACATAGCACATTGAAAACAACAACAACCAAGAAGGACCTCTTGTGTTCATGGGGTTTATCTTTTATGGTCATACGTACATAGCTTTTGAGCTTTTCTGCTCATCTGATAAAATTATCCTAGCAGTATACTAATTATTGCAAATGAAGGAAACCATGGGTCTGGCTTACTTCACTTAATATGATCTTTCTAAATTACTTAGTTATGTGTAGGAAATTAATACATTTGCTTCAAAATTTGATTTCTAAGGTCTTCCATAATTTAAGAATATCTGTTCAAAAATATTTGCTAAATGTATGCATCTGTATTTTCAAGTATGGTATTGTGCACTCATCATTATCATTTATTAAACCGACTATATCTTTTATGTAAAACAAAGAGCAGATAGTATTTTATTCTCATTTACCAAATTAATAAGTATTATGAGTTTTATGATCTACAATGCTGTCATATTAGCATATAAGTAATCAGCTTACAGTTGGTATATTTTCATTTTCAATTAACTGAAGAAAACAGTATCTACTGATGCTGTGGAATTAAATGAAATAGCTCTTGCTATATTGGACCTCATGCAAACACATTAAGCAAGATTCAGGAAAAAATACACATTCATTTAAAAGTATTACCCAATTACATCTGAGATATATCATGTTCTAAATCTGGAAATAAAAATAAACATAAATCTCCAACAGTGGCTTCCATATAATCCTAGTTTTAATAACTATACAACAATCATTTGCAACCATACAAATGTTTGACTTATTATTTTTGAAAGACCATTCTCCTCATAATTATTTGCCATGTGATGTCCTTGGCTGATCAAATTTCTCAAGATCCCTCTGTATACCTCAACATAAGGTCCAAATAAGGCTTGATTAGCTGAATCGTACCTACTTTTCCAGCTTTAGCTTCATCTACTTAGAGTACCTCGAAGAGTTCATGCTATTTGGAAACTTTATACTTTCTCATACTTTATGCCTACAATGCCTTTCTCTCGCTTCCTTATCTTTCGGGAAGGCTTTATACACTAAAAATCTCATTTCCTAACATAATAGAGAAAAATCTTTATTTTCCCTTCTGTAACTATTCCTCCCTAAAATATAGTTAAAAATTTTAAATTAATTATTCTACTTCAGGTTGAAGAACACTTTTTGTGTTTATTAGCCAAAATATTTCTTTTTACTTTTCATTCAATTAATCAGTATACCAAGTAACCATTTACTCCATGAAATTGTGAAGAGTGGGTATGTGAGATTATGTGCTTGTGTGTGTGTGTGTGTGTGTGTGTGTTCATATGTATAGGGTAATGAGTTAATTTTAAGTTATTTGTTGATGGGCAAGGATAGATTATGTTTGTCATTGTTAAATAGTGGCATTTCTTCACACACACACACACACACACACACACACACACAATATGTTATCCCTCCCAACTTGAAGATCGCCATTCTGGTCTATTTTCCATTTTCACAAATTTATCTTGATCTACATGATTTTCTTTTCATATTTTACTTGGAAACTATTACCTTACCCGAATTTCTATAGATTTTTCTCAACAATATCTAAATATCAACAATATCTAAATAGTTTTAAATTTGCTTAAGGAAAAATTAAATGAATTAAGAGTTACTATAACTTTATATCCTTCTCGGTTGTTTATTTAAAAGTTAGGTGTTCCTTGGGGCTGGGAAGGTGGCTCAGTGGTAGAGTGCTTGCCTTGCATGCAGGAGGCCCTGGGTTCCATTCCTCAGCACCCCATAAGCAGAAAAAAAGCCAGAAGTGGCACTGTGGCTCAAGTGGTAGAGTGCTAGCCTTGAACTGAACAGCTGAGGGACAGCGCCCAGGCCCAGAGTTCAGGCGCCACGACCAGACCAAAAAAACAAAAAACAATTAGGTGTTCCTTGAAATATAATATACACACAGAAAAGTATATATTTTGTCATATTATGAAGACCTCTGTGTATTGTATAACTACCAATTGGGACAAGAAATAGAATATGATGACTATCAAAAGCCTCACTCAAGACTCCTAAACCATACATTTCTCCTCCTACTAGCACTATTTACCATCTTGATAACTAATCTCATAGATTTGAACTTTGTAAGTTTCATAAATAGATTCATATTACAATTATTCTTTAGGTCCCAGTTATTTTGACTATGTAAGTTTCACCCATTTTATGTATGAAACTAGACTTTCATCATTTTCATTGCCAAATAGTTCTTCATTGTGTGACTTTAACACAATTTTATCCATTTTTCTATTGAGCCACTTAAATTGCTTTGTTATGGTAATGCGATGAAAAATGCTATAAATTCATTGCCTTACTATCTGATCATTTCACAAAGAATTTTAGACTAATGTCACTTTCATTTTGTCAAATTCACACCCATTTATATAATTTTATCTGTATTTATACAAATTCTAAAAGGTCAAATCTTTAAAAATAGACTCATTTAAGCTTATTTTTCTAAGCATTAAAAAAATAAAAACCCAGTAGGATCACATTTAAGTGTGAAAACTATATAGTGTATATAAAGGAAAATCTCAATCATTTCAGCTGTTCAAATACTGTCATTTTTCCTTAAATGAAGATACTCAGGTAAATTACAGCCTTAATATGAATAAAGTCACAGTTATTATGACTGCTTTGTGGCCTTAGAACTATATAAGAAGAGTTGGGTTATATTGACACTTTATCGCTGATTACATGTATGACCACGAAGTAATTTTCTACCTTCGAAACATTGATGTGCCAAGTAATCTCCTCAAGGCATTTTTCTGTATTTTCATATGCTAGTACTATCTTTACTTGTTAATCAAGAATATCCTATGTGTCTTAGAAAACTGAAAAGTATAATTTTAAGGAGGATTTAAAAAGAACAGACAAAAGCTTACTAGACATTATGTTGAAATTAACTATACAACTTGTTGGTAGAGATGGAAGCAGAAAACTTAGAAGAGGGAGGGAAGGGATGATATTGTCCAAAAGGAAATGTACTCATTACCTGACTTATGTGACCGTAACCCCTCTGCACATCACCTTTATAATGACAAGAAAAACAAACATTGAAAAGATAATTTTCAACTATTTAAAAAATATTTTGTATGTGTTGTTTTCCAGATCGTGTAATAAATATTATGCCATGTAAGACACTTTAAAGGGAGAATCTTTCCAAGATAAATGAAAATAAATGCATACTTCTCACCCAAGAAGAGGAATAAAAAGAAAGGTAGGGGTGACAGACAAGTACATGATACCCACAGACCATATGACAAGTTAGACAATCTAAAAATAGCATAGAAAATGCATGAAAAGAGAATGCATTGTACTTCCTCTCAAATGAGCAACAACTATTTGTCAAATGTCATTCTAGGTCCCCGGGACTCTGAAAAATGGTCTCCCTTTTGAAAATAAAATTTAAAACAGTAACAATCCAACAAGATAAACTTGCAAAGAAAAGAATGACCCAAAATGGAGTAAGTTTTCTAAGAGCAATGCAATCAATGCCTTTAACAGTTGTTCAAAAGAAGAATGATGTGTATCTCAGCAGCTGTTTTCCTATATATTTTCTGACCCAAGGGAAGAGCATGCTCTGTTGTGAATGATATGACAGTGTTAAGGAAAATTAGGATAGAAATAAAAGTAAAATAAAGGAGTATCAACAATCTATAATATAGATTAACACTCTAAAATCCCTCAATTCCATACAGAAAACAGTTATTGAACACCTGTTGTGTGGAAGCCTGGAGATAATTGTAGACACAAAAAGGCAAACCAAACACACAGTTTGTTTTCAAAGAACTCAGGAGAGAGCCAAAGGAAATCAAGGTGCATTGGAGAAGAAAGACAGAATCCTATTATTTTCATGCATTTATGAGACTTCTGGGGTAGCAAGAAGAGAGAAAGAATAGTAATTTACAAGATGAAAACACAGGGTGTAAACAAAAATCCACATAAGTTACATCAAACTCCGTCTCTCTACTGCTATAACCTAGTAATGTTTCTGGTCAGAATTACATTCCAAAATAAGATAGAAATTAAGCAGCATCCTGCACTGCACAAATATTGGCAGGGAGTGAAGACTGATTTTTACTCAGTATCAATCATATCATAAGAAATTGAGGAAATATTCTATCTTTTGTCAATGTATATTTTTCTGCATTAAGATTAATAGGATAATCTTCAAAATTCTCATAGCAAGTATCAGATTCTAAAATTGTTCCATGACTTGTAAGAATTATAATTTCCACAGCTATTCTGGAAGAGTTGGAAACTACCATTAGCTTGCTAGAGATTTAATTATATTTTATTCACATATCAAGGTTGAAAACAGTCCTAGTTTAAATTACATTTAACATAGAAACTGTCTATAGACAACTGAGTTGTAACTACTTCAATAAATATATATTCAAGGGCTGGGAAGGTGGCTCAGTGGTAGAGTGCTTGCCTTGCATGCATGAAGCCCTGGGTTCGATTCCCAGCACCACATAAACAGAAAAACCCGGAAGTGGCGCTGTGGCTCAAACAGTAGAGTGCTCACCTTGAGCTGAAGAGCTGAGAGACAGCCCCCAGGCCCAGAGTTCAGGTCCACGACCAGCCAAAAAAAAAAAAAGAATATATATTCAAGAATTACCAAAGGTTTGCAATTACTTAGGCTTAAAGTCAGGGCCTGGCACCACTTGGCTTACAGTCAAGGCTGTTGCTCTACCACAAAGCTACACCTTCAGTCCAGCATTTTGCTGGCTAACAACAGATGTAGTCTTAGAGACTTGATTCTTGGCTGACTTTCAATCACAATTCTCCAGGCCTCAGCCTCCTTTGAGTAATCAGGATTGTAGGCATGAGCCACTGGCAACTGGCAAGAATCATATTTTCTTTAACTAATGAACTTGAGATAGGATGGATTCAAAACATTGCAGGCTATTTAGTAGAATGTGCTCACCCACCAAAAATCAACAAAACTAGGCAATGCTTCTCTGAGAATTATCCATGTAAGTCTATTTTAAACCATATATTCATGAAAATAGACATTGATCTTGAAATAAAAAGAAGAGATATTTATATTAAAGGGAACAAATAGAGAGTTTAGAAGTGGATTGAGAATAAATTGGTAACAAAAGAAGGAACTGAACTGAAAGTAAATATCATAGGAAAAAGAAAATGTTGTACAACCTATAGGCGAACATACAAGTAGAACCATAAGGTCACAGGAAGAATAGAAAGAGGAAACAAAAAATGGATAAAATATTTCAGCAGAGGAATCTATAGGCATGAATGATTGGCTTAATATAAAAAAGGAAGACAAAAATATTAGGTAGAATCCAATTTTGATTCTGGTTTATCAAAACAGAGAGGAAAGAGTAGAGAGAGGGGAAAGGAGAGAAAGGTGGAGAGACAGGGGAGAGAGAGAGAGAGAGAAGAAACGTGGCAGAAAAAGCCAGAAATGGAGCAAACAATGTTTAAAGGGTTGATTATATATCATGAGAAGTTTTTTCTCTTCTCAACTACAGAGAGCTATAATATGAAGGTGTTGTGTTGTAGAGCTCTAACAGCCTGCTTCTTTCTAAGTGGCGGAAGTCAAGTTCATTATGTCCCCAGGGACTTGGGAAGCTCACAAGTAACAGTGGTCATTAATCACGCTGGCTAAATTCCTGAGCTAGTGACAGGAAGGTATGGAAAAGTGTGAAATTCTGGGCTTTCCCTAGCATTATTTTAACTTACCTTTTTGACAGATAAGTTCAAGAAGGAATCTACCCTCTGCTGTTAAAAGAAAGCATAGAATAGCACCTGCTTTGTCTTCCACACCATAAATCTCACCAGCTCAGAACATTGTATGTTTCATACATAACAAAAAAGATGCATCATAGCCATTAGCCTTCCCCTTAGTTGATGATAAAGTAAAATAGGCCCATTCTTTACAGAAGCACAAATGTATCCGTTGAGATAAATATTCTTCTATGGGAAATAAAAGTTATCATTTCACAACTTCAATACTATCTTTGAAAAAGCAGTGTCTATTCAAAGACAGTAAGATGGGGATGGAAGAAAATAACATTTCAAATGTGAGAACATTTTAACACAATACAACATAACCAAGATGAAAGGTCTCCTATCTTCTCTTCCTTATTTGAAGGATTAAATGCAGGATTCTCATTAGTAAATTGAAGGAGATTTGAAATGACATATTGGAGAAGGAGAATTGTAGTTGTCAAATGACCAAAGCTAGCAGAAATAATCCTCCTTTGCAATCCTTTTGAATCTAGGAATTGTGTTGAAGTTCACTTTCTTTTGGAAGGCTGCCATGTTTTTTTGCTGAATAGTCTCAGTTGTTATTTCTGAGGCAGGAGAGGAATGGCCTGCTCAGAGTTTTAAAAAAATGCAATTAAGATATCTTAAGCTGGGGAAAAATGGCATTGCTTCATTTGTATTTTCTGTCAATTTGGTTTGAAAGAAATGGTTAGCTTCTCTAAGTACAATAGACTTTTCAAATGGCCAATGGAGAGTTATCACTTGCCTAGGAAGAGCCTTCCCTGGCCAGGCCCAGCTGCAGTGAACTAAAGGAGGATTTTTCTGTCATGACAACTTTTCATTGCAGACCAGCTGCTGTAGCCAAAGTAATCATAAACTTTGTAGAATGGTCTATGTACCATCTGGATCCCTTCAATGTCTTGGAGACTCCTTCAAAACAGGCTTTAAAATGAGTATTGTCACTTGCCTACCAGGTGTATTTACTATTGCCTAAAATAAATCTGGTCTGAAACTAGGGAGGGATGTGCAATCTTGGAAGAAAGAGTCTCAACACTTTCAAAAATAGAATGGGAAACTGAAAGTTGTTAGTATAAGCATGATCTTGGTTTTATCATCACGTCTTTGTCATCTTAAATTGTTGGTGATGGGATATATGCAATAAGAATATTCATTGCACTTCTCTTTAATTCATATTGGCAAATAAAATGAATTGGTAGCCCACATTCTTGTTTGGCTCAGTACATCATTTATAGAGCATTTCATAAAAATTAACTATGACTATGTACAATTAAGATGATTGCTTCATTTAGAAACCATATAAGAATTTAAGTAAGCAATGATAGGAGGCAATGTTGCTTTCATATCTTAAGTCTCATCTTGAAACACATTTCATTGAAACTGTGGAAACAAAGTTCCATTCAGCTTTATCACCCACATACAGATGTCACATGAATAAGCACATCTATATGAGCAAGATGTCCTATATACTGCGCAAACCCAAGAAAACTTCCAATTATCTTTAAATTGAAAGCATTCGAGGGTTGAGTTGTTTGCATATTACATTAACAGAAGTACAAGTCTTTTTTTCTTTTCCTTTTTAAAAATATTATTTTAAGTATTTGTACAAAGGAGTTGCCATTTAATGAAGTTTGTGAATATCACTAGCATAAATCAATACAAAAAGAGAATTCATAAACAGTCAACAGACTTGAGGAGACATTTCTGCAAAGATATACAAATGGACAATAATCTCATGAGAAGATACTATCTATCAGTACCAATCAGGGAAAACAAACCAAAATCATTATGAGATATTGTTACACATAATTTACTGGGGCTACAATTAGGTGATGAAAAGATTGTAGAACTTGATAAGGGTGAAAGTTACCCAATAGTGTGATGTACTTAATGTCAATTAATTGTGTGCTTGAAAATAATACATTTCATGTTGCATGTAGTTTATAATACCCAAAAGAAACAGAGAATGAAAATTGTTAATGAGAGTGTATATATAAATCAAAATGAAATGCAAAGTTGCTTGACATTTTAAATGGTGCAGTCAATTTGATGAACACTCTGGCAGTCCCCAAATAATTAAATACAAAATTACCAAATTGTTATTCAATTTCATTTCTAGAAAAATACTCAAGTTAAATGTCTGCACAAAACATGTCCAGATATACATAGTAGCATTATTTATAATAGTCCAAAATGGATACATTATAAATGACTATCAAATGACAAATGGATAAATAATATCTGGTATAGTCAATAAACTATTATTTGACAATAAAAAGTAATTACATACTCTGTATATAACCATGTGGATCAAATTTCAAAACATATAAAATAAAAGGAGCTAGTCATATTATTTAGTGATTTCATTCATATGATTGCTCTAGACTAGTATTATTATTATCGATATGAAGTATATTAGTGGTTACCAATGGCTGAGGTAGAGAGAGGAGTATGTTTCAGAGAAAATGGAGAATTTTTGCTCATGAATGTGGTGGTATCTGGGGGGAAGGATACAATGAAAATGTTCTAAAACTCATTTCAGCAGTAGTTATGTGACTGAATATATTAAAAGCAATTGCATTTTACATTTAAAATATGATATGCAAATATGAATTAATAAAGCTGGTATCTAAAAAGGAATTAGCCTTTTCTGGTGCATAGAAGTTGATGAATGTTATGTGGGAATTTGTGTCCACACAAAGGTATTTTTTAGCAGATATATATGCTATATTGATTTCTCCAAAGTTAGCTTTCTTGTTGGCACTACATACTTTTCTACTGTTGCTGAACTGGGAAGAGAAAATATGATCATGGCAGAATAATAATAAATTGCCAGGTGCATTTAGAAGACTGATAGAATCATTTGTTTGGCATTTAGAGGTTTTTAGAACACCTCAGGTGAATCAGATGTCAAAGGTGGGGAGCATGCTGTTTAGGAGTTTGCCTCTCTTTGTAAATCCCTGTACTATGGTTTGCGAACTTATAAAACAGCAGTTATAAGAATATTAGTTAAAGAGTCCAAAGTGAAAACTTCAAAGATGACAGTTTAATCATTTGATCAATGCAAAACTATATCTTGACAAATGGTTTTCTCCAAATTTTATTTCTTTCCAAGTCAATATATTGGTGCATCTAAAATTGATTCCTTCCTAAAGTCTAAACCTATTTGCAAATAAAAACAACCTCTCTTTTCAAAAAGAAATTGGTAAAGAAAAATAACAAGCTTCCATTCTATAAAGTGACTTTTCATTGGATAATTAAAAATAGGTTCAGATGATGGCTATATTGAATTTCTATATTTTCAAAATATTTTAGTGCAATAATAGAGCTGGTATTTTTATCTTGCAAATTTGATAGGAAAGTAGACCTTTCACATGGATACAAGAATTTCATTCTTTCATTGTTGGATAGATAAATCACAATCAAAGGCTTCAAAGTTATTTTATCACAAAATGACAAAATAGAAATTAGCTTGAAATATATACCACAGCAAGTATATAAATCTATCTATCTATATTCCATTGATAAAGATATCATGAATTATCTGGCCACATGAAAGAAAAAATACTCCCTACTATTGTTACTCTCTTGAGATTTAGTAATATTTTAATTAAATGAATCATGTGTCTAAGTTCTCATTCTTTTAATAATGTTAATGTAATTAAGGTGTATTTGCTCTTTCAGACACTTAATAAAATAAAATTATTTTTAATCAAATTATCATAAAGATCAATAAAATCGATTTTCATTCTATTTAAATTCTTCAAGAACTTACTCTTTTATGTTAAGTTCCAGGAAAAAAAAACAAACACAAAACACACTTAAAATATTACTGCATAATTTATTGAAGTAGTATTTGCTAATTAGAGATCTGGTCCTTCTACTTGGACCTGATCTTTCCTATTGACACTGGCACCTCCACTTGGAGGTCTAATGCGTATATGAAAACTAGCAGCTCTAAAGTGACTTGACCATGTTCATAATCCTGCTCCTTTCCACTGTCTTTTGCTGTCCTATTCTATCTGCTATTTTTCTCATCATTTTTGTCAATCACGGGGTTACCGCTGACATTTCTAAAGCACATTGCATCCAATTCACCAAAAAAGCAAAGTATCTCCATCATCAAACGATTTCCAGAATCCAACAGTTTCTCATCAGCGGCCATACATTTGAATTATTAGTAACCCTTGTAACTAGACTTTGTAACCAGTCCTTGCATCACCCTTGTGGTTTACAAGTTAAAACAAATCATACTGCCTGTGCTCTGAATATTTTATCTTATTCCAAAATAAAACACTCTTTATAGTAGTACATATGAAGTCCCCTAAATTTGTCTGTTCCTTCATCTTTCTGACCTTTCCTCTTAGCCCTTGGCTAAGATGAAATATATTTACTCTTCCTTCTTTGTGAGAATACTGTTTTTAATAAGTACCTTCATGAATCCTTCCCTCAAGTCTTAATCAAGTTGGTAATAAGCCGGCATCCCCTCTAGGCTGGTGGATACTATAAAATTCAGAAAAGGAAATCAAGAATACCTCCTAATAACTCTATTGCATATTTCTAAAATGCGCTCCAATAAATTTAGTGATGGAGTACTTTCCTAGTGTATACCTGATGCTGAGTTTGATCCCTAGCTTCAAAAATAATCTCAGGCTGGGAAAGTGGCTCAGTGGTAGAGCGCTTGCCTTGCATGCATGAAGCCCTGGGTTCGATTCCCCAGCACCACATAAGCAAAAAGAAAAAGCTGGAAGTGGCACTGTGGCTCAAGTGGTAGAGTGCTAGCCTTGAGCTGAAGAGCTGAGGGACAGCACCCAGGCCCAGAGTTCAGGCCCCACGACCAGACAAAAAAAATAATAATCTCAGGACAAATATAAACATATTTGAGTTAATTTATTGATAGAAAAAAATGACATATAACAAGCTAATTTTTCACTAATCACAAATACTCATAAAGTACAGTGAGTTGTCTATTTAGATCTACTTTAATAATTTACTCATAAAAATTAATCAAACTCCATTATTTGTCAACTTCCCAATTCAGTCTTTGTTTTCTCAATAAATATTGCTGGCATCAATTTAGTGACTTTGGTTGGAAACTAGTCATTTTTATTTGTATAATTCTGACACAAACCTGTTTATAAATAAACTGTCAAATACATCTTTCAGTTCTATTATCTTATATTTTCCCTTCCCACAGATCTTACCTCCACTGTCAAAACTTTAGCCCTAGCCAATATTTCTCCTCTGGACAATGACAACAGACTCAAAATTGGTCATTGCTCTTGCATTAGTTCCTCTTTACAATCCATTTTTCAAAACACAACAGAATTTTTTTCTTAAAACCCCAATTAGATGAGGACAATACATTCACTACAATGTTAAAAACAACTTACTCTGCTGTTATGCTTGTTCTAGTCATTCTTTAAAACATACATTTACAAATATTTTTAACTTGCAAAGAAATTATAAAATAAGATAAAACAACTTGATCATATACCATTCATATAATGATTCCCCATGTCAAGATCTTATTATCCAAGTAACATGAATAAAATAGTATTTTTGAATAAAATACAATTAACTAGCTTATACTACTGTTGGCCTCATAGTCACATTTGGAGAATCAATCTTCTAACTACAGCCCATCTCTCTCGGATTCTTCATAATGTCAACTTCATTCCGTTATCATGACTTTGCACAAACTTTTCCCTCTGTCTCAAACATTTTCCCCCACATTTTGGTATGGTTGGCTCTTTTAGTTATTCAGTCCCATCTGGGAAAGACTTCCTGACCATCTTATCTAAAACAGTTTTCCTTGTTTATTTTCATTCTAGCACTTACCACTACAGAGTATTTTCTCGTGTATTTTTTTTTGTTGTTCATTGTATATTTCCACACTAGAACTTGACCATCCCCAAAAGAGGGACTTTTTTTTTCTTAGTTTGGCAAATGCCCCTAAGAATTACAAACTGTGGTTGTCAAAGTATAGGCACTCAATAAATATTGGTTGAAGATGTAAATAAAATTTCCAAAGTATATTAAGATACATTGAATACCAATTGTAAAACCAATTGTTATTTCTTAGTATAAATTCTTAAAGTTTCTATTATTCATCATCTAATCTGGAAAAAATGGGAAAATACTGATTTAATGGTCAGATTAGTAAAATTTTATTTCCCACCTGTATCATTGACTACCTGGGGTTATATGCTATCTCTTAGCTTTCTTATAAGGTATTTTCATTTAAATCAATCCCATCATTAAACATTGAAATTATGAATTTAAGCTATTTGTTTCTCCTTCACAAAACAAGAGATCAAATTCAGGGCTTTGTGTGTGCTAGGCAATTGTTCTTTTTTTAAAATAAGTGTTTTATTGTGAAAATACTGTACAGAGGGGTTACAGTTACATGAGCAAGTTAATGAGTACATTTCTTATCAAGCATTGTTTCTTCCTCCTTTGTTTTTCCCCTACCATCCATTCCCTCCCACCTCCTTAACTATGCTTCCCTGTCCCCCGACCCCGAACCCCACACCCCCATTCTCCCCTAATTTTAAAGTTCGTTTTTCAGCATAGCTTCTTATACAGCTCATTGTCACAATGAGTCAACCTGTATCCCTAGGCAATTGTTCTATCGCTGATTTTATTCCCTGGCCCTTAGATCTTGTGTCGTTTAGAAAGTATCAAGTTTATAGGACAAAAGTAGAATTGTAGCTGTCTCATTACCTACATACATAGTCACTAGTATCTACCATAAAGAGTTCCTACAGAAGAGATGAACAATAAATAACTGAAATGATAATTACTATTGAATAATGTCATATTTGAATTTGTATTTTAAATGTTTGTATTAGTGTGCTTAAATGTATTGTATTTGGGCATAAGTCTCACTAATGATTTATTACTATATTTTATGTAATACAAATAAGTGTTTGTCACTCTTGAAAATAATTACTTCAATTTAACATCATGTAGAAACTCACAAAAAAACTAGTCTTGGTAACCTATACACATTTTATTCCCATTTAATTTTAGGATTTTTATCTTGATATGTATAACATTTCAGAAAGATCAAGGATTAGATACATGCCTGACATTAGAGGACTAAAATATTTTATTTATCATGGAATCAAAGTTGAGTTTTAATAATATATAAGGTCAGATGAACAATAACCCCTTTTCTTGATGCACTTTCAAGATGCCTTTTACATTTTTACAACACTGCTTCCTGTTTCATGTGATAAGTAAACTGCACTTCTCAGAATTTTGAAGCTCTTGACAGTCATAGTTCAGTGTTTATAGTTATAACATTTTCTGTGAGAGCTAGTTTAAAAGTATATTTTTGTGTATTCTCAGACACAAACACATTCATACACACAGCAGAATGTTTCTTCTATTCACACATGTTTCAATCTCCCTAAAAGATTCCCAAAACAAATTAAAGGAGGTGACATAGAATGGCATTTAGGAACTATAGTAAATATGAGGCTGATGTTGTGGCAATAAACTATGAATGTTTAATTTTGTGGGCAAGGTCATTAGCAAAATATTTTTTGTATAGATGAAAAAAATATTCCTATATTTTTTCGTGCTAGTTTTGGGACTTGAACTCAGGACCTTTCACTCTTGCGTGGCTTTTGCACTCAGGGTTGGTGCTCTACCACTTGCCCATATGCCCACTTTTGGCTTTTAGTGGTTAATTGGAGATAAGAGCTTTACAGAATTTTCTGCCAGGGCTGAATTTAAACTATGATCAGATTTCACCATTCTGAATAGCTAGGATTACTGGTATGAGCCACTAGTATCCAGTGGCCTAATTGTTTGAGAAGTTAGAACTGTGAGTTCCATGCTTCATTGGTCTTCAAGAGCTTAAAATTACACAAGGGTAAAAAAACACCTTATTCCAAATATCTCCACGGAATCGATATCAAATCATCCAAAATAGAATCATTCTACATGTGAATATCATTACTATTGCATGATGTTTGTAAATATGACGAAATCTGGCATTTTGTTTCTATAGCTTGAGTTATCCTGACCACATAAACTTTGCAGTTGGCAAAAATTTATGTATCAAAAGTACCTCAGTTATGTTACTGGCAGAGTGGCTGGTTCCAGTGATTACCTATTTTATCTGTCCTCTAGCAACTTCATGGCAAATATTTATAGCCTCACTTTTACATATGGGTCAAAAGTAAGTAAAAATAAAGTAAACCCAAACTTCAGATAACAAGCTGAAAAGAAACAGTGAAAACCTGTCTGCCTTACTGAAATAGAACTATTTAAAATGTCAAAGGATTTTAGATTAATTCTCATTTGAGACAGATATTTCCTATCCAGATCAATAAAACTTTACTTATCAAGGACATAATTCCTGATTTAGCTTTAAGAAACTTTTGAGATATCTTACACCATAGTGCACTTATTTTTAGATATTATCTCAAAGAGAAGCTGGAGGATTTGGCTCAGAAATGGGACAGACTGAAACAAAGACTGATGGAGTTGGAACATAATGCCCAAAGAAGATAGAGGTTATGGCCACTCAGGAATGAAACAACTAATCAATCGAAGAATGGGGGTGCAGACTTGAAGGCCACTGTTCTACCCCAGTTTTTTTGCTGTAAGATTTTTGGGTATGCAACATTGAAATTTTCACCTTTGTTTATTATTTTCTGCATATTATAATTCAAAGTATAAATGTTTATTAAGCTCTACTGATTATAATTTGGAACACAAAAAATAATTCACAAAATATACTGCTTGCTAAAATACAAGAATTTACCAAACCATTGAGAGTCTTGCAAATATTTGTCTAACCTGAAAGTCATTAGCTTGGTCAAAATTAAAGTAGGTAACTAAAAATGGTTTTTCTTCCATATTTTGTACTAAAATAAATTTGAACAATATATTCATGTCACATTTTAAGATCATTTCATATTAACAGGAATGTTTTCCCTCAAATATTTACTATGCAACATAAGATGGAAATTTTCAGTAGAAATTTCTGCTCATGTAAAAATTCTAACTAAATTACCCAAGAAATATTAGTTCTGTTTACAGCATTACCATTTTAAATACTTTGAATCAATATAATTGATATAAAATAGAAATGGCAGAGTTAATACTCTACATCAGAAATTTCACTGAACCTTATACATTTATCTGTATATTATTACAGGTATAACTCTTTTATAAAGACTATTAATTTGTATTAACATGTTATCCGAAATGCAAATGCGCACTTGACCTGCCTTCCCCAATTTGAAATTATTATATTTCTCAGTATGTTGAGATGATATTTCTTATGTTAATAAAATTCATTTTCTGCCTTTTAAAATCTTAGAATAAGTTAAAAAAAACCTCTTAGAAAAGTTTGCAGGTATTAAGTAAGTAAGGGAGAGAATGGAAAAGAAGTGAAAAGCACATGTCTTTCATTATAGCTGATAAGAGATACACTGTGGGATAGAGCCATAGAAGCAGTTCACAAAATCTTGGACTTACCACCAGCCGTTCTGCTGGCTAGAATTCTGTGAACAGTTGTGATGGCTCTATCCCAGTGCATCTCTTTCAGCTATAGAAGTTAGTGACAATGCTAATTTCAGTGGTGAAACATGCCTTTATGACTCTTATCGGAGAGCTTGAACAACATCCTAGAGCTAGAACCAAACTTTAGGCACACACAAAGTACAGATAGTATTTCATTGAAGTGAAAATCCATAATAAAAATATCCAGATATATTCATTGAATAGTGTCCCTGTGCACATGTTAAGATGCCTTCTGAGACTTCCTTTCTCTTTTTATCTCAGTTGCACTATGAAATTATATTTACAGATGTGGTCTAATGAGATAAAAGCATTCATTAATAACTTTGAGATGACACTACAATCATTTGTGATGTAAGAATAACAGCTAGCACTTGAAGTTTTAGATGCCTCTTCCATATGAGTGTATATATATATATAAAATATATACATATATATTTTTTCCTCAAGATGAACATAAGAATTACAAATCAGTTTTAAAATCTCTATGCAACAGTGATAGTCACAAGACAATATATTGGAAATGATCTGTACAACTTGGGGGGCGGATTGGGAAGAGGTAATGTAGGAGAATAATGGGGTAAGGGGTAACAAGATTGACAAGAAATTTACTTATTACCTTACTTATGTAACTGTAACCCCACTGTACATCACCTTGACAATTAAAATGGAAACAAATTAGTTATTACAGACAGGTTAAAACTATAGCTATTAAGAGTTGAGTTGATGCTTCCTCTCTCTGGTCTCCTGATCCTCAAGGCCCTAGCATTTCCTGCCCCGGAACATTTAGCAATGACAGATATGTGGGTTGTAGGTGAGAAATCTTCCCTGAAGTGGCTGCAACTTCATGTATACTCCCATGCCCCCAAGCTGTGAAATTCTCTAGCCTGCTTGGAGGAGGTCCTGACGGAGCTATATGTGGAGGACAGTGAGAATGCCAGATGGCAGTTTGTGAGAAAATCTGGGACCAAGGCAGTCAGCCAAACACAGTGAACTGAAGAAAAAAAGGGTGATCACCAAGAATATATCTTCCCACACAAATGAACGGAGGATGAATTAGAGTTCATCTTCATATAAGTAAAAATTCTTCATGCAAGTTTGCATGCATGGGTATAGCAAATAAGAGTTGTAAAAATGTTCAAACGATTAGTATTGCACTGATTTTTCTTACTCTCATTTGTTTTTGCTCTATTAACACTAAAAAGAAGCAACCCATTGACAGGAGAAATATAGCCAAACTTACAAACAACACAATGCCAAATTTTTATCATCAGGAGTAGATGAGAATGCTTCAAGAAACCACTTTCTACTTGATTTGTGAGGAACAGAGGCATTTGCATTGTATTGATTGTTATTGTGTGCCTTTATCACTTTTATTGTTTGCTGCAGTATAGCTCTTTGAAGGTCTGCCAAACCACTGCGGCTTGCTCAAAAGCAGGGCTGAATTTTAATTAAGCTGAGCCAAATAGACACAGAACAGTTGAACTTGATTAGACCACTTGTCCTGATCCACACACAGAGGACATTCAGCATACTTATTTTAATAACTGACAAGGTCAATTCATGTATTTGCTGAAATTATGAAGATAAAAATCACCATTTGTCAACAGAAACTTCCTAAATAAGACTTCTGCTTCTCTATTTGAATCTAAGAAGCCAGGAGGGAGAGCCAAGAGTACAGTTAGCAAGTGAGAATATATGTGGCATTATGTCATGATAACAGTAATATTTTATATTCCCTGGGAAGAGGCAGTATATGAATTCAGTAATTAAGATTCAATAGAATGATTCAAGCAAAGGAGTGTGTGTGTATATGTGTGTGAATGTGTATTTGTGTGCAACCCGATTTACATTTCCAAGATTTGTGTGTGTGTGTGTGTGTGTGTGTGAAGAAATTTACCACATTGTTTAACTGAGATAAGAGAACAAGTAAAATATCAGCATTTCATGAATTTTTATTTTGGAGATTTGAAAAAGAACAAAGAACACAGATTTGTAGCTTCAACAGAACAGTGCCAAAATGTGTTCCCACAGTAACTTCTGAAATCAGCCAGTGTAATTTTCCCACACACCATAGAGAACTGACTGAGTCTCTGATAGGATGAAGTTTCTGCAAAGCAAACTACCGTTAAATTGACTTTGCTGCTAAGTTAGTTCAAGTAACCTCTGGGATACACTCTGAGAAAAATTTCCTTAGAAGACTTTTAAAATCTTAGATAAAACACCTTTCCTTAAGAGCACACCAATCACAGGTAATATTTTCAAAAATATAGCTCTTGGGTATCACAGAGTTATGCTTATACATGAGTTTGTGCATCCAAGGTGGTAGAAAAAGAGAGATACTAAAACATGGAAATGATATTTTAAGGAAATATTTTACAATATCCAGCTTTCAAAATAAAGCAAAACTTTCTGTACAGATGATGGTACAAACACTTTGGAGTTACTCTTCCTTTGATAAATCTGACTAAGTATTTTAACTGAATTTATCCTTTAATTATAACATCCTGCTACCAATTGACTACTTGAATCTAGAGAAAATAATCCTCCTCTCAAGAACAGCATTTTTAATTAGTAAAATTCTAAATATAAACAGATGTTCTTTCTGAATCAAATTTCATCTTAAAGAGAACTAGTTAGAAAACACTAATCCTTGATAACAACAACAAAAAGTAAGGATACACCAGCTCCTGGTTTTATTTTATTGTAATTTCATATTACATGAGGAAAAGGGAGAAAAAGTTTTGTGATGGTCCTAATAAAATCCTTGACATATATACATATATACTTATATATATAATCACCTCCTTGATATATACATGCATATATATATATATATATATATATATATATAATTCAAAAGAAGATTTAACATAGACTTGAAATTCGATCATTCTGAGTTAC
>NW_012267310.1:7520150-7591837 GCF_000151885.1 Dipodomys ordii | reverse complement strand
ATATATACTTATATATATAATCACCTCCTTGATATATATATATATATATATATATATATATATATATATATATAGTCATTAACTAGGAAGAACATAGACTTGAAATTCGATCATTCTGAGTTACAAGCCTACATGCCCAATTTTCTTGCCACATTATCTTCCTCTAGTAACTTAACCTCCATGTTAATGGAGATAAATGGAAAAGAAAACATCTGGGGGAAATATAATGTATAAGAAACATCCTATGTAATTTCTATACCATGCATTAGATAATTTTAATACATTTAAATGTGTAAAATTTTATTATATTTAAATAGTTCTACAAATCAGATGCTATTTATCCAAGTAGTCAATGAATACATTGCATCTTGATCAATGTCAAATTTTAATAGACTCACATAGAAAGCAGGTTCCATTCCATGAGACCTAGCATGTACTTAGAAAAGTATTCAATTATGTCTCCAGTTTTAGTCACAGTTTAAGGAACTTGCAATATTGGCACATTGTTTGTACGCTTTGATTTTGTTGTCTTTCTTCCCAGTAGTTGCCCAGTGTCCAAGTTTATAATGCATCTAATGCATTTAGATTCACTTGAAGAAAATATAACACTCATAATGATCTCCATGAGTATTTCCATCCTATTATCATCAGCAAATCATATTTTTTATTTCTTTCCATTTTTGGAAAATAAATGAAAAATAATAAATGCATTCACTAAGCAAGAAAAGATATGGTATTTATAATGAGGTATTGATTCATATGCACCACCTCCATGGAACAACTTGAAATCCTCATTTTACATCTTCTATTCAAAAGGTCAGACTTGTAGTTTACCAAAGGCCATCTAGAAATGGTAATATATATATATATATATATATTTATACACACAAACATACACACATATGTATTATAAAAATATACTAGTACAGTCTGAGTGACCTCTTCCAAAACACCTGTTGAATTAAAATTCCACCTTAACACTGTTAAGTAGGCTCTTTAATCAGATCATTAGGGCTCTATCCTCCTGATTGGATTAATCATGGAATGAGTTAATTATAAAATTAATTCTATGCTTCCATCAGAAAGAATGACATTGCCCATTTGTTAGGAAATGGAAAGACTTTGAAAAAAATAATATTAAGTGAAGTAAGCCAGGCCCAAAGAAACATAGGTCTCATGATTTTCCTTATTTGCAATAAGTAGTATATGTCTGAGACAAGCAGAAAAGGTCAGATAAGTATTCAAATATTTTTTTTCTTTCTTGCGTTTGTTTCTAACATATTTATAAGATTATTTCTTTGTTGCTTTGTATGTCCCTCCCCCACGGTATAACCCCTACTTTCATTGTATTTGATGTTGGTATAATTTGTGGAGTGGAAGGGCAAAAACAAATTGTTTAAATAGGGATACAGGTGGACCCATTGAAACAATGCACAACTTTGGCATGGGGGGGGGAGGGGATGCGAAGGGTTGGGAAAGGAAAACGAGGAGGCAAAAATGCTTGATAAGAAATGTACTCATTATCTTGCCCATGTAATTGTAACCCCTCTGTATGGTATTTTCACAATTAAAAAAAAAGAAAACAATTAAGCTCTCTCTTATATCTGCTCTCTTGTTGCCTGCAGTGCTTCTTTACTCCTAACATGTTATGATGAAACAAGAAAACGTTCATCATGTGCCAGGACCTAGATCTTGAATTTCTCAGCCTCAAGACTCTTGAGAGATAAATTTCTTTTCTTTGTAAATCATCCAGTCTTTAGTATTCTCTTATAGCCATATAAAACAAACCCGCTTATTATATCAAAATCAAATCTGCAAAGCGGTAGAGTGTATCTCTATACATTTGTGTTACTCTGTATTTTATACAGGTCAGTTTTGTTTTCAAAGACCTTCATTAGAATAATATCTCTACCTGCTACCCTGTAATTCAGCCCATTATAGTGATCGCATTTGGTAATTTAATATTTATTTATAGATTTTGTGTCTGTTGCTTGCCTGCCTTCTGGCTTGGAGGCTCTAAATTGGCAAATACCACCCGTTTTTACTGCCAACAAATATCATGTTAAAACAGTGCCTAACTCTCAGTCAAGGCTCAACAAATATTTGTTGACTGAATTGAAAATGAACAAAAATTTAAAGTCTTAAAGCTAAGCTGAGCTGGGTAGAGTGAGCCATGCCTATAGTCACAGTTGTCCAGAGGCTAAAGCAGCAAGATTATGATTTCAAAGACAGCATGGACTACATAGCATGGACTACAAAAAAGAAATGAGTGTGTAGAAAGTAAAAGCTCCTAATGAAGTGAAAGGGAAAGGTATCTGCTTATTGTTTATTATCTTTCTTTCTTCCCAATTACTTCCACTTACTTTCACTTTGCTCATTGGTTTCAGTCATAACCTGCATATTTGTTATTCAAGTTTTCACCCAACGGTGGAAGAGACCTTGAGATGTTGCTGCTTCCAGGTACTGCTACTACTCAAAGCATTCAGTAAACTTTACCTTTAAAAAAAACTCTAGAAGCTTCACGAAATTCAGATTGGAAATAATATTGCCTAGAGGGTAGAGAAAGAGTGAAATCTATATTAAATTCTAATACATAACCCCCCAATTAGCCCTTACAGATATTTATTCTTGTGGCAGATAGCAAATGATGAGCTTAAAATTACAGCCTGTCCTATCCCCTCTCTGGCTATAAGGATTTTGCATTTGGTATGCTGGTCAGGGGCCTATTGGTGAATTGGTTGAGACAGTAGATAAAGAGGAAAAAGCAAAAACATGTAGTAGAGGAGAGGTAAGATAAGGGTGATAGACAAGAGAGACATAGCACACACATGATTAAAGGGAGAGTATTGGGGAAGATGCAAATATAGCACTGTAGAAACATGGTTAAAAGTTATGAGAAATAGGAAAGACTGGAAACAAACTATATAAAACATATAAAAATAAAAACATGCAATTTTTCAGTCCATTTCAGCTGTACATTTTTAACTATCTGATTTGTGTTTTATAATAGAATGATACTATCATATGTGGTCAAGCCTTGTTTCCCATAGATAGATAGATAGATAGATAGATAGATAGATAGATAGATAGATAGATAGATAGATAGATAGATAGATAGATGGATGGATAGATAGATAGATAGATATTTGCCAGTCATGGGGCCAGAACTCTGAGTCTGGGTGCTGCCCCTCAGCTCTTCAGGTCAATGCCAGTGCTCTACCACTTGAGCCACATTGTCACTTCTGGCTTTTTCTGCTTATGTGGTGCTGAGGTATCAAACCCAGGGCCTCATGCATGCAAGGCAAGCACTCTACCACTGTGCTACCTTCCCAGCCCTTGCCTTATAATTTTAAAGATAGCTTGGAAGTCTCTAAGGTCTTACTGTCCATTCAATATGGCAGTCAATAGGTACATGTCACTAAGATTCAATTAATCAATTTTAAATCAAACCAAAGATTGAGCATCAATCATAACCTTATATCAAATTTCCAGTAGATACATATGACTAATGCATTACAATACAATGTAGACAGGTAATTTCCAGAATAAAAAGTATCTTGTGTAGCACTTCTCAAAAGCATTAAACTCTATCATGAGCCATTAAATATTGCTTGTAACATCAGTGGTATAAAATATAGAAAAACATTTTATCATCATCTCTTTTATCTGAAGTGATGGATATGAAACATTGACAAAATGACAGTTTTTAAATGTATTCTCCGAACTTCTATCCAGAAATCTCAGTTATTTGTACTTCTGTTGTTGACACTTTTATCAGAGATATTTTTATGACATACATATATATCCTCATTATATTATTGGAAACTATATTTACACTGAATTATAATTATAATCCATTAAATAATCTGAAGAAAGTTTTTAAATTTATAATCAAGGTTACTAAATGGATAAAATATGAAGAAAATACTGAATGTCTATATTTTATGTCATGTTTTTCTGTATATTAGAATAGTGTGCTGTAGATGTCAAATGAAGTGCCTTTTAAAAATATCTTTTAAGATGACATAAACTGCCCTTAAGAGACAAATCGAATAGTCAATTTGAATTCAAATTGTATGTGCTACCTATGTAAACACCATATTCATAGGCTAATGCTAATCCTTTGTAAATCACAATTTGAGAAAGAAGTGAACCTGGCATGATATTTTTTAGATTATTGTCAGTACTACTGGAATGTTCAAATTAGGAAAGGACCATTGATGAAGTTTTAGTTAAGCTTAATACTATTTTAATTTAAACAAGAGAGGGAGGAATGGAAGAAAAATAGAGCGCTAGAGAGACGTCTATAAGATCAAGAAAATTAATAGCTTCTATCTCTGGCTTCTTGGGATTAGAATTTTCTTTTTGCAAACAGAATATTGTGAGATCTGTGTACAGGAGAGAAAGACTTTCCACACAAACAAGAAGTATAAGGACATTTAGAAAAATTATAGGTGGAAATCCATACCTGTTTTATAAGTAATTTCAGTAATTCAAATGTGGATAGGAAGATTGAAACTACAGCCAACTAAATAACAACAATCAATCCAAACCAAATAACATGAACATTTACTCAATAACTAAATAATAATTGAAGCATACTTATATATAATAATCAGTAAACAGCTAAAATGTGCTGCCCTCTAAAATTTATTGCTAATATGGTTAAAACTTTGTGTAAGACTAAACAATGAACAGTAAAGGTGGTGATACTCTGTTTTAGAAGTACTATAACTGTAATCATTTCAGTATTGACCTTTGGACTTAGGGTGCACCAGTTAATTTATTGTGGCTTCCCTTTGCCTTTACACATCGCTGGAATGTATTTCAAGGTCTCTCCAAAGCATTGCTACAACATGTGGAGTGCATTCACTTGAGTGAATAGAAGCTTCCACAAAGGAAGGTATTGAATGTAAACAGTACAGTGTCAAATCGTGGTTATTGAACAACACTGTATGAATAATATTTATAGAAGGCTTCTTGTATTCTGAGTGATTTACTTGTAATGACTGCTAATCCTCACAACAACTCAGTTATGGAGGTATTATAATTTCACATTATAAATGAGAAAATTGTTAATACTGATGCTTAGTTTTGATTCTCATGCTCATAGATTGGTCCCTGAGGAACTTTAGTGTGAATGGTTATAACAAGGTACTCCTAGGACCTAAAGAAAAGTAGTTAGTGGAGTTAAAACCAGTATAAAGTAACTGCAAGTTGGACATTAATCCAAAGTACCTACATTGAACATGTATTTGCAACAGCACAACTGAAAGAGAAATCAGAGAAATCAGAAGGCTTATCAGATTTGACCTATTATCTGATACATTATTGAGCAAAATAGAACAGAAAGTGCTAGTAAATTAGAGAAGCACTTACTTCACCTTTCAGTTCTTATCAAAAGCCTGATATAAGGTAATATTTTCATAAATTTTTAATCTATCTGCATAAATTGGATAAGAGAAGGCAAGAGAGGATAAAAGAGGACAGGATAAAAGGGAGAAGAGGAAAGGAGAAGAGAGAAAAAGAGAGGAGAGAAAAAGAGAAGAGAGGAAAAAAGAGGGGATGAGAAGACAGGACAGGACAGGTGATGACAGGAAAGAGTGCCTCAGAGAGGGAAACTGACCAAGGGAAAGGGAAAGGGGGGGTGGAAAGAAGGGAAAGGGGAGATAGAGACAGAGAGAGACGAGAAGAACATATAAGGTAAGTAAAACTCCTACAGCATCAACAGAATGACGAGAGTAAATGAGATAAGTAAAGGTAGAAGAATTATTCAAAGAGCTGGCACTACCACTGGGGGATAAAGAATTAGCTTCAAGAACTCAAGAAAATACGAGTTGCATTAGGGCACTTCACATGTAAGTGAAGCATCCACAAACTGGATGCTTCTCTAAGCTGTAATAAATGACTACTCTGAGTTGGGCCCAACATCAGATCTGAAAGAAGTGTAGATGTACCATTCTACTATACTTAGATGGTAAGTAGGATAGCAAAGTTGAAAGGGTAAAGGAAAGAACCACTGAATGGCCCATCATAAAATAGGGGCATCTACTAGTTATTGCAAATAAGAGAAACCATGGGACCTATGTTTCTTTGCGCCTGGCTTACTTCACTTAACATAATTTTTTCCAAGTCTTTCCATTTCCTAACAAATGGGGCAATGTCATTCTTTCTGATGGAGGCATAGAATTCCATGGTGTATATATATCACATTTTCTTGATCCATTCATCTACTGAGGGGCATCTGGGTTGGTTCCACATCTTAGCTATGGTAAATAATGCTGCAATAAACATAGTTGTGCTGGTAGCTTTAGTATGGTCTTGTTTGGGATCATTTGGGCAAATGCCCAAAAGTGGGATTGCTGGGTCAGAGGGGAGCTCTATGTGGAGTTTTTTGAGGAACCTCCATACTGCCTTCTAAAGTGGTTGAACAAGGTTACACTCTCACCAACAATGCAGTAAGGTTCCCTTCTGACCACATCCTCTCCAGCATCTATTGTTATTAGAGTTCTTGATTATAGCCATTCTAAATGGGGTGAGGTGGAATCTCAATGTTGTTTTGAATTACATTTCTTTTATGACTAGAGACATTGAGCATTTCTTCATGTGTCTATTAGCCATTCTTATTTCCTCTTCAGAGAAGTTTCTCTTTAAGTTTTTAGCCCACTTATTTATCGGGCAGTTGTTTCTTTTAAAATTTGTTGTTGGGGGATTTAATTTTTTGAGTTCCAAGTTTATATCTGGGAAGCAGAAAAGTTCAGATATGATGTTAAGTGAAATGAACCCCAAGATAAGGATACAAGTGTTTTTTTTTCTTTCTTGCTATTGTTTCTAAAGTATTTATAAGGTACCACTTGATTGTTTTGTTGCCTTTGTATGTCCCTCCCCCACAGTATAACCCCTGTTTTCACTATATTTGATGTTGGTAAAATTTGAGGAGCAGAAGGAAAAAACCAAATTGTTTAAATAAGGATACAGGTTGACCCATTGAAATAATGAGATGTACAAGACGTTAAGTTGAAAAACAAACTTTACAGTTTGGGCGGAAGCGAGTGGGGGGAAAGGGGGAGTATAGTTGTGGAGGTGGGAGGGAAGGGATGGTAGGGGAAAAACAAAGAAGGAGGCAACAATGCTTGATAAGAAATGTACTCATTACCTTGCTCATGTGATTGTAGCCCCTCTGTACAGTAGTTTCACAATTACTTATTAAAAAAAAAGAAATGTACTCATTACATTGCTCACGTAACTGTAACCCCTCTGTACAATATTTTCACAATAACAAACTTAAAATACGGGCTTCATGTTAAAGCACTGAGAGTTACCAGTAGCTTTCATTATCGTATTAACTAGATGTTAAATGACTTGAGAAAAATTCACATCTTGAAATATTTTTTAAGTCTTACCAGCAATGCCTAGGTAGCTCATGCCAGGAAGCTGAGATCTGGGGATCTCCATTCGAAGCCAGCATGGGCAGGAAATTATATGAGACTGTTATTTCTAATAAACCACCAAAAAAGCTGGAAGTGGAAGTGTGGATCAAGTGGTAGACCACTGGTCTTGATCAAAAACTCAGGGAAAGAACCCTCACCTTGAGTTCAAGCCCCATGATGGGTCTGTGTGTGTGTGCGCGCACACACACACACACACACACACACACACAAATAAATATTTAAATTTATTTGAATACAGACTTTCAATCAGCACATAGTTATCTGAGAGGCTTTATGGTACATGGAAAATTTAATTGGCTTAGGAGTCTTGAGAAGAGACTAAATTCATTATCTGCTTTAAAAAAAAATGCTACAATCCCATGATCCCGTTTATTCATTATTTAGTGTCATTGTTAATCGGGAGATCATTGCGGGATATGGGATGAAGTATGAGAAAGTGCACCTGGCCTCTTTTAAGTCAGGCATGGGGACATGCAGGCTATATTACCAGATTTCACACACCTTACTCTTGAGGTACAGCAGATTTGTTTGTGGTGTTGACTAGAGATAAGAAATGTGTTTGCTGGCAAAAACAAAAACAAAAACAAAACAAAACAAAAAAACTACACCAAAATGACTCAGATCTAAATCTGCCTTAATCCAGCTGCAAACTCTCTCAACAGACAATTCTTGTTCTGGAGAAGTTTACTGAAAAAAAATTTACAAACTAATTAAAACTTTATAAATAGACAATGTTGCCAAGGATACAGAGAGTGAAATTCATGATCTGCATTAAGAGACTCCAACTCAAATTTTGAAATGTTTCATGAAGCACATGTGAGAGAAATTAATATAAACATGAAGCTGGATAATTCAAGTGCAAACATAGTACCTAACAAATACAATATTCTCCATGTGTGTATGTATGTATGTATACATATATATATATATGTGTGTGTGGATGTAATATATATTATATAGTATATATTATATATATTAGAATTGCAGTACACATTATATATCTATTTATATAAGTATATTATTGGCATGATATATAAATGTGTGCAAGAAAGACTGTTAGGCGACATTGACTAGAGTGGGAATATGACCTAAATTAACCAGCAAAGACATGGTAGAGAAGACAACATCAGTCCTAAGAGGTGAGAAAACTGGAATAGCAGAGAACCAGTTTGTTCACGTTTGTGAAACAGCCCATGTAAATGGTTAGAGGTGAGAGAAGAGAATTCTCACTAAGTGACAGAGTCATTCTGTCTCAATGAATCAGCCATGGCTCTCCTGGGAGTCATGATGATTTACATCTTTGGTGATCGATGTAGATAGAGGTAGTAAGTCACATCAAGTCTTAGCTGCTATTTAATTCATAGATGAACATTTCTACTCTATACTTCAAATGTTCACATTGCTCAAATGCACTAAAATTTTAGGAATGATCTGAAAATATTCATCACTCAAATCTGATGAACTTGCAACACAGAGACTTGTATCACTGAGGACTGTTTACATTTTATGTAGGAAATAAAAAGATGAAGGAAGTTTAACTATAGAAATACTTAATCAACTTTTTAATTATTATACAACATTTCTTTCCAAACATGTTACTATAACCAAGATGGAAAAAAAATCCATTACAACAACAAACTTGTTACCCAAAGATTGAAATGCATATTCATTGTGCTGGTAATTTTTCTGGCTCACTGTTTCCAGAAACATAATTATTTTTCTTCTGGCTTTAGGATTGCAGATGTTATCAGAATAAAGCAATGTTGAAAGAGAGAGGAAGAAAAGCAAAACATATTTTCCACGGAGAGTAATTCCATTACCATTGCTGGACCATTCTTATAGCTACAAGGTACATTCCTTCAAAAAGAAAAATTGCTTCTATCCAAACATTGTAGTCAATATTTTATCTTTAAATGTAAAAAGTCATGATGACACAATTAACTTTCAAAACTAATAAATTACAAATAGCAAAAAAAGGACAAAAAGAAAAATCTAATACCTGGATACATATGAATAAAGCATAAGAAAATTAATAAATAGAAACAATCTCTGTGAAAGTAGGAGAATGAAAAGCTACCTCAGCTCCACTACACTAGTACCCTCTCCTATATATGACTCTTGTTATAACTTCTGCTACTTTAAGTATCCATGAAAGCAATTGTCCTCTTACCTTAATGTAGCAATTTACTGAACTTTCATTGATTACAGAGATCTTGTCAGCTCCTTGGCTTTGTCACTTTGTCCCATGGGCATACTCCATATTTTTGTCATAAGCTCAGTTTTAGCAATTATACTTTATGGTTTCCACCTCCTCTGACTCTGGCTGATTTTAAATATCATAAAGCCTTGCAATTGATTCATTCTAACAGCATTTCCCTGTTCACTTTACCCTTCATGCTCTCACTTTTCCTCTTATTAAAAAAGTAAAACCTAAACCCTACAGTATAATACAAGCACTTTCTCAAATATATCCTCAGTTCCTTTGCTTCCTCTCATTTCTAGTGTTCATTTGATAGATCCCAAACATAAGCGATTGCTAACTCCCCAGCCATTCATTGTTCACTGTCGTTCTGTCAAAAGTTATAGAGAACCTGGCACCCAGTGGCTCATGCCTGAAATCCTAGCTATTCAGGAAGCTGAGATCTAAGGATTGCAGTTCAAAGGCAGCCTGGTAGAAAATTCTGTGAGACTCTTATCATCAATAAACTACTCAGAAAAAGCTCAAAGTAGTACTGTGGTTCAAGTGGTAGAGCACTAGCCTTGGGCAGAAAAAGGCTCAGGACAGTGCCCAAGCACTGAGTTCAAACCCCAGGACAGGAAAACAAAAGTTATAGAGAAAATACTTAATCAATTTGACTAATCTCATTTTGAATTTAAGACCACTAATTCCAACTTGGCTGCTAGTATGACTCACCAATCTTAATACAAAAAGATCTGTGTACTGGTGACTTTTTAAAGTGCTAACATAAGATACAGATTCTGAATTAAGTTGTCTTACTTATAAATTAGACATTACAATTCTTTTTTAAAAAAAAAAGCTCTCTCCAGAAATTAAAATGTTCAAGAAAGTTTGAACATCTCCATTCTACCTGACTATTTTAGTCTCTTCTAGTTACTCAAATTTCCAACACCTACTTTCCACTCTCAATCAATGAATTTAATTCTCCTTTATCTGAGAAAACTGAAGCAATTAGTAGAGAATTGCTCCCCAGTCTCCTGCCACCAGATCTGCCCACACACTTACACTGATGCCCAACACTGTGGCTCACCAATCTGTGTTGTGATGACCACTCCTTGTGAGCTCAAGATCTCATTCCCTCTCGCCTACTCAAGGGCATGGCTCCAGCAATTAGCTCCACTCCAGAATAACCAATCTTACTGTCTCTTGTGGATTATTCCCTTGAATACTCCTTGCTATTGTTTTTCCTTCTTCAAAATGTTCTCTCTCAACATCATTTCCCACCCACAACTACAGCTTCATTCCTTTGTTCCTCATAATGGTGAAACTTGTTAAATATTTGGCACGTTCTAGCCCTTCCAATTCCTCTTCTTGATTCTTTCTTGACCCAATTTGTGTTTTCCTTTAGTTATGCATTGAATAAACTCAGAATCTTCCCTGAAACTGCTTTTGTCAAGGTTACTAATCACTAGTTGTTAAAGCAAATGGTCAATATTTGCATTTCTTCCTTGACAAATCAGCACATTTGATACTAGTGACAAATTCAATGATGTCTTCCCTGCTTATCCAACTTAAAACTGCAAGCCCTGCCCGGTGCTTCACAACCCTACTTGGTCTTTCTCTGAATTAGTTGTTATTATGTAAGATATTTCATCTTTTCTACATTTGTCATGTTTACTATATAATTTCTACCTTAAAATATTCTACACCGGGATAACATTACTATGTATTCCATTTATTGCTGAGTCATTGATTAAAAGAAGACATTTACTAAGTATTCAGGAACATGCTTATTAAATAAAGTCTCAGAGTTGAATGAAGTTAATCAATTGGAAAATTGTTTTTCTTTGTTATTCAATTTTCCTTCAGTAAATTCCCCAACATACACACACACACACACACACACACCTTTTTTTTTTTTGGTCCAGTCGTGGGGCCTGAACTCTGGGCCTGGGCGCTGTCTCTCAGCTCTTCAGCTCAAGGCTAGCGCTCTATCACTTGAGCCACAGTGCCACTTCCGGCTTTTTTTTTCTGCTTATGTGGTGCTGAGGAATCGAACCCAGGGCCTCATGCATGCAAGGCAAGCGCTCTACCACTGAGTCAACTTCCCAGACCCCCCCCCACATCTTAATTCTTTGAGCCCACGTCAGATATTCACTGATCTCACATTTATGTCATGTTTTTGTCTTAACAGTAGAGGTGATGCCACAGTGTCTAAGATCTTTCCTATTCAATATGACTCTGTTAGTACTGTTATTAAGTCCAGTTAGTATTCAATGTAGAAAGCTCAAAGAAGGCACCACAATAAAGGAAACCCATTTTTTATCTTCAGAAATAAGCCAATAATTCACATGACAAACCTGGATTGAATTGGAACAGACAGCACTGCCATAGTAAATGCCATAGGACAAAGATTAAAGTTGAAGCACCTATTCATCATAAAGCAAGCATGAGGGTAAGAATTGGTGCAGTGAGCTTCTACTAAATTTTAATGAGTGTAGAGAGAGCAATTTTCTTGAATGTAAATTAACTTGAAGTTTATGGTTAAGTGTATCCAAATGAACCATACTTTGAGTCAATATGGTTCCACTAAGCTTGACTTTAAAGTGTATATAAATATTCTTTGTGATTTTTTTTACTTAAATTCCTATCTGCTCATGAGCTTAGATTGATACATCCATCCCCATTTGCCCATATTCTTCTCCCTATAAATAAGCCATATCCATATCACATCACATCTACCAGCCGATTAATTCCACAATTTTAAAGAAAACAATAAAGCAAAGTAAAAAAAAGTCATCTCTACCAAAGACTACTGATTAAAGAAGGCAAGGGACAATCTATAGTAAAATATAAATGCTACAACAAAGACATTACTAGCAGAAATGGTAGTAGAAATAAAGCCTCAATTGAAGATTTATGTAAATCAGACATTGTTCTTTATCCAAAACTTAAAGTAGAGTTAAATTTTTATAACTGTGTCAGTACTGAAAGAATAACACTGCAATACTGTAATACTGTACAGGGTACCATACAACAAACTTGTGGAGAAGCCAGGAATCACAGTCAGTTCTAATTTCAGCACAAGCATCTGTAAAATTGCCACATCAATTGGTTCTCAGCAATTGTCCAATGTACAGGCCCATAGTAAAGCCTCAAGAAATGAGCTTAAGTGAAATTATATGATTAACTCACAAATAATGTAATAGAAAAATGAATTCTCTCCAGAGAGGTCTTGGTCAACTTCAAAAATTAACATTTCTAATTTGGTCCAGACCATAAACCAAAGAATACATTATGAATTTCTCAAAACAGCGTGTTTGGTTCATCTTAGCTAAACAATTTGGAGAAAATAGAGGAATTATGTATTAAATGAGTGAAATAATTAAAAAGTATAAAAGACACTTAAAAATTCTTATAGTTGCACAAATTGGTAACTGGAATGAAAACATGGGAGTTGATAGGTTTTGCAAAATTCCAGAAAGTTACTCACCTTACAAACTAAATATTGATTAAAAATAAAAGTAAATAGCTAACTAGCATCTGTAGTGCAAAGTAGTAGAAAGGAATGAAGAACTGCAAATTCATTGCTAAGATTATTTACCTAATGACGCAAAGAAAGTGCCAAGGCCAAAATCAAAGCTTTCTGTTTAACCAAACTAATTAACTACATCAGAAAATGTTAAGTATGGAATTATGGTGTCTGGGCAGGAAATTAGTTTACTGATTATTAATTCTCAAATATTCCAGCACATGAAAATCATACTATAAATTCACAATAAGGTACTTCTAATTTCATTAGAAAGGTTATTTTCAAAAAACAAAGACCAGTATAAGATTTTAGTGTCATTGTTATAATGCATTGGGATGAGGTGGATAAATAATTCACTCATTTAATAAGCATTTATAAGCATAGTCTACAGGACAGTCACAGTGTCCTAAAAGAGAAAGTAAGAATATTATTGTTTTATTCTCAAAAGGTCATGATGTCTCACTGGCATCTAAATGAAAAAAAAAAACCAAACTGAATGATAACAGCAAAAGAAATATGACTACTACAGGAAATACCACAGAGACAAGGAAAAAACACAACAGAGTGAAATAGACTACAAACAAAGAGACATTAAGATATAACCTTGACAGATGAGATATTATTTAAACACAAAAGGCAAGGAACAATAGAGCAATGCACACAATTAAAAGGAAGGTGATAGGAAAGAGTCTGAGAGATTAAATCACGATAAGCAAATAGGTTTATTTATGTTTACAGTGTACAAGAAAATGAGATGGCACCTAATGAATCTATAAAGGTGGATGGTTGAGGTTTAAACAGAACTGTGGTATCATAGGAAATAGTAAGAAAGCTGGGCACTGGTGACCTGCAATCCTAACTATTCAGGAGGCTGAGATCTGAGGATTGCAGCATGAAGCCAGCGCAGGTAAAAAAAAGTCCTCATGAGACTCTTATCTCCAATAAACTATTCAGAAAAAGTTAGAAGTGGTGCTGTGGCTCAAGTCATAGAGTGCCAATTAAGGGCAGAGAGGTTCAGGGACAGTGCCCAGGCCCTGTTTTGAATTCCAGTTCTGTCCTTTTGAATTTGAAAATACATCTAACATCTCTGTGTATCAAGTTGCTTTTCTGCAAAGGAAGAACAAACTTCATCTCCAAAGGTTAGTTTTGGAGTCCAACAAAATCAAGTTTAAGTCCTTAGTAATATAAAATTCCTAAATAGTTTTATACATAGTAAAATATTTTGATTTAATTGGGAAGACAATGATAAGGTCTAAAATATTTATAAATAGTGAAGTGGCTATTTGAGAGATAACCCTAACACAATATGAATGTTGGACTATGTAAATGACAGAGAAGGCAGTCAACAGATCATTACCACTGTTCAAGTGAAAATAGAGATAGATTTTAGACTTAGCTGCCAGATGTACCCATAGACATAAGGGAGTATGCAAAATAGTATTTGATGGCAGAATAATGAGTAATTAAATATGAAGTAAGATATTTGATTTTTGATATGGTTTCTGGAAAAAATAAAACTTTAAAATGTTACAATAGGTGTATCATGTAAATAATACAATCCTTTATTTACTGGTTTTGCTTATATTAATATCCCTATGTATGAACTCCTTCTATCTCCAAATACAGAAAGATCCACTTAAACCCTCTCCTAAACTCTGCTAAAACTTACAATTCTCCTTACCTTTCTCCAACATGCATATACTCTCACTTATGTCTTATTGATCATTCTGCCAAATCCCAGGTTACATTTTTCTTCTAAGCTTAAATGATTAATGAATTCTTCCAAGACTAATGAGCTCCATAATAGAGCGATCTAGCATTGCCCAATAATTTGGTACTATACCCATGTATTAGTGAGAAAACACAGTCATGCATTGATTATGGCTAATGATATCATGGTACTTGAACACATGCAAGCCTTGTCTTGCTCTTGTAAGTCATTGGGATTTATAGATTACCTGCTAGATATTACAAAGGAGAATGTTGAGTGGCAGTGGCAGTACACTCCATTTGACTTGAAGGAATTCATTTTGGTTTCATCTACATATTTTAATACTATAGGCAAAGTTATTGAAACTTTGCAATTACTTGCTAGATTGTGCAAAATTTACAGTTAAGGTAAGGGTAAATACTATCTCATTTAATGATGATTTTGCTTTGGTAGAATAATATAGCTCAACAGTTGGTAGTTACTAGTTATTAAGATTGTTGTGAAATAGGCAATCTATCTTTCTAGTCATGGAAAACAAATAAAACTACAAGGCTTGTAAAAAGCAGGGAAAGTTGTATAGCTTCACTATACTGAAAATTCTATACCTCTCTCATTTTTGTTTTTCATGGGACTGGATATGCAAAGTAGAGAGTATCTGCAAGTCTATGTATGTATGTATGCATGTATGTATGTATGTATGTATCTATTTGTGTGTGTATATACTATCTATAAAAATGGTGTATTGATTTTTAGACTTGCATTGCATAGTTAAAAACCAATGAGATACCTGGAAGGCCTGGAAATGGTATACATAAATTGTCTTGATAAAATCTGGCATAATAAATAGGTGTTTCAAAGGTTAGGTTTTAAGGAAAAAATATTTTATAACCAAACTGCTACCATTTTTATTTCATATTCATAAAGTTTATATAAAATGGAATCTTTTATTATGATATTCAGATTTACTTAGATATAATTATGTATTGGGAAGTCAAAAATTAATGAACAACAGAAGCGAAGAAAAACGTATCCAATGGACAACATTGGAACTTTGAACTTCTAGTTTAATTGTTATGATAAGTGATATACAATATATAATTGCAAATATTTGATGAGTGAATTAATGTTTGTTGAATAAATTAATTTGCTGTTCTTAGTGTTCCCAGTTGGTTTATTTCTAAATTCTTACAAGGGAAAGAAACTTGCTTACATAGTTTACTATTCATATTAATAAGAAAAGTTTTAAAACATAAATGGAAATAATATAATTAAAAGTATTTTCCAAAAAACATCACAAAATTCAAAATTTGCAGTATAAATTTTACTTCAGCATACCTGATAATAAGATTACTTGGCTTTATGAAGAAATTAACCATGGGGTGAAAAACAGTTCATGTTTCAGCTATGAGAGTCTATTAAGTATAATTTTTTTATCCGTATTACCAAGACCAGTTAGGACCATAAATCTAACAAACAGCACCATAAAAATTAAAGTACATAAATGGATGGGATTAAGAAATTAATATGTGGCTATTGAATTAATATGTTCTAAATTAAAAAAATAACTGGTCCCAAATGCCTACTACAAATTAAAAGACTTCTATACAATAGCAAGCTAGCTTCTAACAATGTCTTAAAATTCAATGATTTGCTTGAATAATTCAATTTATATTTCCAAGTATCTTAAGAATGAGACTGGAAACCATATAATTTCAAGAAGAAAATTCAGGAAGCCCAGATTGAGAAATACATTACTTAATGGTATTAAAAAGTTCTGAAATTCCAAAATTAGCTTCCAACATATATTTTATCTGTAGGTTTTGTTAAATAACTAAAATCCAGGCTTGAAAATCATTTATGAATTAATTAATAAATAAATAAATCTAAAGTTGTAGCAGCATTATGCACAACAATATCTGGTTTAATGGAGTTTAGAAACTCTATGATATAGACATCCTCCTTATTAAAATATATATGCAATCCATTGGTTTGATTATATAGTATATGATCAACTTGATACAACTGCCAAAGTCCATGGGCGGAATCTGATGAAATAGCAATTTTCTATTACTGAAAAATACAATTATTTCATTACTAAAATGATTAAAATGCCGAGTGTCAGTGGCTCATGCCTGTAATACTCAGCAGGCTAAGATCTGAAGATCACAGTTCAAAGACAGCCAGGGCAGAAAAGTCTGTGAGATTCTTATCTCCAATAAATGACTAGAAAACCAGAAGGGGCGCTGTGGCTCAAGTGGTAGAGTGCTTGCCTTGAGCTGAAGAGCGCAGGGACAGTGTCCAGGCCCAGAGTTCAAGCCCCAGGACAGACAAAAATAAATAAGTAAAGAAAAATTTTAAAAATGACTTCAATGAATTAGTCAATTGTATTGTAAATCATACAATACCTAACAAGTTTAACAACAAATCACTTCTAAAAATCATGCAAAGTAGAAAATGACAACATGTATTCTTAACATTGTTACTAGTATGGTACTACCTTTCCGGATATCTCCTCTTCATATTGAAGTGAGTGTGCACACACACATGCATACACTTGTGCACCTATGTGTTGTTTACCCACAACTAAATGTGAATCATTTGTAGAATTTTTATTTCTGAATTTTTCACCTAAAATTTACTTGGAGGATTGTCTCCATATTCATTATGGACTGTAAGTGTTTACCTACCTAGTATTTAACTCATAATGTCTTATACAGAAATACTGTGATTTATTAACTATTCCCCCCTGGGTTACTATGTACTACTCTTAAAACTGTGCCTTCTGCTATATTTTTCCAATTATTCTTGCATGATAGACCTTTCATTCCATTATGCACATAGTTTAAATAGGATCAGGGACATAAATTCTGTGACTCCTTACAGTTATTATTGTCAAGAAACAACAGGATCAGAACTACCATACAATAAGTGATGAATAAAAAGTTATTTAAGATTTATATTTTTTAACTTTCTCAAACTACTTATACCTCATACTTTGCATTTGAACCCACAAATTAATAATAAACGATACTTCATTAACTAATACTTCTGCACAGTAATATTTAAATAATGGCTTATGGAATTAATGACTCTTGACTAAAGGTTCTTAGTATTCTAAGTACACCCAAAGTAATCAGATATTGAAAATAAGTCACCTAACTTGTAATTATGTATTAAGTTTTATGAAAGTAATTGTTGCCTAAGAGAAATCCAAAATTACACTTTAATAACTTTTGTAAAGAAGACATTCCCTTTAGTTTCTCCATAAGCGAATAGCATGCCATCTGCCCCATTGCCCTTAGCAAAATGCAAGAAAATAATTCAGGAAACTGCTCAGAGTAACTGAGGGCAGACACACTACAGGGACCAAAGGTACATGGAACTGTCTCCCAGGCACAACAATTTGTCGGTTTCATCAATATTATTTTGTCTCTTTAACTATTAAGATGTAAATAAAGATGATTTTTACTCCCCGTAAGGATTATTTAAAATAATCCTTTTAGATGGAGGGTTTTAACACACACTTGCATATCTCTTGCTTATTAGTCAAGCTATGCATTCTTGTCCTGTATTCTCAAAAACACAAATCTACTCAGCGAAATGGCAATGCACACCTGACAGAGTTGGGCAGTGAAACTCAGGAAGAGTCTAATGTAGATGTTTGGAAATAAATTGCACATAAGAAAAATCCATGAAAATAGGTATATCACCAAAAGAATGAGGCTAGAAAGGAAAGAGACTTAATGATACAGGTTTGGGGGGAAATTCTTAACAGAAAAAAAGTAGTGGTAAGATATATGAGTTTCCCTTCCCAAGGGCCAGTGGCTCACACCTGTAATTCTAGCTACTCAGGAGGCTGAGATATGAGGATTCCAGTTCAAAGCCAGCCTGGTCAGGAAAGACCATGACAGTCTTACTTCTAATTAACCACCAGAAAACCAGAAGTGGTGCTCTGGCTCACTTGGTAGAGCACTTGACTTGAGCAGAAGAGCTCAGGGACAATGCCCAAGCCCCATGACCGACCAAAGAAAAGAAAGAAAGAAAGAAAGAAATATAAGTTTCCCTAATAGCTAGAACAAACCTAGATTGACAGAAAAGCATAGGCTCAGATCCTTGCTCCTCAAATTTTCTAGTTTGAGATCCTGGCCAATGTATTTAACTTGTTTGAAATTCTTTCCTTATCTTCAATTGTAAATATTTTTTCCTGCTTGTCTTGCAATATTTTGCAAAAGCCAAAGAAGAAATTCTAAGAAGGTGATTTAAACAGTCATAGCACTAAATCACTTTAAGATTTTTTTTAGGGGGTACTAAATTACTAGATTATATGGTTGGCAAAACAAAAAAAATCAACCTTCCCTTTTTCCTTTTCCCTCTTTGTAAAAGTCAAAAATAATGTAGACCTAATTTACAGGGATTTCTATGTGTTAAAAAAGAAATATAATATTTTAATGTCTCATCTTTACAACTGTCCAAAGAAATTAAAGAGGCTTTACCTTTAAATATGAAATGAATATGAGATTAAAGATAAAATACAGATAGAGTTAAACCTAGGCATTATATTTTAGATTGAAAGTTTGTAACAAGGAAAGAGGAATGTGAGACTTAATGCCAATGTGACTCTGGCCATAAATATATCATCCTGCAGGTTATATTTTAAAATAAATTTTTATTGAGATTAAATGACTACATAAATTTCAAAATCCTACAGTATTGTGGGATAGTGATACTTAGTTAAAGTCACAAACACATTTTTAACCTTCACAAGGCAAATTACCATTATCATGGTCTATAAAGTTTGTGAATCTTATAATCTTTACCAATACAACTACTTCTTCCAAATGGGGTGATATGTACATTACATTTCTTTTACTTAGTTTAAGCTATTCCCTCTTTCCCTCTCATTCCCTCCCTCCCATCGCTGCCATGAGTTGCTTAGTTCATTTTCATCAATGCTGATGGGCCCCTCTGTGGTATTTTTACCCGTTTTCCTCTGATTCAGTGCCCCCCTCCTATGTGTGTATATATAATATATATTAATATATGTGTGTATATATATATCTATATCTATAGCTCTCTCTATATATGCATATACCATATGTGAGGTCAAGAACATGGAGTCATTTAGCAATAATACAACAAATTAAGTACAAGTCCTTTGTTTCTTGAGTCCTTTTACCTTATCATATCTCCTTGTATTTTGAATTTAATATCCACATATCTGGGAGGCAATGTGCCATTTGTCTCTCTGATCTTGGCTTACCTAGCTAAACATGATTTGATCAAGTTCCATCCATTTCCCCCTGCAGGGCATTTTTTTGGGGGGGTCTGGTCGTGGGGCCTGAACTCTGGGCCTGGGCGCTGTCCCTCAGCTCTTCAGCTCAAGGCTAGTGATCTACCACTTGAGCCACAGCGCCACTTCCGGCTTTTTTTCATTTTTGCTTATGTGGTGCTGAGGAATCGAACCCAGGGCCTCAGGCATGCAAGGCAAGCTCTCTACCGCTGAGCCACCTTCCCAGCCCTACAGGGCATTTTTATATATCTTAAATAATAAATTGTTGGTCCAGGCCCAGTGGGATGGAGCTACCAAATGATGTATTTAAATGAGCCTCATCTTTGGTAGAGACTATTCAACTTCCATTAAGCTGGAAAGGAGACCACTACTTAGTAACCACTTTAATGTAACTGTCAGCCAACAGCTACCATCTTTTATCATAGCAACAATAAATTTAGAAGCTAAATAGTGGAAATAATGATCAATTTAAAGCTGGTAAAAATTAAATAGATCCAAATTGGGTTGAGCATTGAGGAAACTAGAAAGCTTTCTGGTAGCTAGATTATCTCCAGACTACAATAACAAAACTTTTTCTTTTTTTTTCTTTGTGGGTTGTGGGGCTTAAACTCTGGGTCTGGGCATTATCCCTCAACAATTCAACTCAAGGCAAGCACTCTACCAATTGAGCCAGAGATCCACTTCCGGTTTTCTGAATGGTTTATTGGAGATAAGAGTCTTGCGGACTTCCCTGCCAGGGCTGGGCTTTCAACCCCTATCCTCAGATCTCAACCTCCTGAATAGCTAGAATTACAGGCATGAGCCACAGGAGCCTGGCAACAAAGCTTTTCTTCTTGAGGCCTAAATGTACTACAGATAAAGCAAAAAGAAACAATGCTAAATAGGAAATGTTACTAATTTCAGTAGATTAGTAAGTGAATAGAGCTCCCTTATTTAAGCTATAACTGTTCTAATAAATGTTTGATGCATATTTTATAATACCTTAAATGAAATAAGTCTGGAAAAGATTTCACTTTCTAAGTGAAATCTTACAAAGCTCATCTCACAGTTGAATGGGAAATGTAAGGTAGAAAAAGGGTTGAAGACAGGTTAGTTAATGGATATCAATTATAGTTAGGAAGAATGCTTTAAAGTTCTATAGCACAGAGCTGGGCGCTGGTGGCTCACGCCTGTAATCCTAGCTACTCAGGGGGCTGAGATCTGAGGATCGCGGTTCAAAGCCAGCCCGGGCAGGAGAGACTGTGAGACTCCTATCTCCAATAAACCACCAGAAAACCGGAAGTGGCGCTGTAGCTCACGTGGTAGAGCGCTCGCCTTGAGCTGAAGAGCTGAGGGACAGCGCCCAGGCCCAGAGTTCAAGCCCCCCGACCGCCAAAAAAAAAAAAAGTTCTATAGCACAGTAAAAAAAGGACTGAACATTTGCAATAATATATATAACTATATGTTTGAGATGATAGACATGATAATTGGTGCAATATCATTATCTATTCTACATATGAAAATGTCACACTGCATGCAATACATATGTAAAATTATCATTTATCAACTCAAATATAGTAAACTTAGATGATGACACTTAAAAGAATATTTGATACAATTGTTCTAATATTTAAAATATGCAGTTATATAAAAAGTTTGGGGTTTCTTTCAATGGTACTTTCTACAATTCTATTTGCCCAAAAAACTTAAAATACAATCTGAGGCATACAGTCTCAACCGAATAGCAAGCTACAAGGGGAGTGTGGTATGGCGGGTAGGACATCACCATTTAAAAAGCCCATGTAAGAAAGCCAAAGCACTGACGATTAGCATGCATATGATTTGTTCAAGAAATAACATTCTGCCTTCCAGCAAAAAAAAAAAAAAAAGTTTGGCATTTTCTCAGTCACCTCTCTTCCTGGTTGTACATAGCAACTAAACACCTCAAGGCAATCTCTTCTTCCAATTTCTTATTCTGTCAGCTAATTGAAGGGAGAGGAGGAAATAAGAGCGAGTGTAGTAACTTCTGTTCATATGGAACGACTCATTTTTTTTAAAGCATAATCATTTCTTTTTCCAGAAAAGAAGAAAAACATAGCTTGGCAATTATAAATGCTAACTACTTGATTTTTTTTTAACAAACGTTGCAAGTTCTAGTAGAAACCTAATTATAAAATAGCTGTTTTTGCGCTAAGTCAAGACCTATGAGTATAAATGATTGAAAAACAAAAGCAACATATTAACTATGTTAATATTTATTTAACATATGTACCATAATTCAACCCTGTGACCTACTCCATTCCAAAAAATCACAAAGTTTAATCAGGCTTTTTAGTATATCCCTAATATGGTACTTCAGGAATAAAATGCATAATATGAATGTTTATTAAATCAACAGATAAATTGCTATGAACAAGGTTACTTTTGTATCATTCATTCATGAGAAAGTTAAACATTTCTAACAGCATTATTTATGATAGATGGCTGTACTAAGTAACTTCATGATATAAAGGAAAAAGAAATCTCACAAGGATACAAACACTAAGAGAAACAGATTGCTTTATTATTTTTATTAGAAAAGTATTCACTTCTCTGATAGATATTTCTAGGCAGGTCCATATGTAAGGTACACTGAAATCAATGTCAATCCTATAGGCAAAGAACTAAAGGATTTAAAATGAAATCAAGGGCAAGTCTCTCTAGAATTATGTCAGTTCAATGAGTTCTGAAATTTTGAAGTGGTCCTTAGAGAATGCAAATTAATTCCTAAGGATTATTTTTACTACTAGGTAAAAGACAGAACTGAAATTAAGTAAATACCCTTATGCAAATGGATTTTGTTCCCCAAGCCTTCAGAATTTTTTTCCTTGCTATTCTAAGGAGAGAAAAATGTTAACTTCCATTCCACAAACTCAAGATGTTCTTAAATAAACGATCCAAGAGGAAACTGCTTGAAATTCTGTATCTGGAAATGCAGGTGCTAATTTTATGTTATTAAGTATAAATAAGCATACTAAACTGTACATTATAACTTTATTCCTAATTCATATTAAATTTTATTACTTGAAGCATTAAAAAAAAGAATTTTGAGGGACAACACCCAGGCCCAGAGTTCAAGCCCCACAACCAACCAAAACAAAAAATAAAAAAGAGAGAATTTTGAAAATGTTTTTCAATTTGAATTATGATAATTGAAATTACTCAGCAAAAACTCACAGAAATCTACATGTATGTTTTATATAAAAAGAAATGTGTTTCAGAATGTAGCATTATGCAAATAAAGAATGACATGACTATAAATGCCTAAATAGCACATACAGAGTAAGAATTTTCAAATGTATTTCTTTCTGGGAAGAAAAATGACAAATGACTGTGGCAAATGCTGCAAAGTGGTGTTTTTTTTTTTAAATTCTCCACCATTTGGTTTTGGCAAATATTTTAACCACTATCATTTATTTATAAAATTACAAATGGTATCACATTGTATCACAGCTTTTATTTTAAATGATGTTATATGTAGGCATATACATGAAAGGGTTTCCTAGATCTAGTACTCAGCCATAGTAACAAGAGACAGAATATACAGACAATATAATTTATACAAATATATGTACATATATTCTATAGGCAAAAATGCATAATGAAAACTGTGTAGAACACTACATATAAAATATAATAAATTGTGAAAAGTACAAGTCTGTTCAAAAAGGAAGGAGAGAGTAGAAGTAAGTTGAAATACCATTGTAATTTGGAGTTGTTAGCCTGAAGAGACAGCCTACAAATGGGAGAAAATCATGCACATGTATATTTATATATATGTAATTTTATTGTAAAGATGATGTACAGAGGGGTCAATTTCTGCATGCTTTATATCTGACAAGAAATTAATGTCCAGAATATACAAGGGGCTAAAAAATCTACACTTCCAAAGAAGCAATCTAATTTTAAGTGGGTCAATAAACAGCATAGACAATTCTTTGGATAAGAAATACAAATGGCTAATGAATACATGACGAAATGCACAACAATCTTTGCATAAAGAAAATGGAAATAAAAATGACATTGGGATTTCACCTTAATACTATCAAATTGGCCACATTAAGGACACAAAAAACAAATACTAGTGAGGAATGTGGCGGGGAATGGAATACTTACAAATGATGGTGGAATGCACATTACTGAAACTGCTATGGAAATCAGAACAGTGAGTCTTTGAACAATTAAAAATGGAACTACTCTAGCATCTAGCATTATCACTCTTGAAAATTCATCATAAGGAATTTAAGTCGGGATATAATGGAAACAGTTGCTCATCCACGTTCATTGCAGTACTATTCACAATAGCCAAACTATAGCGCTACAACTGAGGAATGGATCGAAAGATGAAGGAAGAGAGAGGAGAGGAGAGAGAGAGAAGGGAAAGAAACAGGGAAGAGTAGTATCATTCAGCAATAAAGAATGATGAAATTGTGGTTGGATCTTCAAACCCTCAAAGTAAGCTAAGTAAAACAGGTTGAGAAAGACAAAGATAACATCTTTTCCCTTATATGTAGATGCTAGAACTAAAAGTAAATGTAGACATAAACATATATAATCATAAATATGTTTGATCATATATATATATATATATATTAGGAAGTTTAAAGAAAACACTTGAGGTAGTGGGGCTAAAAGGAGGGTAGGCAGACAAACGTAGACGGTGAAAAGGGTGATTTTGATAAAAATACTTGATTTTCAGGCATAAAAATAGAACAACAGAAATGGCTGCTAAGAATGTTTTGTGCAGGGAATGGGGATGAAGGAAAATGATGGAATTGGTTACTCTGATCAAGACATATCATATACAAAATATCATTTGTTAAAATGAAACCTTCTTGTACAACGAATTGATGCCGATACAAATTATAGCTGCTTTAAATAGTGGGATTATACTAGTTGAAACAAATACAGTAATTGAACACATAACTTCTGGAACATCTAAACATGCATATTTAAGGAACTTTTGTTTCCATGACATTGGTCTCCAAAGGGAGAGGTATATTCTTTGAGGTATCCGTGATTGATTCCTTACAACTTGAAGGGAAGTGTTGGAAACTCTAGTTCATTAATTTTTAATCTAGTCTACTTGCATATATATATATATTCTACCCATAAATTAGTTATAACATAGATACATATGCAGGAAGACCAAACCTACAAACAATAGTTCATCAAAACTAGCCATAAAGGCTTGGCTTAGTTCTCCTTCCATCCCTCTACCCCTGTGATTATCAACATGCTAAGATGCTTACTCCATTCATTATATAGAATAATGCAGTACTCACACACAAATTTAGAGATATCTCCCTGTACTCCTCTAATCTTTTCTAAAGCCTGTAAATAAATGTATTTCATTATTTCTCCTTATTTTACATTTCAAAAATGATGTTGAATTCCCATATGGTGATTTTATGTATCTCTATAAACATCTGAAGAAAATATAAGCTAGAATTTCTGCATAACGTAAAACATTTAAAGGTTATTTATAGCTTAAGTCATTAATATAGAAATATGTTTTACATAGTAATATAAGTACTATTTGAAACCTAAAACAGGAAGATGTTGGGGAATTCATTGCATTTCTTTCAATAGCTTTATTACTTCCAACTTTACTTGTTATATATAAGCATTTTATTTGTCTTAGGTTTGTTTAATTTCTTCATATTTTTTTCTGCTTTTGTAGATGTCTTTTAATATGGTACAAATATGTCATATCATTCTATCATACAGATTTATAGAAATCCCATAAGCAGAAAACTTTGAAATTGTACATTTTCTTTTATTCTGAAGTGGTAAAATGATAGCAGAAATTTCTGGTCAAAATGGAGCAGAACTGGAGTATAAATTCCTGGTTGTCTTACCTCCATGCTTGCTTTAGTACATCTTGTAAAAGCAAAGACATTTACAAATTGATTGGCCTATCTGAATTTCTTTTAAGTGTTATAATTTTCAAGTGCTAAAAAAGTAAATACACTAAACTTTAAATTTAATTTATGTCCATTGCATTTCTTTGGTTGTGAGCAATTGGCTTCTATCAAATTGGTCAGTAATTCAAATTCACAGAAAATCCATGTTCATACTCTAATTGACTTTTATGCACTATGTACAATGAGTACACTTTAAAGTATTAAAGGTCATATGAAAAATTTCACAATATATCTCAATTTCAGTTTGCTAATTTATAATGCATGTTCAGATCTTCAAATAATTAAAATACAAATGGTTTAAAATATTGGCTTATTAATCTTTACTTTTGGGGAAACAATTGACAAGAACTATACTCAAAATACATATAGTTTTTATGGATTCAGTGATCAGCCATTACAGAATATTTCTTTTCTAGAATTAGATATTTGAGTTCTAGTATTTGTATGTATAGAAGAAATTTCTACTTCATGGAAGTGGATTCACTTTAGCGTCATTTTCTTTTTTTATGTGTACTAAATATTTTACATCTAAATTTATAGTCCACCTCTGGGCATCTTCACTTCTAACAACAGCTTTTCTTCCAAATTCCTGGCCTATTTCTCTCATCTACTTGTGGTTACCTTTAACTATATGTATACATAGATACATATGTGTGTGCATGTATATGTGTGTGTGTGTGTGTGTATAAAATGGGTATCTTACTAGTCAAAATGATTAAAATGTAAATTATTACATGATTTTTTAAGAAAATAGCTGATTTTTTAACATAAATCTTATTTGAATAGATTTAAGCTTGTATTATTCATAATAGGTTAAGTGCTTCAATGTGTGTGTATGTGTGTGCGCGCGAGAATGTGTTGGTCCTTGGGCTTGAACTCAGGGCCTGGATGCTCTTACTGAGCTTTTGTGCTCATGTCTAGTTCTTTCTAATCTGAGGTTCCACTTCACTTATGGCTTTTGTTGTTTAATTGAAGAAATGAGCCCCATGGACTTTCCTCTCCAGGCTGGCTTCGAATCACAATCCTCAAATCTAAGAATCCTGAGAAGGTAGGATTACAGTTGTGAGCCCCCAATTCCCAGCTAAAACTCAATTTTATACATCATTCCATATTCCAGAACTCCCACTGAATAAAAATTGAGCTTTATTAAATAATTCAGTTTGTCTGCTATGTATTAAAATAATACTTCAATTTTATAAGGGAAATTCAAATACATTAAATCGTCCAAGCTGGCAAAGAATTGACTAGAGCAATAGACTTTCATTGAATGTTATTACAAGAAAAAGTAAACCTAGCTTTATTATGAGCCTTGTTTTAGACTATTAATATAAAATCCCTTCATAAATTCTTGAAAATAACAAAAAAAACAGAAATGAAAGTGTCATTTTATCGAAATTTGGTTTATTTATTTTAAAATAGCAACACATGTGTTTTATCTTAAGGTAGTTAATGAATGCATGTTTTCATAAATATAATTGTCCTTTATTTTTAAAAGGTGAATTTTTATAACAAATAATAATTGTTTGGGTTTTTAAGTTAATTTTGTCAGCAGTAGTTTTCTTGTTTTAGATAGTACTGCCTGATTGTATTTCTTAATGTACAACCTGTTTTTCCCAAATGGAAAACTACAAAACTTAATGACTCTAAAAGTGAAGTAAGAAACTTGTTTTTTTTCAATTTCTGTACTTGCTAATAGAAGGTAAGTGAATCTATATATCTAAAGGAAGATTTTTTCATCAAAGTTTTATATGGATTAGAGAGGGTGAAAAATACATGCAGTTGTCTTTATTAAGGTCCACTTGAAGTCTCTGTCTTTATATATCTTATAATTCTTCAAGTTCAGCTTTGGCAATATCCCTTCATTATTCTGATTCCCAGGATTTCCATTAGTTAATATATGCTTACATTAGAAAAGAAACATAAGTATTTTCAGTTATTTTATTTTTTCCAGCACTTAGGATCATATCCATGGCCTTGTACATGCTAAACAAGATTTTCACTACTGAGCTACATTCCCAGCTAGAAATGTGCTTTAAATTTTCATCCTTAAGCATATTAATACTAAAATAAATACCTTCACATATTATAGGTAGTCTCACAATAAGAGAAGGTCAATGAAAACTTCTAACACTGTAGTATTTTATTTCTTTTAGCTATCCTTTCTAGATTTAAAAGTTTTAAATTTTCATTGGCATAAACTAATGGCACAATTGTTTTCATTATAATATTTCGATACATGCTTATGATGAAATTTGATCAGACTTATACCATCTAAGTTATTTCAGTAAAAGATGGGTGTTATTGATCTGTACTGTCTCCTGTGTACGCATCCTGTTTTGCTTACTAGTCTTGTTTCTTCAAGAATATTCCTTAATCCATTCTCTATTCTCCATTAGAAAATAACAGTTTCTAACATATTTTGTTATTTTAAATAATCTATTGTGTAAAACTACTCACAATAGTGTTCAACATAGGAAAAACACATAATAAATATCGTCAATCATAACTTCATCCTGTATATTTATCTTTGGTTTTAAAAGTTAGGGTGTATTCATGCATTCTAGTTGCAGAACATAGACTATACGTATTATATCCTAGGTCTTACATTATCATTTGCCATGTGAATTTCATTTACTTTGAAATTGACTCTATTTCATTTCTGCTTTATTGAGCATCAAATCAAATGTAATTTTACACATTTTAAACTCATGAAACCTATATCCTATGACTTAAATAACTGCTGATAGAAAACATTTGATAATGTTATACCTGTACTGATCATCACAGGTTATTGTTCTTATCATTATTCCATAAACAATACATAATAGTAACTATTAGCTGGCACTTGTACCATATTTGGAATTAAGGTAACCTAGAGATGACATCAAGTATATGTGAGAATGTAAATAGGTTCTATAGACCAATAATGCACCATTCTATATAGTGAATTTGACCATGTAAAGATATGTTTGTGAGAGTTTCTGGAACTGACCCTTCATAGACAATGAAGGACAGCCATAATTTCTTGCCTGAGAAAAAGTGTGTGTGTGTGTGTGTGTGTGTGTGTGTGTGTGTTTGTGTGTGTGTGTGTGTGTATGAATTCTATGCCTCCATCAGAAAAATGACACTGCCCCATTTGTTAGGAAATGGAAAGATTTGGAAAAAATTATATTTCGGTGAAGCAAGCCAGACTCAAAGAAACATAGGTCCCATGGTTTCCCTTATCTGTAATAACTAGTATATGTCTAGGACAAGCAGAGGACGTTAAAAGCTATGTACATAGGACCATATAACCTGATGCTAAGCTAAATGAAACACAATGTAGGAACACAAGAGGTTTTTATCTTTGTTGCTGTTCTTTATAATGTACTATGTGATTTTTTTTGTTTGCTTCTTTGCATGTTCTTCCCCCTTGGTACAACCCCTGTTGTTACTGTATTTGATTCTGGTGTCCTGCATCTTGTATATACATTTTTCTAATTTTGGGAGGGGAAGTGATATAACAAAATGTTGAAATAAGGATACAGTATGACCCATTGTTACAATGAGATGAACAAGACAGTATGTTGAAACAACTTTGCCGGGGCTTGGGGGTGAATAAAGGAGGGTGTAACAATGCTTGATAGGAATTAGACTCATTACCTTGCTCATGTAACTGTAACCTCTCTGTACAGTATCTTTAATATATATATATATATATATATATGAAAACAGTCAAGAACAAAAAATATATATATTTTCATATATATACATATATGAAAACAGTCAAGAACAAAAAATGGCAAGTCAGGAAGAAAACTGAAAAGCCATTAAAAATCAAAGTGCAAATTTAAAAAAACAATTCAAATTCATATGTGCATGCATAGCATATACATAGCTGAACACATAAGTCTTTTAAAATTGCTATGAGACTCTACTTTATATATATACAAATTTACTATGTAACTTTGCGTGGTCAAAAGAAAAATGGAGTGAGATGATCAGTTTGGATCTGACTCATTCTACTTGGCCAGAAATTTTGTCAAAAATCCATGAGTGCTTATTAGTATTCACTGCTTTCTCTCACAGCTTTTCAGTGTCCAAAATTGTTAAGTGGATAATAGAATTGTCACTGATAAATACTTATTGAACTCTTTAGAAGGATAAAAAGACACTGTGATAAATATAAGCAAATAACATTGTGCTTTTTTATTAAGTGCTATCATGGCCATGTTCTTTACTACATCAAATGCTGCAGATCATCAAAATATATGGACATTGCAGTCAAGGAGCATACTAAATTGTAAGAAAGTGAGATTGGAAACCCTTTCACACTCACTTTTATGTCCCCCTTCTAGCATAATGCCTTGAACATAACAGGGGCCCAATAAATATTATTTAGGTTGAAAATGAGGAAATCTATTATATATCTTGTGCTCCAGCATTACCATACTCTGAAAGATAACTTCATTCTATTTAAAAATTGCAGCCAACCTGAAGGCTTACAAAGTACAATGCATACTCTGGAAAAATATGTCACAATTTTTCATATTTTAATACTTACAATAATAAAGAGTAAAGGTTGAAGATGTCATGTAATTTGTCCATGTTTATGTAGCTTATTAGTGGTTAGAACCTGAATGTCAAAAGAAGCTGCCTGTATTTAGAGGATGTACTTAAAGGAGTATAATTTCTTACCTCCCCATAACTTTAACATAAAAAAAATCTTATTTGGTATTGAATAAGGTAAAGGAAATCATTAATTTTATCATACACAAATAAATATATTACAAATGAATCAAATCAATCTTTAGAAATTTGACTAAGTAGTCACATAAGGTAAGAATGACTGCTTTAAAAATGAAATCTTGTTATTGTGTTAGCCACTCTTTCACTTCCTGCAATTTTCACCTTAGATTTCAAATAAAAACAGTTGGAACATGCTAAAAAAATTCACTTTTTGATATTAACTCATATCTAGTATTTTAAACTAAAGATTTGTGGATTATATTATTTGTAGGTTATCAAATCATGGTTTAACTACTACACGTTTCATTCCCTGGGATCAGTTGTCAATGAACACTACTTATTTACAAGTATTTCTTTTTTGGGGCATCAGTAGCTCACGCTTGTAATTCTAGCTACTCAGGAAGCTGAAATCTGAGGATTGCACTTTGAAGACAGCCCAGGCATAAAAGTCCATGAGACTCTTATCTCCAATAAACTACTTAGAAAAACCTAGAAGTGGCACTGTGGCTCAAGTGGTAGAGCACTACTCTTGAACCTAAAGAAGCTCAGAGATGGTACCCAGGCCCTGAGTTCAAGCTCCACAACTGATAAAAAATGTATTTATTTTATTGTTAATTTTGCTTGTCAGATAGGTATATGCATTTAAACATCAGGAAATAATCTATATATAAATACATATATCCATATATCCATATATATAATATTTATATAATATTTATATTTTATATATACATATATATATATATTACATTTACCACAAGTCTAGTCCTTAGGTGAAAATGCAACCTACATTAAACAACTAACAAAAACACATTCAATAAATAGTCAATTCATCAAGAAATTTTCATAAATGTGAGTATATGTGTGTAGGTGTGTGTGTGTGTGTGTGTGTGTGTGTGTACATGCACAGGTTAACCATACCAACATGAACCTTTGGTGGGAAAAAAATCATAAATTTGATTTAACTCAAAATAAAATTACATGCTGTGCACTTATTAATTAAGCAAGATTAAACCTCAATGTTAGGTTTTTAAAATTATTTTTTAAATTAAAAAATTCCTATTCTGAGCTGGGTATCGGTACTTCACCCCTGTAATCTTAGCTATTCAGAAGGCTGAGATCTGAGGATCACGGTTCAAAGCCAGCCTGGGCAGGAAAGTCAATGAGACTCTTATCTCCAATTAACCACTAGAATACTGGCAGTGGCACTGTGGCTCAAGCAGTAGAGCACTTGCCTTGAGCTAAAGAGCTTGAGGGACAGTGTTTAGGCCCAGAGTTCAAGAGCAACAATTGACAAAAAAAATCCCTATTCTGTTACTAACATATTTAACCAAAAGTGCCATGAAGGTTTTTGGTACTTTGTCTTTATTATACAAATATAATTCAAACATGCTAAATAATTAATGAAGCTATTTTTCATTTATGATACATTTGTTCTTTTAGCTACACTAATTATTTTTATATAGAAATAATCCATAAACTTTTACTTTATAGTAATATGATAAAACATTTTCATATTACATGTCCATGGATTTCTATTTGTCATCTAAACTTATAATGCTGACTAAAACTGGAAAACAAAGATCTTGTTGAAGGCATTAAATTTAAATTTCATATACAATAGATATGAAATATATTTATATAAATGCTAAGAGGAGAGAAAGCATTTTCTTAGAAACATAAATGAGCTATAATATTACACCTTAAAGATAATATAATTCTTCCACTATTTAAATATTTGTGCACCAAACGCATGGTTAAAAATTTAGGAGAAATACTATCTTAATTTATCTTGAAATCTGCATTTTATCACATCATTGATTTGTATGTGGGAGGGGAGGGCTAATACTGGAGGGCAAATTACTAAGGGTCCCGTGCTGTCTTTCAATTTTTTCACTCAAGGCTGGGGCTCAACCACTAGTGCCACACCTCCAGTTCAACTTACTTTGCAGGTTAAATTGAGATAAAAAAAATCTCTTGAATTATTCTCTTTGAACTGTAACCCTCAAATCTTAGCCTCCCAAATAGCTAGAAATACAAAAGTGAATCACAAGCACTTGTTTTATCAAAGTTTTTTTAAGGAAATCGGAATATTAGCATCTACTATAACAAAATTTTTTTTTAAAAAACAGTTGATTCATCTGTGGTTATTCAAAAAGTGGATTCTGAGGCTCAGTAGTAGAGCACTTGGTTAGTGTGTAAAAGACCATGGGTGTGATTGTGTAGTATTGTAATAATAAAACAAAAATAAAGAAAAAATAATAGTTTGAATTTTCACTGACATTATTTTACCTTTACAAAAATATAGGGAGGATTTCATCTGATTTGAGGGGTTGCATGTCATCAACACAAGACCTGTGATTTGAAGATCTATGTTGAGTTAAAGTGTTAAATCAAAATTTGGAAATAAGCTGGGCCCTGGTGGCTCATGCCTGTAATCCTAGCAACTCAGGATAACATGATATTGTATTAGACACTAAGGGAATTCTAATAAGTGACAAACAAATCTCTCTCTCTCTCTCTCTCTCTCTCTCTCTCTCTCTCTCTCTCTCTCTCTATTCTATCATTCCTCCACTCATGAATTCCTAGTTCTAGTGCTCATTTTCTTATAGTAAATTATGAAACTATGCTAATCATTATCCCTGATGCCTGTAATTACAAGGAATGGAGCAATATGATTAGTTTCTCTGCCCTGAAAATTAGTTTCCTAAAATTTTCCTTCTTTTAATGGTTTATGTTCATCACTGATGGATTAATATTATTTTTATAAATTTATCTCTCTAGCTAGTCCCTTGCCAAGATCTCAATTACAATCAGTTGAACCTTCAACACACATTCCATTTACCGTTATCAATTTTTTCAAAGAGCTATTCTAAATATCATCCCTTCATAATCAATTATACATCATTTTGTAAATCTGGAATAAAGAGATAAACAGATTCAACTGACTAAAAAGGAATAACTCTTCCTTTTTAAATTTCAAAATCGATGTTAAAACAGACAAGTCAAACTTCATGCATGTGAAGCCATAAAAAGTTGTGTGATTCACAGAAGTAAATTTTAAGAAGCATACATATTTACAGGAGAAAACTAATTTTAAACTAGCTAGCTTACATATTTTCATTATTTATATCTGTGCTTTCTGAAATGCTGTACATAATAATGTAACTTTTTGATGTTGACACTGAAAATCATCACAAGCATTTAGGAGTCACCTGTTCTAATGTCCCATCAGATCTGTGATCTCTACAATCTTTTTATGTTTTTTCATTTTGTGTTTGAGAATATCTAGCAAAAAACTATATAATTAAAAATTTCCATTTTCAGAAATTTTTAATGCTAATAGGTTTTTACATTGAACAATATTTTTTTCAGTTTGACCTTATTTCTTAAAACTCTTCTACTATTGCATAAAATCAGTTTCTATTTCATCAGACTTTTTATCAGATGTCTCCATGTCATTATAAAACATTATAATTCTTTTAAATTATTAATATTCATTTTTGTTATTATATGTCCCATATTTGAAGTACATGAACAGATTTTTATAGTGCTTTGTTATGGTCAGCATTTTTATTTTATTGAAATTTGAAGACTAAATGATCACTAATGCTAGAATTACAAGTAAAATAAGTTTGAAAACTAAATGAACAATTACAGGATGCTTGTTAGATATTAAGATGACCTTCACATTTTGTGAGCATTTTCACATCATTCTTAATTAAAAACTGCTAGAATGGTTTTAGTTTATGAAGACAATGAAGTGAATCCAACAGTTGCAACTTTGTATATAAACATTTAGGTTTATATTATATATAATGCATGCAAATGAAGTGTTATTTTTTCATTTCTTTATAATTTGGCTTTATGTATAAGACAATATTAAATAAAATGGCAAATTAGATGATTAAGTCCTCTAGAAAAATAACCTCAAATGCTTATTCATATTGATTAAACACTTCTAGCAAAGAAAAGGCAAATACCTCCCAATGGCCATTCCTTATGGTTTTGGACTTGCAAGATTTCAATTCGGCATATGAAATGAAGACTCTTGATCTCTTCCTCATGTTATGTTCCTAATTTTACACTGCATCTTTACAAATATTTGTTCCTTGGTCATGTACATGATAGTCCTCCACATTTTTCTAACTCAATTAATTCCCTGAGACCCTAAGAATGTAAGTCAATAGTATTTTAATTAGATTTATTAATGACCTATTGCAGCAAGTTGATGGCTTAGTTGCTCTTTGAAAAATAAAGTTTGTGAAGCATAGTACTTCCCTGAAGGAATAATCAATCAGAGACAAAGGAACTTCTATGCAATTAATGTAATCACATTCTTATTTGTGATTTTTTTTAAAAAAACATGTAATATATTTCTGAGAGGCTTGGTAGAACAAAACTAAGTATTATGTTTACTTTTATAGAAGAAAAATTTTACCAAGCTCATATCTCTGAAAAGAAGCACTAAAAATTTAAAAGCAACTTCCTCAAGTGTTTATTCACTTCTTTCACTGAATTAGTGCTGATGTTGAAGTACAGCCATATTTGCTCAGTACCGATTATCTTTCTCTTCTACAGCCAATTAGATGAAGGTCAATTGAAATGGAGCTAGATTAGATGGAAGTACCATAGAAATAGTACCAGAGGATGTTCTTAAAGTTTCTAAATTGTCTTCTGTCTGAGAAGAAAAAGATTCAATATACCAGTTTCATCCAACTCTAAGTAAACATCTCTCAGGAAATTTGAAATGGGAAAGTCAAAGAAACAAACTATAATTGTCTACTTTAAATATGCCAAGCATTCTCACATTCTCCAGAACTTTGTAGAATGAATATACAAATATAAATATTTTTCAATGAAAGTTTGTGAAGGCTAGTGTATATTTAAAACTGTTCATGGGAAAAATGATACTTATTAATATTTTTGCATACTAAAAGAAGAATTCAGTTTTCCTGTATATTAAAATTTTGAATACATTAAATACTTCTTTGTGCCAGTTGCATAAAGTTATCATAAGTAAATTTAATAAAAAAGAGAAAAGAGTGAAAAAGACAAAGAACTTAGAGTAAAAGATAGAATGGCTTATCTCTTCATTTATAGCAAAATAATAATAATTAAAAAAAAACAGTTTTTACTCATTCCGAACTAAGATCTCCAGACATGAGGTAAAACACTTAGAAAAAAACACCTTTAGCACATTGATTGACCAATTTATGATAATTCTTATTAGTTATAGTTACACAGAACAGTGTAGGCTACAGTTTCTTTGACACAGAGCTGATATTTTACCTGTTCCTGCAAATGGCAGACAAAGGGCCAAAGGCAAGCATACCATATAATCAACTGTGGCTAAAAGAGACAGCATTTTCGTGACTGACATTTCATTCCCTCAAGGAAATCATAATATTATCAATAGGTTGTTTCATTCCTTAGAGTTATAAAACATTCAAGCAAATCACATCATATTTGTCTAGAATGGCACATAATGGTATCTTTAAAAAAACTCTAGAAAGAAAAGTCTTTGTGATATTGAAAGACCCTCAACAGTTTTATGTAATAAGAAGATGATATTCCAAATCATTCATAAGAAAATGGACATATTTGAAAATAATATCAGGGAAAATTTACAAATTGCCTTCTATTGATAGGTCATTTTTTATTTATACTGGTTAAGAGGCATTAACTCAAATGAGTTTGAAGATCATTTGGCCAAATGCTTCTCAATATTTTACTCTCATAAATATTTGTCTTTTTTGCTCCAATTACTAAACTCTGCAATAATTTACTGTTTCTCATTTTACCTTTATGAGAATATTACCTTGAGTGCAACATAAAATGAACATCCTGCTTCATATTTTTTGCAAAGCTGAAGGAAACATAATAAAAATATTTATATGATGCATTTTCTTCATGTTTGGTGAGCATACTTATCTTTTTCTGTTATTTCTGTATCCAAATAATAAGCATAAAAATGTACTATTCTGTATGTGTCTTTGGGTCCTGAACACTGTTCCTCAGCTCAAGGCTAGCACTCTACCACTTGAGCCACAGCACCACTTCTGACTTTTTTCTATTTGCTTATGTGGTGCTGAGGAACCGAACCCAGGGCCTCATGCATGCAAGGAAAGCACTCTACCACTGAGCCACCTTCCCAGCCACCTCTGTATGTGTCTTGATACTGGGGCTTGAATGCCAGGCATGGGCTCTGTACCTCAGCTATTTTGTTCGAGGCTAGCAGTCTACCACTCTAGGCACAGCCCACTGCCAGAAAAGGGTAAAGAGTTATAAATGAGTTTCAACTCCATGGGTAAAGCGTTAGGTGTTTTTAGTGGAACTTCACTTGTTTTGATGTAGAAGACAACGTAAAAATACACACGTGTGGGTATAATCAAACAACAGTTAAGATGGCTGACAAATCAGTGGATTCTTTGTACTGAATTGCTATAAGCCTATGATGCAGTGTAGAATTTGGTATAGTGTAGAATTCTGGAATTCTGTACCTAAATTTGCCTCTGAGCATCCTAAATTTTTCTCCAACCAAGATACACTGATGGTAGGTTCACTGATATGTTATGCTCAAGTAAAAAAAAAGTATGCAAGCGAAATTAATTATAAAATATTGCCCAATTTAAGTGACAATAGAATTTAAGGGGGAAATACATCTTTGAATCTATGAAATAGTAAATCTCTTCTGCCTGAGAAATTTATGTTATTGTGATAAACTGGACTTTTAAAATCTTGTATCCCATACTACAAGGTAGCACTGTGAACTTTAAAAGATTATAGGGACATGGGACTAGTACAGGTCAGTGTTAGTGCATTTGTTTAGCATGTGAAAGGACCTGAGTTTGGTCTCCAGCACCCCTACTCCAAAGAAGAATAACCAACAATGTATATAGAGTCAATTATATATCACAATTTGTGTTCTTGTCTTAATCTCTTTTACTTACTAGCCTTTAAGACTCTGGTTTGTATCAGAGCCTAAAGACACAAAAATTGATATACTTTATCTCATATGCATCTTATATATCTGCATTATGACAATTAATATTTTGGATATACATTTAATCTACATATGTCTGGAGTCTCTATGATGAGAGGAGATCTCAAAGTAATTAATATAATGACTAACCCGAAGAAGCTAGGTATTATTTATTGTTTCCAAAGAGTAAATTTTATGCAGTTATATATATATATATAAATATGTATATACATTCATATGTATGCATATATGTATATATATATATATATATTCCAAAGATGTGGTAATAAATGAATACAAGAAGCAAATCAATAATCTTCAGCATATTTCACACTGACATAAATTATGCTAGACAATGTGGACAAGATTAATAGTGTTATATCTGCCAAAAAGTAAGAAAAATATAAGGAATAGTTTTGGTGGAAATTGTAGTTTTGAAAAGAAATGGCTTCAAATTTGATTTGGCAAAATCTCTGAAAAGTAAAAAGAAAACTTTTAAAAAGAGATAACATTTGGCAAACATCATCAGTGGCATGAACTGATACTAAGAATATGATATTATTAAAAAATTAGAATTGAGTACATCTAAAGTTAAAGCCTGATTCTTAGATATGATCATCTTACAGTCCCCATCATTTATACAATATTATATAAATGTACATATATATTAACATGTGTATGTATATATACATATAGCCCAACAAAAACATAGAAATAATTATTATATTATTAAATTATACCTAAGGAAATACAAAACAAATCTTTTGGCATTCACAGTCATAGTTCCAGTGATCAAACAGTAACTTAATCTGGTCTGTGGTCACAAAAATGTTCTCATACCATTTTTTTAAATCTGGAACACCTGAAACTCCACATTTCAAAAAGTGTCAAATAACAATCTTATAGAAGTCAGAAAATGCTCAATTTGTTATAAACTGTAGAAAATATCAAATGAAATTCTTTCAGTTTTACAGCTGCAAGTTGTGGTTCAGTGGTTAAAGGATGTGCCCAAGGTAACACTATCAGTTCTGAACAAATCAATGTAAGTGACCTACATTTGCCTTAATACAAACATATGTTGGATATATTGGTGAAATATACTTCCTTGTAGATATATGCCACACATGTAAATTCAGACTCACCAGACCACCAAAGCCTATACTTGGCAGCAGATTCATTCAAAGGAATAGAAAGCAGGAATACGGAATTGATGAGCACATCATTCAATATTCCTTAAAGTTAGAATTTCTTCAACAATCTCTTTGATCCTCCAAAAGACAACCCATAGATTCAGAAGTCATCCTGTCTTAAGCAACCTTCTGTAATTTTTTTGTTTCTTTTGAATGTCCTTCCCCCATGGTACAACCGTTGTTGTTACTGTATTTGATTCTGGTGCCCTGAATCTTATATATACATTTTTCTAATTTGGGGAGAGGAAGGGAAGTAACAAAATGCTGAAATAAGGATACAGGATGAACCATTGTAACAATGAGATGTACAAGACACTATGTTGAAAATGAACTTTACAACTTTGCGGCGGGGGGGGAGGAAAAGGGGAGGAAGAGTTGTGAAAAGTGGGGAGAAAAGGAATAGTAGGGGAAATATAAAGGAGGGTATAACAATGCTCGATAAGAAATGGACTAATTACCTTGCTCATGTAAATGAAACCCCTCTGTACAAAATCATTATAATAAAAATATATATTAAAAAAGAAATGTCATTTAAAAGCCAATAACTCCTATAACTGATCCATATTAGAGCTTCAAGTTTTGAAAGACCTAACATTCAAAGAAATTAAAATATTTTACCTTCTCACAAGTTATTTAAAGTTCTTTCCATCCTGATTGTCAAAACAATGTTGAGTAGCATGAAGGTAGACATGTGGATCAGTGACTGAAACTGAAATTTCATAAGGAAAAGTTACATTTATATTCAATTTGATTTTGGCAAAGGGGCAAAGCAACTGAATGGGGGAAAATTCTCTAAGAAGTACTGATGGTTGCCCATGTAATTGTAACTCCTCTGTGTGGTAGTCTCACAGTAAAAAAATAAAAAAGAAGTACTGATGGCACACTTGGACAGATACATTGGTGTATGTCCATATTTTTATATAATATATATGAACTATCTATATATGTGAATAAAGATGGATTACTAACCTACACCATGTAGAAAATTTAATTCTTAACATATCAAAGAGCTAAATCTAAGGGATACAGCTACACCAAAACTTAGATACAGGAGTCAATTTCTGTGGTCTTGATTAGATAATTTCTCAGACATAAAACCAAAAGAACAAAAAATAAAATAAATATAAACTTAATCAAAATTAAAACCTCATGCCTCAGAAGACAGAACAGTTGAAAATAATTGCAAATCATATGATTGATAAAGGATGCGTACCTACAGTATATAATTTAAATAATAATAAAAAGGAAACCCAACTTAAAAATTAGCTATGTATCTGAATAGATATATCTCCAAAGTGTGTTTGTGTACACATAAAGAGCCAATAAACATAAAGAAAGATGCACAATATCACTAATCATCAGCAAACACTACTCAAACCACAGTGAGATATTTCACACATACTAACACGGCTCTAATTGAAAGATAGATAATCATTCCTAGTGAGGAAAACAGATTTGAACCTTTGTGCATGACATGATGGAAACACAAATTTATTCATCTACTTTGTGAAGTGTGACAATACCTCAGGAAGTTATGTAATTAACATATGACCCAGTATTTCTATTCCTAGAAAAAATGAAAACACACATTTACCCAAAAATTTACAAATGAGTTTTCATAGTAGCATTTACAACAGCCAGAAAGAAACAACAACCCAAATTACAACCATCAGGTGAACAGACAATATATAAAATATCTATTCAGTGGAATGTAAAAATATAAAAAGAAATGAAGTACTGGTACATGTTGCAACATGGATGAATCTTGAAATCTTGGGCAAAATGGAAGGGTTCAATAATAAGATACCATATTAGTATTTCATTCCATTTATCTGAAATCTGAAAAGTAGGCATATATAATAGACAGCATGTAGAACATGTTTTGACATTGCTAAGGGAAAATATTGAAGTCAAACGAAGGGATAGCTTTTATTCTTACAATGTTTCTTTTTTGTGGTGACAAAAATTTGATTTTGGTACCCTAGATATTGTATATAAGTTTTTCTGAATTAGGGAAGGGAAAGGGAACAACAAAATGATGAGAAAAAGGACAAAGAGGGAACCAATGCAACAGCGATACTCACAAAACAATATGTTAGAAATGAACTCTACAACTTGGTGGTGTTTGGGAAGAGATGGAGTGGGAGAAAAATGAGGTAAGTGTTAAGTTCAACAAAGAACTGTACTCACTACCTTACATATGTAACTGTAACCCCTCTGTATATCACTTTGACAATAAAAATTATTTTTAAGAAATATTTTGCAACCTATACTGATGGTTGTACAATTCTATGGATACACTGACATTTTTGAGCTGTACTTCATGGTATGTGAAAAATATTTCAATAAAATAGGGAGAGTGTGAAGAAGGTTCAGAACTTAGATGGCGAAGAAGTGAAAAGAAGATGATCGACAGGAAGAAAGAAGAGGGGAGGGAGAGAAAGACAGAAAAAGGAGTAGAGAGGGACAAGGAAATGGTAGAAAGAGAGAGTTTGCACTGTATAGTTAGTACAAAGTACCCAGTAACAAGCAAGTAGATTTCACAATCTCTCTGAATGATTGGTTACTCTCAGAGTGCTGTGGTGACATTTTTTTTTCAATATGTGTAACATTGACTTACTTATCCTCAAAAATTTCTCTTTGTCGAATCCATTTTACTTAGAAAATTGTTTTCCAGGAGAAAACAGTTACTGTGAAACTTTTTTTTTTTGTCTGTCATGAGGCATGAACTCTGGGCCTGAGCAATGTCTCTCAGCAATTTAGCTCAAGGCTAGCGCTTTACCACTTGAGCTACAGCACCACTTCCAGTTTTCTGGTGGTTTATTGGAGATAAGAGTTTCACGGAGTTTCCTGCCCAGGCTGGCTTTGAACCATGATCCTCAGATCTCAGCCTCCTGAGTGGCTAGAATTAGAGGTGTGAGTCACTGGCACCCAGCACTGTGAAACTTTTTAAATGATGGCAATGACCTTACTAATTGCCAGTTGTTTTCTGTTATTAGATGGAGTACTGTTTGAGACACCCTCTTGTGTCTCTACACAGCTTCAGAAAGCAGAATATTCAGATTCATATCATGGTGTCCAGTGAGCTGCAATAGAGCTGTAAACATCAGGGGGAAAGGCAAAAGTTTGTTTTGCCAAGATCTACCTCCACAGCAAAGAACAGAGGACAATGAAACCAAACTAACAATCATCTGTAGAAACTCATCTAAAGTTCATGTATCACAGATGAAGAAATGATTGACACATAGTTAACGCACACTTGAAGAAAATGTCCCTTGCTCACTATAATTCAATGGAATTTTATTAACTCTTAGAATTAACTAACCACGTGGAGAAAGGTATAAATCAACCATTTAGGGGCAAAAGATTTTGAGTAGAATTGGAAGAGAAAGAGACCTGTATAATTTACGAGGGAAAGGGTGACATTGTTCAAAAAGAAATATACTATCTGACATATGTAACCCCTCTGTACATCACCTTTACAATAACAAAATATGCATGAAAATTAAATGTGTGAGTAGATTTTAAAAAATTAAGCTTCAGAATTGGGATAAGTTGAGCACCGTGAAAATAAAAATGTTCATCGAACAGGTAATATATAAGGAAACAATTCAGATTACATATGTTATTATTTTGAGACATTTCATTTTTCAATTCTCCATTTATTCTTAATGACTATATTTTTACTTTACCTGTTAGCACTACAAATAAGCAGAATACAAAAAATATAGAGACATTTATTTGCTCAATTATAAAAATTAGAAACATAAAAGGCTAAAAAGTTCTTCCCCAAGGGACCTATGAAAACATTCTCCTTTCACTAACCTGTGCTATACTTGGGTTAATTGTTTCTTTATTGCTAATGTTTAAGAGAAACCACAACAAAAGCAGAGCATTACTATCTAAACCACTAGCACTTGAATTTGAAGATGTATTTATCCACATCAATAAAAATAGAAAAGCACGCATTTATTTTCAGTAAAAGTGTAAAGATCAAGAAAATCTTAAAATTCAACTTTTTTGTATTTAATAGGAAGGAAGTTATGAAACATTTTTTAATATAAAGTTTTCTTTAGAATTGGTATGGGAGTGAGACCTTACAGAAAGATTACCTAAATAAGACAAAAGTGAAATGATTATATGGCAATAAAAATAATTGGTGTTGAGTTGCATAATTCACTAGAAAGTTTCTTGAATTCACTTTACGAACACAATGCATGTATGTGGAACTTGGGTATATCTACATGATAAAGTAATAAAAGACAAATAAATGTTAAATATTCTCATGAAGTCTATAACTGTAAATGAATATACTTTTATATGCAAACCTAACAATTTAAATACAGCACAGATAAAACTATTAGAAAAAATTGTGTGGCTATATTTTAATATATAATTAACTATTAGATATTGAATAACAATTCAAGTACATTTTAATCACTTTAATTAAGTATATAATAATTTTCCAAATAAAATTCCATATTTGACTTAATAATTTATACATCATTAGCTAGCTAATCATAACTAATTTGAAACAGGGTGTTTAAATACTTATTAATGATGGCTAATAAAATATTTATATAGTTATACTTCATACTTGCAAATTTTAATAATGAATTTTGGAGAAAAATATTTTGATAATGTAAAATGAAACAGATACACACTAGGGACTCTATTCAAAATACATTAAAAACATAATTTTTTGGTAAAGAGAAATACTTAATGTTTAAATATATTTTACATAACAATCACTATAACAAGAAAAGAGAAATAAAGTATCCAGTGATCTAAGCGTTGGTTGAATTTATTGTTAAGGAAATGTTGTTTAGAAAAGGTAGAGTAATAGAAGCAATTTCATTAATGCTAAAAAAGTTGAAACAATCTAAATAGTTCCAATGTCTATCTATTGTCACTTATTTATTTACACATACATTTTCATAACATCTGTACCATCAAAGCATCCAAGGATGTTCAAGCACACCTCAGAGCTTGCATTTCCTTGGAATCCTAAACACTTCCTAGTTCTGAACATAAAAGGTGACTATGCTCACACCTGTAATGTGGCTACTCAGGAGGCTGAAACCTGAGGATCATAGTTGGAAGCCAGTCTGGGCAGGAAAGTCCAGGAGACTCTTATCTGCACTAAACTACTTAAAAAGAGAAAAACAGAATTGTGGGGCTGGGAAGGTGGCTCAGTGGGGGAGTGCTTGCCTTGCATGCATGATGCCCTGGGTTTGATTCTTCAGCACCATATAAGCAGAAAAAGCCAGAAGTGGTGCTGTGGCTCTAATGGTAGAGTGCTAGCCTTGAGCTGAAGAGCTGAGGGATAGCACCCAGTCCCAGAGTTCAGGTCCCACAATTGACAAAAAAAAAAGTGTTAAAAGTAGAATTGTGGCTCAAGTTGTATTGTGCTAGCCTTGAGCAACAAAGCACAGGACAGCACTCAGACCCTGAGTTCAAACCACAGGACCTCTATTTTTAAAAGTTAAAAATAGAGGAACAGGAACAAGGAAAGTTGAAGAAGGCTGAAGATCAAAAGACTTTGTGTACTTGTATGAAAACACCAAATGTTATACAATATTTTATACAGATTTAAAAGAAATCCATGATAAGGCTTCCAACTTGCTTTCAAACTTTTTCAATATTATCCTCCTCATATTTAGAATTTAACTTCTTAGATCTGAGTTAAATTTAATATATTCTGTATACATGATAGCTCCCCTCAAAATGAAATGGCTCCTTTACTGATTAAATGATTAAATCAAAGTGCCATTGATTTGGACAATTTGTATCTGGAATATCTTTAGAGGTCCACCACTAAGTTAAAGGCTTGCTCATTATCATAGTTCTATTGACTGGTGCAAGAAATTAAGAAGCACACTTTAGTGGGAGGTAATTGGCGCATTCCCTTAAGGAATAGTAGAGAACCAGTATCCTCTTTGATTTTTGTACTCTTCTTCCTGTTCTGCTCCTGAGCCATGTGATGAGCCATTTTGCTTTCCCATGCACTCTCAAGATGATAGATTACCACATCACAGGCCCTGGCAAAAGTACCAATAATCATGGCCTGAAATCTCAAAACATGGGAGCCAATAGAAACCTTTTATCTTTATATGTTAATTAATCTAACTACAACTGACCACATAGTACTGAATATATAAATAGTAAAAAAGTAGTTGTAAAAGTCTCATAGCAAATCTATGACTATAAATTTCACTACTTTATGGTGAGAAGATATAATTTAGATACTTCAGACTAAATACTTTCTACTTTCTTCAAATAACTTTTAATTGCTGAGAGTTGTGATTGCCTTCTCTTACACTTTTATTTAGGGAGAGCACTACATCAAGACTTATGGTAGAAACTGTTATCTTAATACAATGTGCAAGGTGCTACCATGAATTAATTTACCTAGATTTCCATTAACTGTAGAAATTGGCTGGCACCAAATACCTGGAACCAATCAGTCCACAGAGTACTGACCCATTTTATTACTCAAGTTTTTTTGATGTTACCTCAGAAATAAACTACTTGATGTTCTATGCAAATTATTGTGCTTTCCCTCAGGATACATAATTTAGATTAACAACATAAACAAAAACAAAAGAGTGCATCTTAACTTCTGTTTGGTTGCTTTGGAAAACAGTAAGATAACCTGCTAAGGATATATGAGAATTATTCCACCTACATGCCAATAATAGGGACAGGATTGTTTTATACTTAGTAGCCATAACGATGAGTTAATATTTTTTAATAAAGAGATATTAATTGAGCAAGCAGATGAGCCTCAAAACCAAATATCTATATAACTGCAAATGTGAACATCATTCCAGGGGCTTACATTCTACATGGGATGGCTTTATTTCTTGCTAATAGAAATCAAAATTATTATTTATTATTGTTTAGAGAAGAAAGACAGTCTGTTTTTCAACCATGTTTCTCATAAGAGTTCTGTTTATCAACTGGGATGTGTTATAAGTTTTGTTCTAGACTTGCTACTGCCATGGTGACTTTAGTAAATGAAGAAGAGAAATGGCCATGTTGCTGGGTGCTGGTGGCTCACGCCTGTAATCCTAGCTACTCAGGAGGCTGAGATCTGAGGATCGGGGTTCAAAGCCAGCCTGGGCAGGAAAGTCCGTGAGACTCTTATCTCCAATTAACCACCAGAAAACCGGAAGTGGTCCTGTGGCTCAAGCGGTAGAGCGCTCGCCTTGAGCTGAAGAGCATAGGGACAGCTCTCAAGCCCAGAGTTCAAGCCCCACGACCAACAACAACAACAAAAAAGAAATGGCCATGTATTAAAAATAGCCACAACCATGTCTTAATTTAAAAATTCACCAAATCCTTAGGATTTCTCTTAGTAAAGTGTCAATCAGAATTTGGAGTTCGGTGGGCCAACAGATTCTAATAGTTAAATACCACTGGTCACTGAAATGACAACACATTTTTTTTTACTGAAAATAAGAGTATGTATTACTATAATATATTTTCTATTTTATACTATTTTTAAGCTATTATCTATTTCTTCTTTTACATATTCATTCATTCAGCAAGTTCAGATTCTGTGACAGGTAAAACTCCCCGCAATGGGAGTAAAATGGAGCAAACAGCAAATAAGTAAAGTAAGAAACTCACTAGATACTATGTTGAAAATGAACTATACAACTTGGGAGGGAGGGAAGTCAGGAAGGGGAAAACTGGGAAAGAATGAGGGAAGGGGTGACACTGTTAAAAGAAATGTACTCATTACCTGACTTATGTAACCCCTTGCACATCATGTTTACAATAAAAATTTAAAAATCAAAGAAAAATTTAACAGTATAAATTTCACATGGACAATTATAATAAAGTGATTGATCACTGGTAGCTACTTTATCTTAGTGAGGGCGATATTTCTGATAAAATGTGGTTTCATATAAAATCTGAAAAAATCAAGGAGAAGCCAACACAGTGAAGCTCTAGAATTTCAACATCTCATGCAAGGAATACTATGATTCAAAAGCAGTAAATAGCTAAGCCTGAGTCTAGAGTAAATTGGGAAGGAGAATAATGTGCAATCAAAAGTGGGGGAAGAAGCTGGGCATTGTTGGCTCATGCCTGTGATTAGCTACTCAGGAGGCTGAGATCTGAGGATCATGGTTTGAAGCCAGCCAAGGTAGGAAAGTCCGTGAGACTCCGATCTCCAATTAACCACCAGAAAACTGGAAGTGGTGCTGTGTCTCAAGTGGTAGAGCACTCACCTTGAGCTGAAAAGCTCAGTGACACTGTTCAGGCCCAAAGATCAAGCACTACGACTGGAAGTTCCAAACACTAGTCGCTCACAACTGTAATACTAGCTACTTAGGAAACTGAAATTCAGAGAATTAATGTTTGAAGCCAACTTGGTCAGAAAAGGTCCCATGGTCCCAGGTGAGCAAGCCAGCTAAACAGGTGCAAGTCAGTGAGTTCAAACCCCAGTAAGACATACCCAAATAAAGCATGGCAGGGACCAGCTCTTGAGAAGATGTATGCAAAAAATTAAAGAATTTAGGCCTTTATGAAAGCAGTTCTTACAAAAAATAAATATAAAACAACATTTAGATTCCATTACAGCCCAGTCAGAAAAGTTGTCATAAAGAAAACAGAAAGTAAAAAGAACAAAAAGAAAAAAAAACATTGGCAAGAATGTTGAAAGCAAGACAACCCTCATACTCTGTTGGTATGAATGTGCACTAATTATTGTAGCCACTCTGTCAATCAATCTAAAGGTTCTTCTAAATTCTAAAAATAGACCTACTCTATGATCACACTATACCACTCATGGGCATACACACTCAATGGACTTTAAGCCAGCATATATCCATATTTATTTTAGCACTGCTCAAAATAATCATGATACAGAATTAACCTACATGCACTTCAATAGATTTGAATGGATTAAGAAAATGCTGCATGTGCATACAATAGAGTATTATTCAGCTATATAAAAGAATAAAATTATGCCAGTTACAGGAGATTGGATGAAGCTGGAAATAATCATGCTTGAGAAAAATCATAAGATCTGTTTTTATAATATGAGGTTTGAGAGTCTTATCAGTTACATGCCCCAATGTGTATATCAAGTTTGAACAGTGGTTGGAAAAACAAGCTTCATATTCAAAAGAGGATCAATTATAAAATAAATTGAAATGGGTTATTTGCATATATTTACCATTTAAAGAAAATAGGCTGGATGAACTAACCTAGAAAAAGTGCCAGCATAGAACCAATATTCATATCTGGTGGTGACAAAATAGTAAGGAGAGAGTGAGAAGGGTAGAAACTAGGAAGCTTTTATGTGGTTCAGTAACATAGAGTTTTCCAGAAGGAACAAGTGGTATTTTACTAAATTCTCTGGAAGTATCCAGAGACATTTCATGGGATTTAGCAACCAAACAATCATTGTGACCCCAAGATATGTGCTTACATGTTTGTGTATGTGAAAGAGGGGGGGCAAAAAGAGAGTGAGAGAGACAGAGAGAGAGGGAGAGAGGGAGAGAGAGAGAGGGAAGGAGGGAGGGAGAGAAGGAGGGAGGGAGGGAGATACTAATAGACAAGATAAGAAAACAACACATGTGTTTATTTTGGATAAAATTTTATATATTTTATTATTTGTATGTTAAAGTTAATGTTTTATATAAATGTTATATATTACACAATTATAACTATTATATAAATACTGTATAATATAAATATTATGTTTCCTTAAGAGGCAAAAATTTCTGTCATTTGTGGCAACAATATATCCTGATTATATTCTATTAAGTGAAATAAGCAAAGATATACAAATACTTGAGTATTATATTTACAAGTGATCTCTAAAATAGTTCAGTTCATAGGAGTGGAGAGTAGAATGTTGATTACCAGAAAATGGAGTGGAAGTGGAAGGTAGACAGTAAAGGGAGAGAACAGTCTTACAGTTATGGAGGAATCCATTCTGGTGATATATTGCACAGCACTTGGATGATAATTAAAAATATTTATTTCAGAATATCTGAAAGGGAAGATTTTAAATGATGTGGTCACAAAGGAAGAATGAATGTATGAAATAATAGCTCTATTAATTATATTCATTGATTGTTCTACATATGTATATTCTACATATTTGTACATATGTACAAATTTTGTCAATTAAAATAAAGCTTTGAAATAAAGAACAAATAAATTTTAGTAGCCCCCAAGTGGCTGAATGTTTGTTATTTGAAAAGAAAAGAATATGTCTAAATATTGGCAAAATAGAACTCACTTGGTCATGAAGAATAGCTAGGTAGTTATCAGTTACTACACAGGATTATATATACAAAACACAAATAGTGGAACAAATACTTCACAAGACTTTTAAAGATAATTTTAACTCTGGGAAATATGCATATTGTCAATTATAATTTTAAATTAGAGACTAATAGGCTACTCTTACATAAATATCAACAGTAAAAGTTGTTACATGCTGAGAACTGACTTCAAAAACTAATATAGAAAGAATTATCAAATACAGTTCCATATTAGTGGTACTGTCATACACCACAAATACATTAGCCTTTTAAGTAATAAACACATATATAATATATGTATTTATTTCCTCATTATGAATTCTAAATATTCATTTACAGCTATTAAATTTCTTTCTTTGCTACTGAAATTAATATTAAAATATTAATGTCTCCTTCTAGCTAATAAGCCCTGGAATTTTTAAAACATTATAACCCTTGAAAGTACAAAAATTATAGTATTTAGTAGAACTCTAAAGTACTTTTGCACTTGCATAAGAAGTAAAAATATATTTTGGTTTCTTATTTACATTAATTATGGTGGATTTTTTCATAATGCAGATACAATTTTTATAAATATATCAACACAGGGTCTATTAGAATTAAAATAGAAGGAGTAATCTGTAGCACCATTTGTTATCATAATCTAAACTCTAGCTAAGAGAGGCACTGGTATTCATGCTTTTAATTCTAGCTATGCTGAAGACTGAGATTTGATGATCATGCTCAGAAGCCATCCCCCAGGCAGCAAAGTCCATTAAGACTCTGAACTGTTTTAACTATAGTTGATGTCAGTGCACTTCATCTTGTATATATATTTTTCTAATTTGAGGAGGGGAAGGGCAGAAACAAAATGCTGAAATAAGGATACAGGATGACCCATTGTAACAATGAGATGTACAAGACACTATGTTGAAAACGAAATTTACAAATTCATGGGGGGGGGAGGAGTTAGAGAGATGGGGATTGAAGGGATGGTAGGGGAAAAACAAAGGAGGAGGTAAAAATGCTTGATACGAAATGTACTCATTACTTTACTCATGTAACTGTAACCCCTCTGTAGACTATCTTTACAACAAAAATGTATACAAAAAATTAGTGATGCTTTCAATTTAAAAGTAATTTAGAAAAGTAATCTATTTTCCTCATTTGCATATTTTAATATTTCAAATGAAGTTTATTTTTGTATTCATATTTCTCAGTTCTTTATGTTAAAAATCCTATTTCCTTCAGGAACCTACAGTATTGTCATAGGGTATTTCTTATTAATGCTATCTTTACAAATTCAGACAATCTGCTTTTCAGGATCCATGTTTTGCTATGAATTCTTTGGAATTTTCTAGACAAGACTGTATAGCCAGAATGTCAAAACTATGTCTATCAATCTAGTAGCTTGGAATTTCTTGGCACTTCTGAGGAAACATCATGAGACCCATGTTTCCATAAAGGTAATACCTATAAATAGAATAAAATCCTTCTGTAAATAAATGAATATCTAGATAGATTAAAAACTGTATCTGTAGATAGAATTAATATCTACAAATGAATAAAATTCAGATTTGTATGTACTTTTCTTCCAACATACTCTAACAGATATTTTTATGATCATTAAGATAATCAACATTCAAATTCTTTGACATGATACTATATTATTTCCTTTATATGTGAACTTCTTTGAAGTGCATTAAAATTCAAATTATTAATATAAGTAATTTTAAAATATTAGAATTGAGCTATTATATTAAAGAATAATATTGATACATCAGATGAAGATTAGTTTTTAAATGTTAGTTGGACAAGCATGGTTAATACTAACATACATATTAGCTCTCCTTTCCAGCTTTTTTTTTTTTTTGTCGTGGAGCTTGAACTCTTGGCCTGGACGCTGTCCCTCAGCTCTTCAGCTCAAGACAAGCACTCTCCCACTTGAGCCACAGTGACACTTCCGGTTTTCTGAGTGGTTTATTGGAGATCAGAGTCTCACAGACTTTGAACTGTGATCCTCAGATCTCAACCTCCTGAGTAGCTAGGATCACAGGCATGAGCCACTGGGGCTCGGCTTACTTTCCAGCTTTTAAAAGAAACATTATACATTTTGTTATTGTTTGATTTACTGAGAGAGCTTCAAAAATCCTTATTTGTGCTTTCTAAAAGAAAAGGATTAAATTAAATATCTATAGAAAAAATAGATGAAGCATGTTTATTTATATTAGTATGATATATATTATTAATATATTTTATTCATATTACTGCACTATAGAATGTTTTATCCCTTCTTGTCACATTTCATGAAAAATTCCAAAGCATACAAAAAGTTGGAAAGTTTTTCATTGGGCACATATCTTGCAACATCTAAATTTTGTGATGAACCTAATTTATCACACAAAATCAATATGCTCATTCTTCTAACTAGCCCTCATTCCATTATGTCTCAGTTTCAGGCATCAAAACTTTTTACTCTTTAACACTTTCGTAAGGCAGATCATTAACTAAAATTATTGACATTTTAAAAATATATTATTGTTATGGTGATATATAGAGGGGTTACAGTTACATAAGTTAGGTAACAAGTACATTTCAGTACAGTGTCACCTATTCCCTTGTTTTCTCCCAGTTTTTCCCTCCCATCGTCCTTCCACCATAGGTTATATAGTTCATTTTCAACAGTGTCTAATAAGTATCATTTCTGCATTTGTTGACAATTTTAATATGAACTTTACATACAACAAAATTTGCAAATCTCAGTTGTATCACATTATAAACATAGTATGATTTTGGAATTTGGATAGCATGTAAATTGTAAAAAAAAAAAGCTGAAAATAATGTAATAATAGAAATAATTATATAAGTGCTATTCAAAGAGGTGATATATATTTACTCTCAATCATTTAACAGATTTCTAGATCATATTTCTCATGGAATACTTAAATGTATATAATAACTCTGAAAACAGTTTTCAACTTTTATTGTATTTTGTATTTGTTAAATGGTGTGAATTTTAACTGCAGACAAACACACTAGCTTAAATTCTCCAAATATAAGTTTCAGAGTCAATTTGAAATATATTCAATTAATAAAACAATTGTTTATTACATAACTATCTCCTTTGGGTTTCAAACTCTTAAGAATTAATAACAGTGAGAATGTTACTTTAACTTTAGGAAGCAAATGTCTTAAAAATGATCAATTTCTAGCCCAAGTATTTTTAAATGCCTAAGAAATAGATAAAACACAATCTTGCTCTGAAGTGAATCATGAGAATATTTAAGCACCACAAAGGACCTAGGGTCTTGAGACTGAAAATAGTGATAAGTATTTTAAATTTTGGCAACAAAACTCCTAGGTGATTGTGCTTATACTGTCAGCATTGCCATCAGTATTTGCTATGTGTTGAAGAAGGAAGCTTGACGTGGAAATTCCACAGAAACAGTTCCTTTTGTATCTGAATGCAAATGTAAATTTCATATGACTGAACTACATTGTTCAAAATACAATTACTTTTTTTGTGCCCATCAGAGGCTTAGGAACACTTCACTAATATAATCTGGCACCAGGTTTGGAAATGTGTAAATCACAGTATTGGTTTTGATTCTTGCACATTCTACCAAGGTAGAATGAAAGTTGACAGCATGATTTCAAATTACTTGTTGTACAAGAAACAGAGGTATCAAAAGCATGTAAGCAACATAACAGTATACCTCCTCAGGTAAGAACATGATTTCCAATCTCACTTGACTTCTGAGAGTGATTTTCCTTCACTTATAATTCTAAGACATAGGTAGATTGCATATTTCAGTAAACAGTTAAGATATAGATAACAAACAAATCACATTAGACACTTTGTGTCATAAATTACATATGTTCACAATATGCGTCATATTTACTGTATTTCATGAAACATGTGAAAGTATAGAAAATAGCTTGTGGCCATATTTCAGGAGAGGTCAGATGTATACATAGAAATGGAATGGAAAAACAAGGAATGATGGTGCATACTTGTAATCTTTGAACTCAGGAGGCTGAAGCAAGAAGATGGTGAGTTGCAATCTAACCTTGGCTATAACAGTCATATCACCATTTCAAATAAATGAATGAATGAAAAATTAAGTAAATAAATAAATAAGAAAAATTAAAAATGCAAAAATTGATATATACTGGCATGAAGGTTAAAATGCCTTCACAGAATGTTTAGATATTTTACATTGCATTCATGTACACATAATACTTAAAATCAAACCTAATTTACAAACAATGAAATCTTTAAAAGTAGCATTTATTTTGTCTTTGAAAACTTACCACATCTAAAATAATGACACTTAAATGTATTTAGTATTTTTTAAATTTCAAAAATACAGTACATTCCATAGGTTGGCTAAAATGAACAGTGCTATAATAAACATGGTTGTGCTGGTGGCTTAACTGTACTCTGGTTTATAATCTCTTGCCCAGGAGTGCAATGGCTGGATCATAGAGCTTAAAGCATTTTCTTTATTAAACTATGCATACCCTGGGTATTACCATTGTCTTTATGAAAATACCTTTCACTAACCATGACATTCTTACATTCTTGACCACATAAACCACAGAAATAATAATTTATCATTGCATTAAAATATAAGGCAAGTTTTCTTCACAAAACATCAATTAACAAGATTAAGAAATAAATTTTCACAAGTACAAGAGCTCTTTCATTCCAACCTGTTTTTTTTTCTCCTGAAGATAGCAGTTAATTTATGTTAGTTGTAACCAGTTTGATATATCAGTTAGTCACTAAAATGCCCACACTTTCTGCTTACTCAACATTACCAAGAGTGTCTCCTTTAGTTTATAAGGCCCAGTGAAGGATTAAATGATAAGAATTAAACCCACAGATAGAATCTAGATATGCTATTGACAGAATTAATTGCCAGGAGTAAGGACAATAATATTCTTACTGCAACTTTAATGTTTCTTTTTTCCAACCTACTTCTCTGTCATTTTACTATAGTAACAACTTATTCCTAAGTCATATGATTTCCATGAACTCTTTGAGACATAGTTTCTAATAAGAAAAGTAGAAGGATAAGTAAGAGAGAATGTGAATTCCATCAGGTCATATGCTGCCTTGTAATTTTATGAAGGTAACAGTTTAACATTGAAATAGCCTAGAATACCTATGTTCTAAGAATAAGTTATTTACATTTAATTTCTTACCATGTTAAAAATTGGGCTGCATCTTATAATTAATGTGTCATCTGATTTTATGTTTATTTCCTACAAACCTGTAATTTCAAAGGTGCAGCAATCAAATTAATAAACTATATATTTAGTTTATTTAGTTTGTCTGTGACTTATTGTTTCTGTTTCTTGAGGAATCCGTATATCTTTATGTAGGAAGGAACTTCCTATTTCTCTTTTCACACTCTAGAATTCATATCAACCCCAAGTAGGGCTGTCTGCTGTTCTTCCTCTTCTATATACTTGTCTCCAACAAGAAGGTTGGACACATATTTTTATGTGTAAGACATCGCCATACAAGGAACTAGAGGTTATTACTGGCTTAGCATAACTCTATTCAAGTAAGATTAAGGCCAGACTTTTTTTTTCTTACTCCAGCAATCATAGGTAATGTCTCTAATGTGCTTAATAAGACACAGATCACTTACTTGGGTAAAAGCTGCCTATACACAGCCATGCTCTGGTGGCTCATTCATGGGATTCTAGCTACTTAAAAGGCTGAGACCTGAGGATCACCTTCTGAAGTCAGCCCAGGCAAAAAAATAGTCTGTGAGACTCTTAACTTTAATTAACCACCAAAATCCAGAAGTGGAGCTATGGCTCAAATGGTAGAGGCAGGGACAGTACTAAGTTTAAGCCCTAAGTGTAAGTTCCAGGACTGGTGCATGGACACACAAACACACACACACACACACACACACACATAAATAAATAAAATTGCCTTTATTATCTTCCTGCTTATCCCCAGCTACTGCTAGTCCATTTGTCTTCAGTAAATTGCATAGGTAACAATAGACCTTATTTTAGTTTCAAGCAGTTTGCTCTTTATCAATTGTTAATAGCACATCTTGTATACTAGTATATATGGAATGACAGCAGAAAATTAATAAACCAAGCATTTTTTTTCTTTTTTTTTTTGGTCATGGCCTGAACTCTGGGCCTGGGCACTATTCCTCAGCTCTTCAGCTCAAGCTAGTGCTCTACCACTTGAGCCACAGCGCCACGTCCAGCTTTTTCTGTGTATGTGGTCCTGAGGAATCAAACCCAGGGCCTCATGCATGTAAGGCAAGTGCTCTACCACTGAGCCACCTTCTCAGCCACTTTTTTCTTTTTTACTATTTAGCAGTCAGAATTTGAAGGAGGTTTGAAGGAGGAATGAATGAGTTGTCTCTTGGAACCACAATACCCCCAAACTACTAAAGGTGCAAATCTAGTAGGATGATTATGCTACTGTTGCTAGAAGAAAAGACAATTTTATAGACATTTATAGCTCTTGGTAGGCAAAATAGTACATTTCAGTTGAATGATGTCTGAAAGACAATAGTGTTATCTCCTTAATAGGAGCCACTCTACTGCAAAGACCCACATCATTGAAACTGTCATCATTAGGGCAATCACAGAAGATTGAAAATTGTAATATAGGTCAAATGACACATTCCAACTAATCCTCAACTTATAGAGCCAAAAAGCTAGTTTTACAGCTTAACTGAATATCATATTTTCATCCTACTTAAGCAGGATTCACATTTTAAAATATAAGCGTTGAAGAAGCTGTTGAGATTTTCCAAGACCAGAGCTCATCACAAAATGTTTTTGTGAAAAGTCTGAAACAGTAGACACAAAATAGAAGAAAAAATGAATTGTCTAATATCCTGAATGTTACCCAAGAATATTAGGCATTAAAATTATGTTATCTTTGATTATTTTTCTCTTCATACTTTAAGTTGTTATACTACAATTTATTGTCTGACAATTCAGTAAGATATTCATACACAAATAATCACACAAATAAATAGACTGAACTAGTCAAGCAATAAGAACTATACTTTAGCATAGTATATTTTCTTAACATTGAATCCAGTGGATACTTACCTCATTATATTTGTACAGTCAGTTCGATTTTATGTTATAAAAATAATTTGCATCATAGACTTTTGAATCACATTTTTCAACTAAAGTCTTTTTATTTATATGATTTACATGTATGTCAATCATTGCACATTTAGTTCAAGTCAGACAGGGCGTTTTTCATAGAAGGCTTTCCATAGGCAACAATTTATTGAGATAGTTTCTATTATCACTATTTTCAGATGATAAAATAGGCTCAGAAAGGATATCTTACTCAAGTGCAAATTGCTGGTAAGTGGCAGAGCTAGAATTCAACAAATTTGATTCAAAAGTCTGTGTTTTTAATAAATTCTTCTATAGCATTTCAATTCTATTTTTGTTACTGAATACATTTGAGCACTGACTCCCTGAAATTCAGTCTATATTATAAGCATCTTTTTAAGGATATGATGTTAATTTTATGGAAAAAAGAGGCATTTTCAGAAATATCATAAAGGACTTTAATTGCACATTTATAAACTATGACTGCAGAGAGCAGTTGGTTGTCCTATGTTCGTGCAAATTGCAGCTAGCGTTGAGTGAATGGATCACAGTCAGATCTATAATGCTTTATGAAATAAGTTAATAAGGGTTGAAACACTGTATGCTTGATGAAATAAATTTCCTAAGGGCAACAGACATTAACAGCTGTTCAAGTATTGTTAATATTCCCACAGGCACGTATATCACTTTCTCAGTTATTGAGCACATGTGGTGTTCCTGTAGTATGTTTCATCTCATTTACACTGATAAAGTAAATAAATATTCTTGGATTTCCATAAGAATGGACTAATTTTCTCCCCCATAATCATACTTGCTTCCTATTCATGAATTAATAGCAAACTATTTTTCTAAAACAAAAATTAGAAAACTGATAATATGCTGTGTGAAACCTATCAGACCTTTCCTACTGCATTTATAAGATTTAAGGAGCTTAAAACTACAGGCTAAATAATCTGCAACCTACATTATCCAGTATTGTTCAGATCAGTGTTAATGAGGTATCAACTGAACTAACTTTCTCTCTTGCCTTCCCAACTCAAGGATTTAATCACACTCTTCATACCAGGGCTGTTTCACGCTTAGTCTTTACATAGCAACATCCATTTAGCATTAAGTTTCCTTCAACCACCTTTAAAAGATAATTAACTCTAGTTTTCCCTGCCATAACACTGTATACTTATGCTTATCTGAGTCTATATGAACTTTTGTTGGAGAAAGTATGGGACCAAAGTTTCAAATAATTGAAAGAGCTACTAAAATACATTCTTTAAAGTATTTTCAAAAGCTAAACTTAACTATGGGTACTGGGAATTTTACTTCAAATTCTCAAAATTGAGTTTTTAGAATTCCTTCCAGATGAAAATCTGCCATGTTTTTCTCCATTTATTAATTGGTTTGATTACTTTCATTATCAAGGAAAAAGTGTTTGTTCTTTTGTTAACAAATACCTTTGCTCTAAATTTTGTCTAAAATGATTTTATTATTATAGGAGATATTAGTCTAAGAATTTCATATTATCAGAATTAAAGGAAATATTTGTTATATTAAGGTATAGTGACTAATGCTGTTTGTTGAAAGAAAATTACTAATGGAATACATAGCATTTGCCAAAAGTGACATCTTCTCAAACTGACTGTCAATATGTTTAAAGAAAATATTCATATAAGAAAGAAGTCATGGGGGAAAATAGTAAAAGTGGAATCATAGTTTAACGTCATCTTTGGTGCCCTCGGACAGATGGAACTCAATGCTCCCATTTAAAAAGTAATCCCATAAGTTTTAAATAGGTGTACATTTAATTGGACATGCTTAAAACATTCCAGAAAAAAAGAATCTAAGTGAAAAAATATATCTTAAAAAAGTAACTCATTCCTAGAGATAGATCTGAAGGTTGCATAACAGTATGAAAGTGCATCATACTACAGAACAGTGCATTTCAAATGTTGAAAATTAGGTTATATGCTTTATATCACAATTTGGAAAAAAGCACAATAATCAATAAATATTTATTTCACATGTCCATGTATAAACACATCTATGGAGACTTCTGCTACTTCCAAACTAGGTGCTGTGCATCTATGATGCAGTACTAATCAGGAGTTGGATGACCAGTTGGATGACCCTTAATGTTTGATAACCCTCCAGGAATAATTTATGCTCCTAACCTTGTTTTCCTACTATGAATCTTTATATATTGAGCATCATCACAACTTATAATTTATTAAAGTCAAAGAGTTAAGGGATCTCAATAAATTTCACTTCAAAAGTAGGTCTACATTAAAAGGAAATTCAAATCTTATAATAGTCTTGGGCACAAGTGTTATAGATTCTGTATTATACCAAAAATTAAGAATTCAATTTTATTCCAAGGTAAATCAAATAATAATCTTCAGAATAATAATTTAGAATGGAAAATGTAATAATATTAAATGAATAAATGAATTGTGCAAATATTTTCCTTACTTTAGTATCTTTAAATAAAGTTAGCTTATCTTCACTAGACATACAACAGACAAGGGCCTCATATCTAAAATATTCTTAGAGCTCAAAAAGTTAAATACCCCAAAAACAAATCTTCAAAAAGAGAGACTTCTCTGAAGAGGAAGTAAGAATGGCCAATAGATACATAAAGGAATGCTCAGCATCTCTGGCCATAAAAGAAATGCAAATCAAAACAACACTGAGTTACCACCTTACCCAGGTTAGAATGGCCATTATCAAGAAATCTAATAACAACAGATGCAGGTCTGGGTGTGGTCAAAGGGAAAGCTACTACACTGTTGGCGGGACTGAAAACTTGTTCAGCCACTCTGGAAAGCAGTTTAGAGATCTAAACATAGAGCTCCCCTATGACCCAGCAATTCCACTCTTGGGCATTTACCAAATGACCACAGATAAGGCCATACTAAAGCTAGCAGCACAACTGTGTTCATTGCAGCATTATTTACCATAGCTAAGATATGGAACCAACCAGATGGGCCTCAGTAGATGAATGGATCGAGAAGTTGTGGTATATATACACAATGGAGTTCTATGTTTCTGTCAGAAAGAATGACATTGTCCCATTCATAAGGACATAGAAAGACCTGGAAAAAATATATTAAGCGAAACAAACCAGGCCCTAAGAAAAAGAGACTGAATGGTTTTCCTCATTTGTAATACCTAGACTATGTCTATGATATTCTTAAGAAGGGAACACAATAGCCCAATTGCTAAGTGCATAGGATTCTTTATATATGAATGAAGTATATCAAAATGAACTCCAAGAACTGGAAACAGGACGTTCTTATTATGTCCTGTATGCAATTATTTCTACTTTTTCTGCTTAGTTTTCTGTACCCTTTGTCTTGTATATGTGTTTATCTGATCTGTGGAAGGGAAAGGGAATCACAGAAACAGCAGGACTAAGGATGAACTAATGCAAAAATGATACTCACTAGGCACTGTGTTGGAAATGAACTATATAACTTGTCTCATAATTCAGTGCTGAAGTAGAAACATTCCAGAGTAGAAAATATTAATGGTATTCATCAGAACAGAGTTTTAAAAAAAGCTTTTTCACTACAAAAAACAAACCCAAAATTTTAAACTCATATAGGTCAACCAAAGGATGATGAACTAGATCTGATGTTTCAGATCTCAATTATAAATAATAATCAAAAAAGAAACAAATCATAATCACAGCAATATGAGGGATAGATTTTTAAAAATACATTGTATTGGATGATATAAGGAAACTCATTAAAAGCTTTTGAAGAATAGGGATCGTTAGATGGGGAAAGTGCAAATAAGCCAAGAGTTCAAGTTCATTAAAGTATTGTCTATGCACATGTGAAATACCACAGTGAAACTCCCTTGAATGATTATCACACACTAAGAAAAATGAAAGACAAAAAATGTAAAACAAATCTTGCCAGGGATGGGAGTATTAAGGGAACAAGGAGAGAGAATGGAGAGAATGATGATCAAAAGACTTAATGTGCATTTGTGTAAATGAGATTGTGTGAAATGAAATTGGATTAGGAAGTGGGATGGGTGAGAGTGATGGGTAAGGGTGAGTTTGATTAAGGCACTTTGTAGGTATACCTAGCCATGTCAGAATGAAACCCCTTTGTACAATTAATAGATGCTAAAAAAGTATAAGAAAAAATCAGTAACAAGGAAAAAAATCAGGACAGTATATATTAAAACTATAGCTATCGGGTTCTCATTTATCTCCAAGTTTATTACAAATGCATAAGGCTCACCTGTGTAATACATCACCTGTACTTTAAAGCCTTTCTATTCCAAGTATGCCCTACTGATCCCAGCTGCAGTGAACATCCTCTTAAAAATTTGTTGGAAATGAAGATGACTCAGTCTCCATCTCAGGTCAAATATATATCATCATAGTCCCTCTAACATGCTCTGCAGGTGCTTCCTTCAGAGTTTAAATGGTACAATTCTAGCAGAATTCTAATGAATGTAAGTAGTCTATTCATAAATTGTTAGAGCTTCTGATGGGCTGCAGTGCTAGATGAAGTTTCTATCTCCAGATTGGGGACATGCTAGCTTCAGTGATGGTAAGCTTAGATAAAGACATGAACCTGATTGATTCTGAGCTTGTAACCATTTGCTTTAAACACACATTTATAGACTGTTAATTTACAGCATCACAGATGGTCATATAATCTGGGAGAATAAAAAGACAGTACCTCATTAAAAAGTGAACTTTCTTAGAATAGTGGCATAGTGCTCCTAGGAGCGGTAGTTTCCCTCAAAGGTACTCTGGGGGTTAAGATATATCCTACATCTGCTTCTACAATTATACTACATTTTCTATTTGACTAACTAAAATTACAGACATATTCTAATTTAATGGTATATTTTAGTAGAGAAGATATTATCATTTCTTCCACAAGAATAATCAGCCCATCCAGAACACTACATCATCCTCTTAAGTTGTATTTAGTTTAATATTTCTTTCTCCTGGTAAGTGGATGATTTCAGTGAGATCTTTTATTAGCTATTTCAAGTTAACAAGTATCTATATTTCTTTGTGTTCCCTTGTAGTGTACCTATGTTATTGAAGTTTGAACATTGGCAAAAATAAATATGTTGACAATCAATGTTTGAAGTTTATCTGATGGTGTTTTAAGTATTTACAGGATGCTATTGTGCTGTAAGCTATTCATCATCTGTCATCTCTTTAATTTTCCTGGACTTACAAAGTACATAATCTTATAATCTCATTACAGATAATGAACAGAAGGTGGGAGGCAAGTTATAATGGAAAAGAGAAAAGCCTCTAGAAAATGGTGGCTATCAAATCTTGTCTCTACTTCATCTATCAAATAGACAAAATAGCACTACTTTACTCACAGTGTGTTTGGGAAAACGAACTAACTTGTATATGTAATGAATTTATTATGGTACCTAAGATGTTGTAAACATTCAATAAAAGCAACTTTTCTTTGGAAACATCTTTAGTTTTGAAACCAAGATGAAAAGTGAAATGGATTAGACTGGATCTTAGCCATTTACTATGTCCCAAGAACTTATCATTCCAAATTGTACCAATGATGTAAAACACCAAAGAATAGAATAAGAGTATATCTTTTCAATATAAAACCTGAATTTTCATAATTTTATACTTCATATATCTGAATATGTAACAAATAATAAGATAGAAGAAGCAAACAACTGTCTCTAGGTGATTAACTTTTGCTAATGAAAAGTTCATGGTGTGAATATTTTCAAAAATATTTAAATAATAACTCTTGCTGGGTTAACTCATGTTTGTTTGTCAAGAACCACCATTAAAAAGATTCACATCACCTTTACTTGGTTAACAGGAGTTATATAGTAATTCCTAATATTTCTAGAGTGTTTTATACTTCAAAGTGTTCAAATAACAATGTATAGTGCATGTAGAATAAAAGATGTGCAAGCTCAATGTTGAAGTTACTAAAAAAGGTAAAATAATGTGATGAGATTCTGAAGCAATTTCTTTGAAATTTTATTCACCAAATGTTTGCTTTAACGTAAGACACAAAGAGGTATAAATTTGGTAGAATAATTTAAGGCTATTTGGTAGGAAAAAGTGACTTAATTTGATGAGATTTGAGATCATTTAAAATTATCCCAGACAACTATATGTATGATGAACAGTTTACATCTTTCAAATGATTTATGACTCTACATTTCTATGCTATCTCAGGGTATTTTTATTTCTTGTTTTTAAATTTTGTAAGGGTAGCTGGGCACCTGTGGCTCATGCCTGTAATCCTAGCTACTCAGGAGGCTGAGATCTGAGGATCATGGTTCAAAGCCAGCTGGGGCAGGAGCATTCATGAGACTCTTATCTCCAATTAACCACCAGAGAACCAGAAGTGGCTCTGTGGCTCAAATGGTAAAGCTGACCTTGAGCTGAAGAGCTGAGGGACAGCGCCTAGGGCCCAGAGTTCAAGTCCCACAACCAACCACCACAACAAAAAGAAAAGTAAGGGTAATAGCCTTGTTTACCTCATTCTTCTAGAGTTCCAAATCAGCACAGAACCTAGGTAACTATATCATCCCCTAGAGTTTCCTACATTTTTATTAAGCATAACCAAAAAGAGACATTTTTTAACCAGTCTTTTATCTCACTTAAATTACTCTTCAAATTATACTTACTTTGCTTACATTCTATGAGTATGTGTAGTAATTTCTTCGGTCTAAGTAGTATATATTACATTGTAATGTTAGGAAACATAATATTAATACTATAAAATGTTCACTAAAGTTTGATTTTTCACAATGAATGGCTGGAAAATTACTTGACTAGCACTATTTTATAGGCAAAAGTAAAAGAAAACCTGAAGTCATACAGATGGAACAGAATTTCAAGTAGACTGCATCAATTCACTAGATTTTTCTCCTTAACTGTTTAATAGAAATAAATATCTCATACATTCTGTGCTACCAAGTACCGTGTTTTACCTAATTTTTAAGCATTTTTAAATTCTGTATTCAGTATATTACTAGGCATTATATGGGACATAAAGCTCTAGAGAAAATATATGCAGGAGCTAAATGAGAAGTTTGCAATCAATTTGAAGAAATTATGTATCCTTACTTTGAAACTGGAATGCCTTTCAAAGGCAATACCAATGTTACCATAGATTATGAAGCACATATTATAATCATAGGTGTTATTCACAAATGGATGCAATCAGCATATGTGGGTCAGAAACAGGTTTTTAGAGCTGCAATTCAAGAGTTTAGAAATATAGACAAAATGATGAGACATGTTCCCTTCTGGTGCTATCATTTTCTCCACTCTAATGTGAAATAGTCACCTATAAAATACTCATGATTTATGATTTTAATATACTTCACCACAGAACTATCCATATAGTCAATTTTCAATTATTAAGTTCCTTTGCTCATCTTGCTGGATCATTACATTGCTCATTAGAAGAGAAAGAAACCCATGATACAGAATGGCATCTTATAAACAGCTATTTTTTAAGGACTTAAGTTATTTGTCATTACAAATGAAAAGCATTGGATATGAGATCAAAATAGAAAAGGGTTACTTATTAGTGTAAAGTGAATAAAATACAAAACAACTATTTCCTTTTGCTGAAGATTCTTTTTTACACCTAATGTACAAATGAAAAATTCTTAAGACTTGGATTGAACTTCTTGTTTTAACTCCAATGAATATTACTAAGCTGATTAGTATTTCATAAGATAATAATTTAACGTAAGTTCAGGATTATTTTAAAAATAAATATTTGTGATGGGTGTAATAGCCTGCTTCTGATCTCAATATCATGGTTGAACCATCTTAAATGTACAATTGTCTGCTTAACAATGCAAAAATTTGCTTAAATTCTCAAATACATTCAACTTAAACTGAGATAAAATTACATATACAAGTATATTACTACATGTGCTGAAGTGTGTTTATATGTATTCACATATGTATGTATAAATGTGATCCAAAGCAAGCACGGGAAAATTGTTTGTAAGGACCCATATTAACCATTTCTGGGCACAGTGGTACACACTTGCCATTCCAGCTGCACAGAAAGTACAACGAAGAGGTTTTCAACCTACCTTGTCCAATGAAAGCTTATTTTATAAACATGGAAAACTAAAAGGGTCTGGGTCAAACATTAGAGGAACTGCTTCGCAAGTTCAAGGCCCTAGAGCTAAAAAATTAGAAAAAAATATTTCTTTGACACTTTTTAAATTGCCTAAAGACCCAAACAAATAAGTATCAAAGGTCCTTGATGACTTGGACCAACCATTCTTATTGGTATCATTTTTCTTTCTTTATAGCTGCTGTGGATTGAACTCAGGATTCCAGGCTTTCTAGAGAAATATTCATTTACTTGATCTACCACTGCTGCAGCTTTGTTTGAGTAGGGTGTTGGGTTTTTGCCCAACATGGTATTCCTACCTCTACTTCCTGAGAAAGTATGACCTACCATAGCCAGTTTCCTAGTCTCCTTTATCAGATCTTCCCTCCGTTTTCCAGATACTTAGTTGGTTGGACATTATGTTCAAAATACTGTTCTAGGTTTGAGATAAGATTGTTAACTATATACTAATGGCAATATCTATGGAAAACTTTCTAGTTAAACATAACACTATTAAACATGCAATATTTAATTTTATATGTAGTCACTATAATGAAGAAATAAGTATAATGAATAAGTGATGACTTTATCTAAGAATTCAAAGATGCTTTTCTGCCGATGGCTCATGCCTGTAATCCTAGATACTCAGGAGGCTGAGATATGAGGGTAACGGTTCAAAGGCAGCCTGTGCAGGAAACTCCCTGAAACTCTTATTTCCAATTAGCAACCAGAAAACCAGAAGTGGTGATTTGGCTCAAGTGTTAGAGCAGTCGCTTTGACCTAAACAGTTCAAGGACAGCCCCCATGCCGAGAGTTCAAGCCCCATGACCAACCAAAAAAAATCAAGATGCTTTTCCATGAAAATACTATTTAAACTAAAATACAGAAGTAAGTTGTAGGAATAAAGTCAAAATGATGGGTGAAAAGCAAATCTTCCTGAGACATTGGTCCATCAAATCCTTCACTTCAAGTCAAATGAAATAGTGCTATATGCAAAAATTTGTATTTTTCTGTACCTAAAATTCATGGATATTTTGTTTATAAATGGAATCATAACTGATTGAAGACAATGAATGAAGTGCTGAATGAAGATACTACTTGATGAACCAAATCACTTTTAGGGAAATTTTTTATTTATGGAGTAAATAGTTTCTAGAATAATTTCATTTAAACCACATTAGCCAATGGTGTTTTGGTAATACCATGTACTTCTGTGTTAAAATTTTATGTATCTCTCTATATATATACATATATGTGTGTGTGTGAATAATATATAACATGTAATATTTCTTATATAATATAAATATATATGTTCTGTAGTGGAAATAAGGATGATTCATAGGATTATTTTAAAATAAAGTTCTACTTTATTTCATAAACTCACCATCTAGTTTTAGTAAAAACCTTCACTCAAATATATTTTTGTCTTTGGTAAAAATAATCACTACTTAGTATTTTACACTGCCTGCATTAGATTATTGGTGTATGGCTATGTTAACAGATTGAGCCTTAGAAAGTAATTTTGATATCTGTAATTGTTTTGAAGGAGACATGTTTAATGCCATCATATATTTTCTTCTAGCAAATTTTGTAATCTTTATCAAAATAAAACTGTTTCTATGCCAACATGACAAAAACAAGACAGATTATGTTTTTGAAAAACTACTGTATGTGTTTTTTAATGTAGCCTCTCTAGATCTATTAACCACTAGACAGTGATGGATTAGGGTTACACATAGGCACACTTAAGCAGCCACCATTATCTCCATTACTCATCTATCTTACAATTTTCAGGGTCAGACAGTCCTACAAGACCAAATGTAGTGAAGTGAGACTTGTTCCAAAGGCTTTTAGAAAAAAAAACTTATGTTTTTAATAAAAAGAATTTCTTGTTTTCTCTAATGAAACCACTGTCTTGATTAGAAACCTTGCTGTGTAAAAAACTTTTCTGGCCTTTGTGATATTGTATTTCAGTATATAATGTTCATTGCTCCTTTTTCTATAGAGTAGCAAATCAGTAAATATTTGTTGATTTGTTAAAATAGGCACAATACAAGATTCCTAGGATTCAATATTACTAGCAGCAAATGCTGGCTTTTGTCATCATTGAAATTATTACAACCATAAAGGATATAGGTTGAGAAAAGTAAGCAGTGTGAATTATTTTCAGATTAAATGATTAAATCCTATTGAGAGAGTTAAGATTTGCAGTGTAGGGGAGAAAAATTCACTTCATATAACAACCACAAGAACTATATTCAAATAACAATCTGAACTGCATATCATAATGGCCATAACCTGACCCACATGTTCTTATAACTCAGAGTGAGGAATTAATTGGGAGTATTTTATTTGTTTATTTTAAATGAAGAGATTTTCTAACAACTGATGGAGAGTTGGCAGAATTAATGGGATTAGCTTGGTTAAGATACAATATTCCAATTTTACAGATGGTTACAGAATAAAGAATTTTTAATTCTTTGTTATAAAATGAATCTAGTAGTTGATAATGGTTTCCAATAAAAAGCTATACTTTTAAGAACTTGACAGCACGGGCTGGGAAGGTAGTTCAGTGGTAGATTGTTTGCCTTATATGCATGAGGCCCTGGGTTGAATTGCTCAGCACCACATAAGCCGAAAAAGCCAGAAGTGGTGCTGTGGCTCAAGTGGTAGAGTGCTAGCCTTGAGCTGAAGACCTGAGGGACAGCACCCAGTCCCAGAGTTCAGGCCCCATGACCGGACTCCTCTTTCCCAAAAAAAGAACTTGACAACAAACTTTTGCTATATATTTGCAGAAAAACAGTGTCTTCACAATTTTCATGGAAAAGAAACCTACTATAAAAGACAAAAAAATTGCTGAAAACCCAAAAACTATTACAGTATTTGTACTTAATATTTTGGGGAAATCCATTGGATTCTAAATATAAGTGACTGTATTTCATTTAATCAGATCATGAATGAAAAATAAAAGGATATCATTAATCATTTCAAATCAATATTACTATGTGAAAACATTTTAGGAATATCTTCTTAAAATGTTAGAATAATACTTTGAATGGGACTCAGCTTCAAGATAAATCCAGTGTTTAAAACACTGAAATATTCTGAAGTGGAAAAACAGAAGTTTAAATCTCTAAACTTAGAAATTATTGAAGTGATATATAATGAATAAATTCAATTTTACTTAAAATGAATAAAATGTTGATGTCCTTAATTTATATTGTAACTGTCTTTTTAAATTATTTAAATATCCAACAGAGAAGTCTTTTAATATGTATATATATATGTATATATAGTATGAATCTGCTATAATATTTTCCCAGACAATATATGCATTTAGATAGATTTTACTAATTTTCTGTACTAATATATTTGATTATATTTTACTGTCTTATTTCAGTAATTATTTATAATAAATAACAAGAAATTGCTTTATTTTGTGAAGCTACTGTTATTTATGTTTAAGAGCAGAAAAAGAAGTACAAGCTTAGGCAAACAATGAAGAGAAGTATTTTACATAGATATTTTCATACACTACACACAGCAGAAGTAAATGTTTAAGAGCGCATAGGATGTGCCAACAATAATCTGCTTGTATTGCACATTTGAGACTGAAGCTGACCTTGCTACATTGCTATTTCTCTTTAAGAAAGCAAAGTTGAGATATCCTCTTTCATTTCTGAAATCCTAAGAGTGAGGACTTGCTAGAGGTTAAAACATAATAAAGTGTTCTGTGCCCTCATTTTTAAAATCTTGAAATATATACATATATGTATAAAACATGCACTATAATCAGTTCTGTAAAATACTGTTGAAAATGATCACATAGAAAAGAGCAATACAAATTTTTATCTACCAGAAAGTCTCCTCCAAAAGGATGTCTCAAAAATATCCAAGTGAGAAAAGTACTGCTATTACCTAGAGGCTTATTGAACCTCTTTTTGTGAGAAATTTATAGGTAGAGAATGAGACATGGCATTCCCAAGTTCTCCTAAGAGATGGAAGGCAGCAGAAGATCTCACAGCCACTTTCAGCAAGAAGACAAAGTGACAGGATGTTTTAATAACATGGAGGAAAGTGAGGTGGTTTACATAGTCAGTATATATGGATGTGGCAATCCATGCTCATTTTCATGAGCGACATAAATGTACAATTTTTGGACATGGTAACTTCTGGGGGATGTCATATGTAGTATGATATAATCTAGTAAAGAAAATATACATAAATATTGTATTTGAACATTGAGATTAGATTTTTTTTTTCTGTCCAGTTCCCTATGCATCTTTGCTTGGCCATTTTGGAACACAGCTGGAGTATGTCTTCTTTCAGTGTCATGAGTTTTGTGATCAGTGAGACAGTCTTGGGGGCAGCTATCCACTCTACCTTGTCCATTGTGTAATATAACAGGAACCTGCCATGAAAAAGTGAATTAATGACAATAGCCTCAAGAAATAAAGAGGTTTGTTGTTTAAATTTGCAGAACCAAAAAGTATTTTGTAACCAAGCAATTAACAGTAACCATCAGAATGGGAATATTCTTCAACTGCTAAAATAAGCCCCTTTCAAGTTAGCTTTCTGGGAAGTTGGACTTCAGACAAGATTCTTCCACCTTTTGGGCAAGGCAATTTTTAAAAATTAAGTCACTCACTTGTTTCAGCATCATAGCTTTCAACTTAAGTGGCCTATCCTGCAAGAAGCAGACAGATTTGGATCCAGTAACAAGATGACTGGATGACACTTTATTTATTATTCTGTGTAGGGTTGGGACCATGAGTTATTGTTGGGGTTACATACAAACCAACATAATTAAAGAATTAAGTGAAGAGAATTCCTGAAAGTTGAAATCATCTTGAAAATTTGTCACAAAGGTAACTTTTGTTCAATGCAGGAAGGGCTGAATAATATTTTTAGGAAGTGAAGATGAAAGTTACTATCACATTCACTGAGAATGTACTAAATGAAAACAATGGAACTTAACATAATACATTTGTGTGAATGGATTTTATTCAAACTTTCATGACTGCAATAAAAGGAACTGAAAAGGTTCCTTTCTTTTTGCCATCTCTTAAGAACATTGAGATTAATAATTTCAGATGGTGTGCAATGGAGTCTCAACAAAAGCTGTTTTTCATTTTTGCCTAGTGGTAAACATAATTAACTTCTTTTTCTTTTTGTCCGTCATAGGGCTTGAATTCAGGGTCTGCGCCCTATCTCTGAGCTTTTGGGATCAAGGTTAGTGCTCTACCACTTTGAGCCACAGCACCACTTCTGGTTTTCCAGGAGATAATTGTAGATAAGCATCTCACAGATTTTCCTGCCTAGTCTGGTTTTGGACTGTGATCCTCAGATATCAGCATCCTGAATAGCTAGGATTACAGTGTGAGCCACCAGGGCCTGGCATAACATTAACATTTCTGAGGTTTATTGTTCAAGAAAATTTTCTCTGCACAGACATCTAGTAACTTATATTTCTAAAAAAAAAAGGTCAAGTTGAGATTTTATGTATACATACACAGTTTTATAATTTGAATATGTCCATTTTTTCTCAGTTGAACATGGTTCCATATAAAATATATTCTTTGTTATTTTCTGTATTTTATTCATAATAAATATTCGTACAAGGGAGTTTAATTTGGACAATGTTCACTCATATGTGTGTGTATGTATGTGTGTTGTACTTGCTCAGACTCTCTTCCATCATTTGCCCTTTTAGCAATTTCTAATTTTGCCCTTCTCAAAACAATCCTAACAAGTGTCAATGTTCCATTTCCCATGTGTTCATAAATACTTTTAATATATACACCCTTTTTCTCCTTTTTCATTCCCCCTACCATCCCGTTACTACCCCCATTACAGACAGAACCTGTTGTACATTCCTGTCCTTTATTTTTTTAGTGATGCTAGTACTTCAACTGGACTTCACCATGCTATCTAACATATATATATATATATATATATATATATATATACACATATATATATATATTCTTTAAGGAAGATCTCCAATGATAAGATATAGGAAGGACTTAACAAAATAAAAAATGATAAAAAGATATTAAACTACAAGCAAGAATATTAAATGTCTAAATATGGTTAGAAAGTGAATTGAAAAGGCAAATCAAGTTTTAAATATATATTTTCATAAATAGTTGTCTTCTAAACATTCAAATAGTTCTATTTATTAATCTAATTTGTAGTAGTTCAGATGCTTCCTAATTGAAAAAAGTAACAGAAATAAAGAGCTTAATTTTTAGGAAAGATTTATTTTCATCCAAGAATTTTAATTCTAGGACTTAAGAAAATGATGTCTGTTCACTTTTTCCTAAGATATGGTTCTATGCTAGTCTTTGGATAAAGCACATTAATCCTCATTCAATCTTAGTTTTTCTTCTACAATTTCAGCTATAAGTTTGGCTGACTGTTTTGTTATACATGCTAATACAATCAGACTTTTAAAGTAATTAACTTCTATTGGAACCAGGACAATTTCCAGTGCATCATTTAATGATAGCAATGTTAAAGTACCTTAAAGCTCAAAACACAAGTCAAATCATGTTCTTGTGTATCTGAGCCAAAATAGAATCACACAGGTTTGCAATTGATGCTAAATTCAGGAGACTTAAAAACACAGATGCCAGAATGCTCTGTTGTTTAGAAAGAAGAAAAATTAAGGAAAAGAACAATGCAATTTACATTTTCACATTTAAGTCTCTCCTCATGCACTCAGAAACCAATTCCAATCTTAGGTCCCATCTGATGTTAGCATCTTTGGAGATAATTTACTTTTACATAAATTCCAATGCAACAGACTTTCACAAAAGAGTTAACTGGTATTGACTTCATTCAGGTATTCTTTTTTCCATTAAAATAAAAAAATTGGCAAATTCCATTATGGATTAATTGTTCAGAAATAAAAGTTACAACAAATTGAGAAATCAAGTCCAAATGTTTCAAAATAAATAACTAAATCCAAAGTATGAGTATCTAGGCCTAAGTAATAATTTGGTCTTACAGTGGAAAACTATAAATTATTTTAGCTAAATTATTTGTAATGCATTAAAGAAAACACTTGTCATTAGAGTTCCTTTCTTTCTTTCTTCTTCCTTCCTTTCTTTCTTCTTCCTTCCTTCCTTCCTTCCTTCCTTACTTTCTTCCTTCCTTCCTTTCTTTCT
>NW_012267310.1:7266933-7520030 GCF_000151885.1 Dipodomys ordii | reverse complement strand
TTTTTTTTTTGCCAGTCCTGGGGCTTGCACTCAGGGCCTGGGCACTGTCCCTGAGCTTCTTTTGCTCAAGGCTAACTCTCTACCAATTGAGCCATAGAGCCACTTCAGGTCTTTTCTGTGATTAATTAGAGATAATGGTCTCATGGACTTTCCTGCCCCCACTAACTTGGAACCATGATCCTCAGATTTCATCCTTCTGAGGAGTTACCATTACAGGCATGAGCTACCAGCACCAAACTCTGTTTAGTCTTCTCTAGAAAAGAAAAAAAAAAGCTCATTTGCTTTTGCTGCTATTTCGAGAGAAATGTAAAATTAAACAAAAGTATTTAAAAAGGGAAATATTTTCTCCCTGTTATCTCCTAGGTTCACGTTTTAGATGTAACAGCTACTTTTAAAAACCGATTTAGTTGAAATTTTATTTTACTGTAAAGACTGATTATTGTGTCTACTTGTAATTTAAAAGTTTTGCCAATAGCTTTAAGTTATATTAAGCTTCCTCTTTGTGTCCATTTAATTATTTTACTCATATTATTTCATATCACTAAGACATAATACCTTCTACTCTGTAACTTTGATTCTTCTACATATTGTGTGAAGATTAGTTCACTATTTTTTCACTCAATATCAAGGGTCTTTACAGTCTGATGATTATTTGCCACGTATGTGGGAACAAACTCATTTTCTCTTTATAATCTGTGAGACAAGGCTCCCCTCTGCAACTATGACCTTAGTTATTCAATACATAATGTGTGTATATGTGGATAGATCTTAATATTTGTTCACTATCAAATTTATTGATATTCTTATTGGCATGGTAGCAATTATTTCTTTGTTCTCTATCACCATTTTACTTATATTTGTATTTTTCCTGGGCTGGCTTTGGACTATGATCCTCAGATCTTAGCCTCCTGAGTAGCAAGGATTTCAGGTGTGAGCCACCAGTACCTTGATATATACTGTTTTCTTATTAGTCACTCTAAACCATTTATGATTTAATGTCATGAAAATTACTTTTACTCACTTAACAGTCTGGTGGCTTTTTCATCTTTATATGTTGAAAGAAGCTTAATAATTTTCATTTTTAAAGTATTTGCTTGAAAGCTCATAGTTAAATTTTTATCCAGCTAAAATAACCACCTTTAGTCTCTTGATTTTATCGAAAAGCTATGTTCTCTTTCTGTTAGAGGGCTCTTGTTTTATCCTTAATTTAATGGCCCTATTATACTTGGTCATTTATATGTAAATCACAGAAAATCTTTTTCTGTAGAAAAGCAAGGAATGGGAGAAAAACTAACATGAATTCGGCACCTCTTCTTTGTTTCAGAAACAAAATGATTAAAATGTCTATGCAGAAAAGCTATTATCCTCAGTGTATAAATGAAAAAGCCTTTACAATGGTTTAGTATCTTACCAGTGACTACCCACTCCATAGTTTCTGTACCAGGACTGCTTGTGTTCCACTAGGAACCATATTGAAATTACACAGACCACCCAGTATTGCTAAACCTGAAATATGATGATAATTAAGGAAAACTAATACCTACGTATAAGCCTAAAATTATTCAGTAATTGTCATTTAGAGAATTTCTGACTCTTACTAATTAGCATTCTTTTATGAATTTTCACTTCAAGTTTAAAGATACTGAGCTCTCTCTGAAATTAGAGAACATGTTAATTGTAAATTTGTTGGAAGACTGTGGCCTGCCCACAATCTTTTCTTTTTTTTTCTGAGATCTAATACTTATACACTGAGCTGTGTACAAAACTGATCTCCCCACAGCTCATGGGTCTAAGAGCACAAAAGAATGACTTTAATGTAACCAATTGACAGATATTTGCTGGAATTGAAAACTTGAGTTCCATAATACTACTTAGCAATTCCCAGTTTGTAGCCAGACCTAATGAGATGTGATCCTATAATCTATATAAATGTTACAAACTCCAGTAGACAGGGAACAATAAAGAAACCAGTTTTTGGAGAGTTAAACCAAAGCAAATCCATACTTAGAATGTACTTATAATTGCTTCGTCAGTAATTGTATCCTTGCCTGTATGTTAGGACCACTATCAACATCACCTGGGAACTTTATACAACAACAGTTTTCAATCCTCTATTGTACCCAAATCTGCATTTTACCAAGTATTCCATGTGATATTTATGAACATCAAATAATGAGAACTATTCATTGATTTTTTTTCTTTTAGTATATAAAATAGGTTTTTGAGATCATATAATCAGAACATGAATATATCTGTATTATACTGATGATAAAGGCATACTTCCAATGTTACTATTTATTACCTTATTTGTAGTGCTAATTATAAAATAAAATTTTCCCAATAAGAATCAGGCTTAATTAAGTTAAGCAAGATGAAACATCTACATGTTAAGGAAATGAAGGTGGATCTCTTCTTTATACCATGCATAAACAATGATTTAGTTTATCTCAAAATGATACATAGACTCAAATGAGAGACTAAAAATTATAAAAACTCTTAGAAGAAAAATGTAAGTTAAGCTACTGTGACCTTGACTTAGGCAGTATTCCTACTTATGAAGTAAAAGCAAAATAGATGTAAAAATAGACACATTGGACTTGATCCAGAATATATATATGTGTGTGTGTGTGTGTGTGTCTTTGTATGTGTCTGTGTGTGTGTATATATATATATATATTTACATATATATATATATATGTATGTATCTTGTGCTTTAAAGGACACTGTCTAGATGGTGAAAGTAGATCTCACATAATGAATGAAATTATTTATAAACCATCACACAGGCAATATCCAGAATATACCAAGAACTCTTAAAATTCAACAATAAACATATAACTCAATTCAATATAGGATGAAGAGGATCAAAATACTCTATCTCTTTGAAACTCATGATACATTGGGGACAAAAAATGGTGAAGGAAGCAGAGGAATGTGAATATGATAGAGGGGTAAACTTGTTCGAAGTGCATTGGAAATGGGCAATGAAACTCTCATATTATAAATGTATGTTAATTTAAAAAATGAAGTAAGTGCCAGGTGATGGTAGCTCAGGCCTGTAATCCTAGCTACTCAAGAGACTGAGATCTGAGGATAGTGGTTCAGAGCCAGTCCTGGCAGGAAACTCTGTGAGACTCTTATCTCCAATAAACCACCAGAAAACTGGAAGTGGTGCTGTGGCTCAAGTGGTAGAGCGCTAGCTTGGAGCTGAAGAGCTGAGTTCAAGCCTCACAACTGACCAAAAACTCACTAAAGGGTATGAACAAAGAAAATACATGAAAGGCCAAGAAGTCCAATAAAGGATGCTCAGAATTTTGAGCCGTATAAAAATGTAAATTCACACAATGATGACATAATATTTCATAACCACCAGGATGACAACAACTAAAAGGAATTATTTTACTTTTCCTTAAAGATTTAAACATAGTTTCTATATGTCCTAGCAGCTCCACTTTTAAGAATATACCTAAAATCATGAAAAATTACGTCCATATAAAGCACTCAAATAATCATTCATAACAGCGTCCTTTATTATATTGTCAACATTGTGGCTGTGGCAAAGACATCTATTGTTCATCAATTAGAAAAAGGATGAATAAAATGTGTTTATATAAGTATAATAATATTATATTATTTTCCCTAAAACAATGAAGTATCTTTGAATATATTATATGACATGAAGTAAGCTAATCACAAAAGACCAAATATTATAGAATACTTTAATTAAAAATATATGGAATCAGAAAACATATACGGAAGGAAAGCAGAGTAGTAGAAGGGATGTGGTATTTGGGAGAGGAAATGACTGACTGTTTACAGAGTATAGAACATGTTCTATGATGTTGATGTTGGCACATTTTAAGTGTGTCAGTTTTATGATTTGTGAGTTACATGTTATGCTTCAAAAACCAACTCTGTTTTGTTCAATAATAGTTTCAATGTCCTGCTTAAACATATACTTGTTGAATGAATATACACGTGGATGAATGAACATGTATATTAATGAAGAAATCAAGAAATCAACCAACCCCAGAGTTAAGATTTTGGATATGTTGCTTGAGGTTCATGTACAGCTTATATGTACTTTTTGAGACACTATTTATGTTGTATTTGCATGTCACATTTCCACGTGTAACTGCTATATTGTTTGATGTTTTTTTCTTTACTGGACAAAGTGAAAAGAAATGTTCCATGCTTTGAAAATACAATATTTGGATTTAGGTCCTATTCCAATGGCATCTCATTGTACATAAGCAAATATTCCATGATCAGAAAAATCCTAAATCCAAAATATTTCTATACTCATGCATTTGAATTGCGTAATACTCAACCTGTATTAATTAAAAAAAATGAATACTGTTGCTCTTTCATATAAGAACAACGACAATGTTTCCCACAAGGGTGAAATGATGATTTGGTGCTTAATAGACAGATTACAGTTCTTAAGACTGACATTGATTAGAGCAATTTTTATGTCACCTAATATCTCCTATGAAGGACTTCATTACAAAAAAATTAACATGGATATGAAAAAAGTACTAAATGTTTTACCAGTTATTCAGCTATGATCTAAATAACAGTTTTGGCACTAGTTAAGGGGCTCCAAACTATTATGATAACTAAAAAACTTACATTATAAACAAGGCCATATATACTTGTCCTTTTTGTTTTGTTCCATAGAAAAGTGTATTACAGGATAACAAATCAATAAGAAAAAAGTATTACCCACAACTTTCGTTGGTGCTTTTAGAAGTGAACAAATTTCAATATAATAAATTTCCAAAACTAAATTTAAAATATTAAATAAAATAAATTGTTCTATATTGATAATTACCCATATTTCTCCTGAAATGTAATCTCACATAGTATTGACCAAAACTAAATATGCATTTATAGATACTTTATTATGAAACTAAATGTAATTAACAGCTCTAAAATTAAAACAGTATTAACATATGGTCAGAAACAAATTTTATGTGAAAAATTCCTTTGTCTTTGATTCAGTTTAACACTACAGATAAATATTCACACTCCAAAGTTCTTAAACATGTAAAGTTATCAACACTCTTAAGCTAAAGTGTTGGTTCCAAACTGAATGAGGATTTCATGGACTTTTAAGATTTTATTTTATCTATGATCCTTTATCACTTACCATTAAAGCTTAACTACTGAACAAGGCAAACAAAAAAAGCAAGTTCTCTTCAAGAACCTATTGGAGTTTATAGAGATTAGGGGGAAAATACATACCCACATCTAAATTGAAGTACTATAGTACTATAGCATTGGAATTGGATTCCTAATATAATCTGTCCTATTTAAGAAAATAGAGAGGATTTATAACAGTGGGAAAGGAGTATAATAGATGCTGATAAAAGGCTTCTTTCTGTGTAGAAGTGTCTAGCCTAAAGGGGAAAAAAAGGAGCCAGACGTCACTAGATATTGTAAATTCGCCCTGGGAAAGCTTCCTTACAATGCCTCCTTTAGAAAGGTGAACAAAGAGAGTGAATCTATTAGTAAAGGTAAGAGAAACTGAAGCCAAGTGTAAGAGCCCCTGAAGAAGTTCTTACAATTTTTTTTCTGGAGATGGTTTCTCCCTTAGGCAGCCTGCTTAATAACTCAAAGGTTGTTCAACAGAGGAGTTAAAAAATATCTTCAGAAAAAGAAGTGTCTCGTCCCAAATAGTATCCACTTGCTAATTTTTAGCCTAATCTTTTGAACACATATGGAAATGTTCCATTTATAAATATAACAATTTCTTCATGATGATTCTGGATCAAAAAATTCTTAAATATATTATTATATATAACTTGTATCACTAATAGAATTCTGTTCCCCCTCTCCCAGAATGAAATATTTATCTCAAGCTAGGGATACAGAATCTGGAATATATAAATTTGTTCAAAGGTAGTTTTGCCTTCCTTACCATCTAAGAAATGTTAGGAAATGCAATTATATGTTCTTTGTTCATAGGCAAATTCAAATTTATATTCTAATATCTATAGTAAGAAAAATTAAATCATAACATGTGGTATTGTTAGTGAGGTACTAATAATACAATAAAATAATATAGTGTGTTAATATCATCTTATTTGACCCAGAAAGCACCAAAATAGGAAGATTCAGAAATAACCTACATAATAAAAAATACTCTATAATGAAAAATGCTAGTTATTAGAAATAACTTTTTATACCTGTGTCTTAATTGCACTATATTATTAAAAATGTTCTTGCCTACAGAGTTTCTGTTATTCATAAAATAGGTTGCATTTGATAAATGGCAAATCAAAAGGAAATTCTTTGTGAAACAGGTGGGGAAAAACAGTTGTATTGTTAACTGCTGCCAGTTCTGTTTTCTTTCAATGATAGCACAATGGCTAACCTTTGGGAAAAACTCACATCTGAAGACAAAGCAACCTAAGTTCTGGAGAGATAGTAATATCTTGAAGTTTTTAATGTTATATTAAAATATTAAATGTTAAATAGATATGGGAAGATAAATTTCAAATAAAAGTGAAAAAATTTATTCAGAATACATTAATGACTAATATTTTTAAGGAGTTTTGCATGGTAGATACCATACATGAACATCCGTGACTTTGATCCGTCATATCTCCAGAAATATCTAACACCACCATGCCAGTATCATTTCTCCTATTCATGATGAAGCTTAACAAAATTGGTAGATGTTTTTGCTCTGTTTTACTCATTAAGGAAATTTAAAATGCAATGCTTTACATGGTTTACAAGCCCATATTTGGCATATCAATAAAAGGTAATTAGCAGCCAATGCATTTCTCACACATTTTGTTTTTCTACCCATTAAAGTGAAGTAAGGATTGTAACCCTATGCTGAGATGCTGACTGCCTTACTGATGAGTTTTTCTGAGATATTATTAAGCTTAACTTGTTTTTATGGTTTCACCAGTGTGTGGCCTATTAAGATGACACAACTCATTAGACAGGGTCCTTAGGCACATCAAACGGAGTCACTTCATCATGATTGAGATCAGAACCTCACTAGCAATTCCCAACCTAATTTGAAAGTACTCGGCCTCAAATCACTAATCAATACTGATGTTCTTAGTTTTCTTACATAATATATTACTCTAAATTAGGCAAAATTGAGATAAATAGCACTATAGTATTAAAACAGTATATTATTTACATATTTTCAAAATTATTTGATAAAAGACAATACAGAGGCTGATTTATGCTCCTACTAAATGTGAATATTCTTTTTTGCTTGCTGATTCAAAATATACTGTTTAAGTAATCCTAAAATTAATTGTAATAATCAGAACATTGTCTAAAGAGGTTTTATCACATTCCTTCCTGGACAAGCAACAATCTAACAATGTAGATTTAAGAGCAGATTATTAAACCTTGATACAAAATGGAATAAAGATACATACATTATTGAATTTCACGAGGACAATGAAACAAATGTATGTTTCAGAACATGTAGTCTGTCTCATCATTTATACAATTTGAAAACCATAATGTGTTAGGGTTATACTTTAGTGGGAAACAGATTACATAGCTTTTCTGAGAGTAGAGGTTTGATCAATAGTAGACAAACAAAATACTATATATTCTACAGAATACATACTTATAGTTTTACAGAGGAATAAAAATAATGGAATGATTGAAAAGATATTCAGGATAGAAACTGCATCTGGATAGAAGGAGAGATGATCAGGGTAGGAACAAAGAGGAGGAAATTTTAAAGCCTTGACAATGTTTTATTACTTATCACACCTGCACATGTGCTTAGACATTCCCTAAACTTTATATAATAAATTGTTTAAATAGTAACTGTAACTTCTCTGTACATCACCTTTACAATAAAGTTAAAAATCCATTTGAATAGTTTGAAACATTTTCAGAAAATATACTTCAAATTAAACATTTTAATTCTTCTAATTCAAATACTATTGTTCTTCATCGATATATTTTTCCTTTACTGAGAAACATAAACATTTGTAAACTCAGTAAAAATATTTGATATCTTGACTAAAATTTGACAAAGCTAAGAAAAAAATTACTATCATATGTTCTTCCTAATATATATTTCTGGCAAATTTAGGGGAAAAATGCTTTGCAACCAACTTTATTCTAATGATCTTGGTCTCCACTTGACCCATATGTTGGAAATTTGTTTTCCATTATTTCACAACCTTCACTATATTCTATAAGCTTATCCTTTATAAATTATACAAATAAATAAGGGTTCAAATGCAAACCTGCATGGCTGTGAATTCACACACTAAGGTGCCATGGTTAATTTTGATTGTTGGCTTGACTGTATTAAGAAATTCCTTGGAGATTAGTAAAGCAGATCTCTGGGGGATGTTTGTGATGGCTTTACCCAAGAAGATTAGTTCATAAGAACTCTGAACTAATGACTAGATTAATCCCTTGATAGATTTATAACATCGTGACAATATTTCCATCATAGGAAAGATATAAGTGGAACCCATTTGAAGGAAGCAGGCCACTAAAATTTACACAAAATAAAAGTTTCAAAACAATGCAAGTAATTTGGGTGAGGAAATCTACAAGGTTCTTTAAATAAAGGATAGCTTTACTTCTTTCTCTATTTGGATCCATTTTATGTTTGTCTTTTGCCTTATTGGTCTTGGTAGGAATTCCAGCTCTATGTTGAAAAGGATTAGAGAGTGGGTATTTTTGTCTTGTTCCTGATTTTAGAGGGAATGGTTTTAACTTTTCCCCATTAAATATAGTACTGGCTGTAGGTTTATCATATAAAGAGTTTTACATTGAGAAATGTTCCATGGATTCCTAGTTTCGCCAGTGTTTTTTACCATAAAGGGGTGCTAGAGCTTGTCAAATGCTTTTTCTGCCTCTATTGAGATGATCACATGGTTCTTGTCCTTGCTTCTGTTAATGTGTTGAATTACATTAATTGACTTGTGTATATTGAACCAGCTTTGCAACCCTGGAATGAATCCTGTTTCATTCAATGTATGAATTTTTTTTGGTTAGTTGTTGAATTCGGTTGGCCAGAACTCTGTTGAGGAGTTTTGCATTAACTTTCATCAAAGAGCTGGGTCTATATTTCTCTTTTTTGATGGGTTCCTATCTGGTTTTGGGATGAGCATTATGCTGGCTTCATAGAATGTGTTTGGTAGTGATCTTTCCTTTTCTATTTCATTGAAGAGTTTGAGGAGTATGGGAGTGATTTCTCCTTTGAAGACCTTATGGAATTCAGCTGTGAATCATGTGGTCCTGGGCTTTTCATAGATGGAAGGTCGTTTATTCCCATGTCAGTTTCATTACAGGTTATGTATTTATTTAGTTGAGTTAATCTTCTTGGTTCAATTTTCAGATATCATTGTTCTCTAGGAATGCTTCAATTTCATCTAGATTCTCAAACTTGTTGGCATAAAGATTTGTGGAGTATTCCCTAATAACATTCTGAATTTTTTTCATATTTCTGTTGTGATGCTCCCATTTTCATCTCTAGTTCTATTAACTTGGTTGTGTTCTCTCCTTTTTTAGCTAAGTTTGCTAAGGGTTTGTCAATTTTATATTTTTTTCAAAGAGCCAGCTTTTTGTTTAGATATGGAATAAACCTAGATGTACCTCAGTGGATGAATGGATCAGTAAAATGTGGTATACACACACACACACACACACACACACACACACACACACACACTGGGATTCTACTCATCAATCACAAAGAATGATATATATCCTTTGTAACAAAATGGAACACTTGGATATTATATTAAGCAAAGTAAGCCAGAACCAAAAAACCAAGTTGCATGGTTTCCCTCATTTTTGGTAACTAGAATGCTCCTATAAATCTACAGTGTTTAACACTGACTGACCAAAAAAAATGGGGACATGATAAATTATATATGACCCTTCTTATTAACATGCAGAAGTCAAAAGTGTCTAAGTATAGGACTAGTGGGTAAAGGCTCAATTTCTCTGGACAAATGATGATATAAAATAATATTCTATGAAATGAATTCTAAAAAAAAGGAAACAAGAAACACTCGTCAGCTTCCATTGTTGCTGTTTTCCTTCTCTTTTCCTTTTGTATTGTTATTTTGTTTGTATTAGGGAGGGGATTGGAGGGTACATGAAAGGTGGAACAAGAATGAACAAATACCACCGAGTTATGCACTAGACACTGTAGAAAGTGAACTGGATTATCTTTTGAATGGGGACTGGAGGTAAAGATTGGGATAGAGGGACAGAAAGGGAAAAATGGTTTAAAAAATTGTACTGATTGTACCCGATTCATGTAATTCTAACCCCTCTGTATATCAACTACACAAAAACATTTTTTTAAAAAGAGTAACGTAAAAACAAACAAACAAACAAACCATCACCTCATCCCTGACATCTCTCCTAGGAAGAGACCTTCAATTATAATTCAGATAGAAAATCCTGGGATCAGGGCTTGGAAGGTGGCTCAGTGGTAGAGCGCTTGCCTTGCATGCATGAGGCCCTAGGTTCGATTCCTCAGCACCACATAAGCAGAAAAAAAAAGCTAGAAGTGGTGCTGTGGCTCAAGTGGTAGAGCGCTAGCCTTGAGCTGAAGAGCTGAGGGACAGCTCCCTGACCCAGCGTTCAGGTCCCACAACGGAACCCCCCCCCAAAAAAGTGCTGGGAGTTGAAAAAAATAAATAAAAGATTTCTGCATTATAGTTTTATAATAACATTCAACTTAAGAAAATTTTATATGTGTGTACAAGGAAAGGTAAAGACATTCGAAAATTATGGACATAGTTAAATAGACACAGAAAGTCTATAACCTTCATTCTAAAATTTCAGCCATATGTTGAGTACAAAGATAGAAATATTAATTTCACTTATCAGATCTCTACTTTCTGGCGGACAAAAAAATCTATAACTGATTTTTTACACATATTAAGTGAACAAGTCAAACAGAAATGGATAAGAACTAGATTCTCTGCTTTATCAAAGACACGATTTCCATTAATGCATTTAAAGAGCTCATCAAATGGAAAGATCCTGAAGTCAAAATTTTAAGCATTCTTGCCAGATGATAAAACTAAATTCAAAACTTCTCAACAATTAGAAATAAGTTACTCAATGAAAACAAGCCAAAAGCAAGGCACTAAAGTAATAGAGTGTAAAAAAAAAGAGAAAAACCCGAGTGTCAACAAAGTTGTATAGCCACTGAAGATACATTTTCAAGAACAAAGAAAAGTAACTGCTTATTTTAAAACATGTAGGTACCAAACCTCTGTTGAGGAAGTTTACCTGGCCCTGGTAGGTAGATCTATTTACCACCTTGACAGAACATCTCCAAACTGTTAAGATACAATTTTAAAGACTAAGGATCAGGCTCAATGGCAGAGCTTTTTCCTAGCATGCAAGGAAGATTTTCATTTAAACACCATCATGACAAAAAAAAATCAAGGTAAAACAGTGACTAGTATAAAAATGAAATAAAACAGTTTAAAATTGTATTTTTACTCATTCAATTAGTAAATCAGGTCGATGGTATAAATAATTTAATAAAATTTCAACAACTAGATATTTATGAGTAGTTAAATTGGGTTATAAATAAAGGTAAAATGGTTTATCAACAATTGGGAGGGAGGTCAATGGAAAGGTCATGAAATAAACAGAAATTATAGTTATTAAATAGGGGTAAGCTGTGGAATAATCCAGAGCTTTTTAAGTATGTGGAGTCTTCCAAAGAAATACATATTTCCCCTCTACAATGTAACAAGAAACAAAATAAAATTTAAAAAAACCTGTGATTCCAAAATTATGTTCCATGAGGGAAGCAGTATTAAGAGTTAGGAAGGGTGATATTGAGAGTAAAATTAACTCTGCCCCCTGGAGTTGGTATTCAATTTAGAGTTTATTTGACATTTTGTATTACTTTGCTTTTAGATTTTCAAAGCACTAATGCAAATCAAGTACTCCTCTTTGACTAGGTAGTTATTTCTCAGTTCAATATAAGAAAATTCTCAACAATTAGGGCTATTGAAAATGGTATGCCTGCCCCTGGAGTGAGATTCCCAACACTAAAGACATTTGAACAGAGCTTGGATGACTAGTTACTAAGAATCTCTTACAAGGGAATTCCTGTACTGTGTGGGAGGTTGGATTTCATGACCTTTAAATTCTCTCACAATACTAAACACTATGGTTCAATGCTAGATGTCCCTATATCACAGATTACTTTCCATGGAAACAATTTAGCTTAAAGTCTTGGTCACATTTTAATTTCTACTTCATTTTAAATTTGAATAGTTCAAAATCACATGTTAACATAAATACAATCTGTAAGTTCTGGATATAGTATGAACATTCTTCTATGAATTGCATAATTTTAATTCCCACTATAAATGTCTGTTAGCAGACTGCCGAGAGAACCTCTCAGCATGATCTCCCAGCATGGTCCAAAGAAAAAGAACAGAGCCTGCCATAATGTTTAAAAGCAAGAGAATCAGAGAAGTTCACTTGGGAGGTGAATTCCTTCACAGTCATGCTTTTGTAAAGATTTCAGCCTCAGGGTCCTGTTCATTCCTATATCGCTCATTCAACTCCATTTCAGAGCACAAAATACATATCTGTTTGAAATTGTATGGGGCATTTTTCTTTGCCTCAATGTTAAACTCAATAATATTCTTAAAAATTAAGTACCTTTTCTTGAATAGGTATTTCATAGCTTACTAATACTATTCACACACACCCACAAAAATCCAGAAACTTGGCAATGTATTTACACATCTTAGAAAAGTATTTCTCTTCTGAAAGATTACATTGGATTTAACATATACCAGACTCTCAAAAAATTACTAATTCACAGAGGCTAAGCCACCATCTCTGTTTCATTAATAAAATGCCTTTATACTATGAATATTTATCGATATTTTTTTCAAAACTTTGAATATATTTCTGACCAAATTCAAGTTCATTTCTAGCTTTCTTCCTCATTTATATATCTCTTTGACAATTTGTTTTTTCTCAGAATTATTTATATACTAGGGTATTTTCATAACTTCCCCAGTGGACTTTAAAAACTTAAATAAAACATGACTCACTTTGCATTTCTCTTCCTTTGAAAAGTCCAGTATCTGCCACATAAACTCAGTAGCTTTAACAAATACTTTACAGTTGTGTTAATTCTTAACATTAATAGATTCTTATTTGTCTGTTAACATAGGGTTTCATTGTGTAATTCAAAGCACTGAGGGTTTCTGATTTTTACATTTCATGATTGCTATATTTTTAAAATATATTGTGAATGAGCAAAGTGAAATAAATTTCAAAACTACAAATACGTCAGTAGCTCCTAAGCATAAAATTATTGATTCTATATAAATTACTTAAAAGACAACACTTGTACCTTTTACTTTGATATCTTGGTATAAATTATAGTGTTTGATTCTTTTTATTTTCCTTGTTTTCATGTTTGGGCCTGGAACTCAGGGCCTGGGTACCGTCTTTGAGCTTCCTTTGCCACAGCTCTACTTCAGGCTTTTTGGTAGTGGAGATGAGCCTCACAGACTTTCCTGTTGGAACTATCTTCAAACTACAGTCCTTAGATCTCAGCCTCCTGAGTAGCTTTTATTATAGGTGTGAGCCACTAGGTTTCACCAGTTTAATTTTTCAACTATGGATATCCAAGTTTGAATTTCAGACTCAGCAATGAATTTCATTAATAAATTTCTCTAACTCTTTGTTCTCACATCTGAGGTGAAGTAAGTAGATAACATACTTAGTCAAATGCAAGAGAACCATGAAATGATACCTAATATTGAATGAGATGTAGCTAGATGCCATTGCTTTGTACTAACCACATTAAACTTAATCAGAACCCAGTAATTCTGGAAGAATACAACGAACAATAAAAACTTCTCCCATCCTTTTAGTCCTGGAGACTTACTTTCTTTCCTGTAAGACTCACAACCTTGTTGAGTTAGACACGATATACAGATGCACCAACTTCTTATTCAATACCACATAAATGGTTAGCCAGACCATGTGTACTATCTAAATAATCTGGATGAAATGCCTATGATTTTGGCTAGACTGAACCTAAGTAAACTCCATTCTTTCCTCTAGTGCTCTAAATTTAGACATTCTCTCAGTTTAAACCAGCATATTCTCCTTTCTTAAGAGGCTCTTGGGAGCTTGAGCAGACCTCAGGGAAAAACATTTCCTAATCAACTATATGATCATGTAATGATGCTGCTGTTGATACTAATTCCCCATATGAGTTCTTTCTAGCCATTTTACTTCCTTACAAAAGAAAAGTTCATTTCCATCTAACCTTGGAAACATAGATATCATGATTGGAGCATTCCTCCTGTTACGATTGTTCTCCATTCCTTATCTAAGTGCAGATGTGTTTGTATTTGACAGTATTAGTATTATAGTGCTTAATTATATTTTCTACTAAGTGATCCTTTTCAAAAATTAAATACTATTTTAAGTGAGAGAGAAAAATAACCATAATATTCATTTGAGAGTTTTCATAGCATATAAATTTAATCTAATCTGTTAGATTATGGACATCAGAATTGGAGACAGTCTTATTTACTTTAGGTATATTGTGCCTACAACTGGCATCACCTCTGAAGAGGATGAAGCAAAAGTCCTTCGAAGAGAGAGAGAACAAGTTTATTACTTGAAGGATTCTTATAATTACTAGTTTCACAACTGGAATTTATTGTTTTTCTCTAGGAATCATTTCAATCTACAGACCAAATTCAAAGTATATTATTTCATAAACACTTTCCATGTTTTTCTGAAGTGTGTCAAAGAAAGGGAGTAAAGCAGGCAAACCAAGTGTTAGTTATAAATTTTATCATTTATTTTGGTGAATTTTATATTAGAACAACTATGATAATGGGATCGGCATGTATTAAATATGACACTGTGCTGCATACTCAAAATGGATGTATTCCCTTCTCAATTGACTCATAAACCAGAATATGAAACACACAGAGACTGACAGGTTTCCAAAACACTCTATGAATTATTTAATAGCCTCAGCATTTTTCATATAAGAAGTGAACTAGAAATATTGCAAGCATGGATTCTGTTCTAGTAAATGGATGGTTTCATTCTTAAAACTGGTAGATATTAAAAATGAGGTATGGAAAATTCATTCTTTCAGAAAACAAGTTCAAAACAAAGAAGTTTCTCTAACATAACATTCTGTAACAATAAGCCTCACTTCTAGTTCCCCATCAGAACTACCTGGTGAGACATAGGCATAAATTTAGACTTTCAGTTTCACACTTAATTTCTTAAATTAGAAACTCTGAACATAGGGGACAGAGATTTAGCCATTTCTTATGTATTTTAAAAGCTTGCCATGTGATTTTCTACACAGTAAGGTTTAAGCAATACTTATGCCTATGAAACATTCTTGGATGTTAGTAACCATACATTATTATATTTTGTAGAGATACCTACAATTCTAGTGCCTAAAATCTGAGTCTCTCTGAAAAAGAAATAGCGTATAATATATTGCTCGGCACATTTACCGAGGTTCTCAAAAAGGACTCCAAAGTGAAAAAATAAGTTTCAGCTTTGTGCAAAGACAGATTTGTATTTATTCTGCCTGTCTTTTTACAAATTTTGTGTGAGAATAAATTTGTTTTAATAGTTAGACTAGTTTTTATGTTATCAGGAATTTTTTTTCCAACAAGAATAAAATAGTGTGTGTTTCATTCGATAAGCATTAAATTAGGCATGTATACACAAATGAGCTGCAGCCTGCAGGTTCTACTGCTGCCAATTCTCAATTCCATTCTGACCAGAGAAGCATTATCCATATTTGCAAAACCACAGCTGCCAGCTTGGGGTGAGTAGAGGAAATCAGGTCAGTATGAACTTAGAATTGGTAGTTCTGGGGTTAATTATGTTCGGTTAGCCAAAGTGGGAGGCCTGGGCCTTTGCTTGGAGAGCTAATTTGTTCCTCAGGTGTGGCAGAGATATACAATGTTCTTTTAAATGTAGTTATTTTCCCCCTTCAGGACAAATGAGAAAATGATATTTCTTTACCATGTTGCCATAGCCATGGTCGTAAAGATAATTTTAACCAAAGAATGGTGGGTGGAACTATTGTGGGTTATTTGTGGACCATAGAATTTAATTGCAAAATATTTTTGGCACTTCTTTTTCCTGTGGCCCAGTGATCACACTTCCCTTGGTGAACTGAAACATAACATATATCATAACCCAAGTCCCCTGGCCCTATCCTAAAATGGACATATAACAAGAACAAAACAACGAAAATATACATGATTCTTTTGTTTTAACCTATTTGTATTAAAAGAATGGTTGTTACTACAGTATGACACATGCATGCTGACTGATACGGAGATTTGAGTTGATGAAAACCCACTGAATGATGCAATGTCAAAATAAATCTTTTGCTACATTTGTTACTCATTTTTTTCCTATTATTGAACTCTCCAGAGGTACTGCCATTCCTACATCTAAAAATCAATACTTACAAGAAAACTTGGGATTACTAATGAGTTAATGTGTTCTTTCTAGACAGATATTATATTTTGTACATTATTCATAATCTTAATAAATGTTATATATGAGAACTAAACTAATATTGATTTGTGGTAATTGTTTTCGAAGTTGAGTGAAAGTATAAACTGCTACAAACTCACAGTAATTAATCTATGGGGTTCTTACCAACCTTTCTTTGTGACTACTGTAGCAAAGTACACATTTCTCCATAAATTGAGAAATCAACATGGTTCCTTTTGAATGAAGAAATTTGGCTTGATGCTTGTATAGAAGAAAGATTTCCACCAAGCGCTGGTGGCTCATACCTGTAGTCCTAGCTACTCAGGAGGCTGAGATCTGAGGACCGTGGTTCAAAGTCAGCCCGGGCAGAAAAGTCCATGAAACTCTTATCTCCAATAAACCACCAGAAAACCAGAAGTGGCATAGTAGCTCAAGTGGTAGAGCACTAGCCTTGAGCTGAAGAGCTGAGGGACAGCGCTCAGGCCCAGAGTTCAAGCCCCATGACCAACAACAAAAAAGAAACATTTCTAACTAGATAACCTAAATCAAAACTGATTATTATTCTACATTCTCGTCATTCTCTCCCTAGAGGTATCTGAAATGCTAACACAACAGATTCCTATTTACTGATAATTCATGCCAACTTGGAAATGAAACTAAGATCTTAAATCTAAATGAAAGCATGAAATGAGAAAATAAAAAGTACTACTTGTACTTCTAGCTTCCTTAAAGCAAGACCCTGTTCATTGTACGGATGCTAATTCATTGAAATTAGCAATGGTTTATTATTGAAACTGTGGCTTCTGAAATAAATAAAATTTTGATAGTCTCTTAATTTTGGGATGAAATAATTAATTCAGAATATTGTGTGTTACTTTCAAACACATAATTGATATCTAATTTTTTTCTAACTACATCATTTACACATGCCTGAGTTACACATTTTCCAACATTATAATAGCCATGAAGGTTGTTATTTATTAAAGTAATACCTGTAGAACTCTAGGTTTCTGTTTTCCTTCAATGTTATAAATATCAGTAGTATTGAAATAAAAATGTTAAGAACACCTTGGGCTTAAACCTGTGCAATTTTCAATATATTTCTGCGTTTACCATAAAATTGCCTCCATTTTACTGAGAATGACACTGTCATCAAAAATATAATACAATACTTTCTGAAAGTACTCTAAAATAGATGTTTCCTGTTTCACTTGGCACATTAATATATGAGAGCTTCTCCCTTGGATGTTTAAATATTGTAGCTTTCTTAATCTTCCTTTACTTATTCTTCCTCTCCCAAGATAGAGTAATATACACTTTTTTAATCATGGAAACACATTAGTTATGAATGATGGAGAAAGAAGCCGTTGAGCCCAGTACATTCCAGGCTGCACTGTTAACACCTGCAGCTCACACAAATTAAAATCCTCTTCAATATGCTTCTCAATAATGGCATTAGATAAAAAGAACTTAGAGCAGAGACATTATGCTAAGAACTCTATGTGCATTACTTCACATTCTCTCAGAATAAATTTAGATTGCTGATCAACTTAAGCTCAGAGTAGTTAAACAACTTGGCTGAATAAGGATTCATAATAGGTCTGTCTGAGTAATGTCCAGGATTCCCATCTAACTACAAGAACAATACCTCTTTCTTTTTGCTGAAATATACCTGCTTGAAAGTAAAAAGCAAATAGAAGGCAGTATAATAAGGTTTTCATCAGGAAGCTATTAAGAAGAGAAAAATGTCCTGTTTCTTTTTTTGTAGATAATGGGAATTAGAGACAGTATGATTTGTGGCATGCTAGAATTCTACTGTGTACAGACTTTTATTACCCTTCCCTTGGATGTTTATCTTCAAAGTCTCTACTCCAAAATGCCTTTTAGCACGAGATAATGCCAAGAGGCATGACCAAGATAGCTGAAAGAAAGAGAGCAAAATGTCATAAAGACTTTACCAAGAGAGGGCAAAGTAGCTAACAATCAATAATCACTCACTTCTTTTCATAAAAATCTGTGTTTTAAAGTTTCTAAAGTAGTAGACAGTCTGATTACTCTTAAGATAACCACATATGTTATTTGGTTTCTTAAAATGCAGCACTCTTTATTTAAGCCATTAAAAATTGTACTATGAAAATATACTTCAGATATAAATATTTCAAAGGACTCATATAAGGTACTCATTCTCAGTAAAATACAATATTAAGCCCGGCACCTGTTGCTCATGCCTGTAATTCTGGCTACTCAGGAGGCTGAGATCTTAATATTGTTGTTCAATGCCAGTCTGGGCAAGAAAGTCTGTGAGACTCTTATCTTCAATTAATCACCAGAAAATCAGGAGTGGTACTGTGGCTCCAGTGGTAGAGCACTCTCCTCGAGCTGAAGAACTAAGGGACAGTGCCTAGGCCTAGAGTTCAAGACCCATGACTGACTAAAAAAAAATAAAGAAGTAAAATAAAATACAATATTATACTACTACATTTTTTTCTTGTTTCTTTTTGGTTTTGAGACAAAGTCTTACTATGTAATCTAGTCTAATCTTGAACTTGAGATCCTCTGACCTGAAACTTTTACATTCTGGGTTTATAAGTTGTGTGTATCACCATTCATGGCCTGTAATATTAAAAGTGACACACTTTTGAGAATGTATAAAAGTCCCTTGAGAGAAAAGCTAAGGGACAAGAGACTGTCCCCAGGCCCTGAGTACAAGCCTTACATCAACTTCTATTCTCTTAATATAAATCATAGAAATTAAAAAAATTACACTATAAAAATTTTATTGAATAAATAATTTTATATAATCATTAAACAAACATATGTAGGTGAAATGAAATAATCATATAATTTTTCATCAGAACAGACCATTTTAAAATTGAAAGAAGAATCTTGCAATAATTGGACAATGTTATGGTTTAAAAATCTAGATTTAAATCTCATGTGCTTATAGATTAGAATTACTTTAATTTTGTGGGTGCTAGGGATCAAACTTAGGGCCCTGTGTATGCAAGAAAAGTGCTCTAGCCCTGAGCTACATTCCAAGCCCTCAAGTCACCTTTTACCTCAGACTTTAGAGCTCAAGAAAGCCAATACTGAAAAAAAAAATTAAGTGGCTGGGAAAAGGTTAAATTACAATGAAGCCCCAGATTCTGAGCTTGAATTCATGTTAGTCTGTCAAACTAGTCCATGCCCTTAGGCATTCTAATAAACCATAGCTATTATAGCAGAATAGAGAGTACAATATAGGAGTTCTCATACTTTAGTATATGTGAAAAATCACTTAAGGAAACTGAGAATATATATTAATATGCACACCCTAACAGGTTTTTTGTGTTTTGGTGTTTGTTGGTTTGTTTGTTTGATTGATTGATTGATTTTTGCTGGTCCTGGGGCTTAAACTAAGGGTTTGGGCTCTGTCCCTGAACCTCTCTGTGCTTAAGGCTAGCACTCTACCACTTGAGCCACAACACCACTTCCAGGGTTTTCTGTTTATGTGATACTGAGGGATAGAACCCAGGGCTTCATGTATGGTAGGCAAGCACTGGACCACTAAGCCACATTCTCAGCCCCCTAACAGGTTTTGACATAATAGTACAATCCTTTGGGGAGATTCTGATAAAGACTGGTTGCTGCTACATTCAAAAATACATAGTTCTCCTGTATAAACAGACACGAGCCAAAAAATATGTTTTTTTCCCCTCTAAACTCAGCACCATCCACACTATGAAGAATAAAAGAAAACAACAAAAAGCTGTGAAGACTTAGCCTAGTCCTGTTGTAAAATACAAATTTATGAAACTAAAAGAAATGCAATATAGCCAAAATGGCTTTGTCAATTCAGATTCATTTAGATTACCACTTCTGTTATCTTAACACGTGAAGGCATAGTTTGAAGGTAACTTTTAAGAGTATATGTTTCTCACACACTCAGACATTTTGTTCACATTTTTTTTACTATGGTCCTTTCATTTACTCCTAGCAGAATCAAGCTGTGTTTCTCTAGCTTTGTTTTGTGTAAAAATTACAAGTGTGTTATAAACGATCTCCAACTACCTGTAAAGGATAACATTTACATTTTTTAAAGATGCTAATTAAAACATAAATTAATATTTTCACTTTCTCTGTTTAGATTAGTGATTTTCATGGCTTAGTCAGTAGGTGCTTCTCAAATATTTATTTAGTTACAACAAAAACGCTTATAATCAGTGTTGTGCACACATTGGGCTAGGCTGAAAACATTTCCCAGAAAATGCAAATAGTACAAACTTTGGTTATTTCCATCACATTTTATAAATTACAATCTTTTCCTCAGATTCCTCATGGAATTAAATAACACAAACTCAATTATAAAGATATTTCATTAGTAAAGGCCTTAGCAGGATATATATGCTTTCCAGATAAATTTAGCACAGTAAACTTATCAGCTGCATCCTACTGACAAACAGATAGGAATATACAAAAGAAACCCAATCATTCATGGGCAGCATCACAAAAAAAAGACATCTAGAGAAAATGAAATGTATAGCGTTGTTAGAAATCTACTTGGCTTTTTATTTTTTAATTTTTTTAAATAGTTTTTTATTGTGAGAATACTGTACAATCCCAACATGCAACCAGGAGGATATTGATACTTTTCAGTTGGGAAGTGTTCATCTATAGGAATCTCAAAGTTCTTTTCATATTTCTATTCCATACATGATGTAATGTTATTCAAAAGTTCAGGAAAGCTGTTGTATAGTGATGAAATCAAAACATAAAGCAATCAGGAAAGACTATCATAGAGCAATAGAAACATGTATTCATAAAGCTCTACATGTAGGTGCACACATGTAAGCCTAGCACATAAGAGGCTGAATTAGGAAGGTTTTTTTGAAGATGGCTTGGACTATATAGAAATTATCGAAAAATAACAATAAAAATTAGTACCTTAAGTTAAAAAATAATAAAATATATACTTAGCAGATCCTCAAAATACTACACATATAATTATCACATGACTCTCTAGGTATATATCCAAAATTTATAAAAAACCTTGAAAAAAGATATTCTCACCAAAAACTTATTTACAAATGTTTATAACAGCACTATTAACAAGAACCCAGAGATAAGAATAACAAAAATGAACATCAACTAATGAATATGTAAATAAAAATATTGCCACAGAGGAATGGGGTAGCAATACATGTTAAACAATGAACAAACTTTTGAAACTTGCCAAATAAAGGAAGCCAGATATGAAAAGCCTATGTTTGATGATTTCTTTTATATCAAATCTCGAAAACAGCAAAATGAATAGAGATTGAAAGTAGATTAGTGGTTTCCTAGAACTAATCTGTACAGAAATTTTTTTAATTTAATTGTAAAGGTAATTAGTACATTTCCTTTTGAACAGTGTCACCGCCTTCCTCATTCTCTCCTGGGTTTTCCCCTCCTGACTTCCCTTCTCACCCACAAGATACAGTTCATTTCCGACCTAGTGTCTAGTGGGTTTGACTGTTGAATTAGTTCACTCTTTGTCTCACCATTTCTATACGGAGAATTTTCTTTTAATGACTGCTAATGGACACAGGATTTCTTTAGGGGTGAATTAAATTCTAAAACTTTGGTAACTGTTGCACAATTCAGTAAATATACCACAATATATTTTATTCTTTAAATAGAAAATTACATAGTATGCAAATTATACCTCATAAACCTGTTAAAAAAGAAAGGTAGGCATGTTGGCATATGCCCAAAATCTTTGGGAGGAGGCAGGAGGAAGGAGGATCCTGAGTACGAGATCAGCCTGGGTTACATATTAAGACCCTATCTTGAAAAAAGTACAAATAAATACATATACATATACATAAAAATCTACACTAAATATCACCATGTTTACCTTAAATAGTGGATTTTCTGTTACATAAATGGAAATAAATTATAATATAATCTTCTCTCATGTATAGCCCAAGAAGCTTTCATTGGTCAAAACTTTTTTGTTAAAAAATGTTTGTTTGGGGCTGAGAAGGTGGCTCAGTGGTAGAGCGCTTGCCTTGCATGCTCGAGGCCCTGGGTTCGATTCCTCAGCACCACATAAGCAAAAAGAAAAAGCCGGAAGTGGTGCTGTGGCTCAAGTGGTAGAGCACTAGCCTTGAGCTGAAGAGCTGAGGGACAGCGCCCAAGCCCAGAGTTCAGGCCCCACGACCGGACCCCCCCCCCACAAAAAAGTGTTTGTTTTTTCAATGACACAGTTTTACTCCTATATTTAGCCCCTCTGTGACATATGCAGATTATATGTATATTAGGGTACATCATTCATCTGTAAGATTGACTATAACATACAGAAAAGAACCTAAAATAAGTACATAATTCATCAACTCTATGATTGTAAGATATGGCTGATCTTAAGTTGAAATGTAGAGATAATTAAATATTAAGTTAAAATTAAAAATTGGAAACAAAGGTAATGGTTAGTGTTGGGAATTAAACACCCCAAAGTACTTTGCATGAATTTAATTATATAATGTCAAAATGGCTACTTGAGAAGAATATTAATTTAACTGTAGTGAAAAATACAAGAAAAACAACATTAGGTGAGATGTTTTAAAATAGATTATTCAAGTTTAAGGAAGGAAAGTTTCAAGACACTGCAGTACTAATCTTTGTATTTCAAATCAGTTAAACATTAAATTCAGTATGTATACATTAACGAATTTCCCATGTCACAAGGAATAGCAGAAAGGAAATAATTCTATCTTCCTTTAGACCCAAACCCATCACTCAGAGACACAATAATGTAGTCCTTACTAGAATACACTAGATCTACCCAAATTATCTTGGTATAGCAGTAATAGAGTTCACAGCACTGCATTAGTCCATACAAATTCATGCCTGCCAGAGTCCTATGACCTAAAAGTGACCCACAAGGCCTTCTAAGTTGACTGGCCTTATTTTTGACTTCTCTCCAAATTTGTCAGTGGCTCTTTCTTTCAAATGTACCCATTCCAATTCCATGCCAGGGCTTTTCACAGATATTTTTCCAGTCTGAATACTCTACCATCAAATCTTCACAACTCATTTCCTCACATAAAGTATATTCTCTGCTTAAGTACCTCCATCTCTGTAGCGTCTCTCAAAAGCACGTTATATAAAATAGGTTTCCCATCTATTTTCTGTAACGTTTTTCCTTAGTCTACAGGTTTTATAATAGCAATTCCACTGTAAAAGTCATGTCCATCTTTCAAACTCATATCTGTTATCTCACTACATAAAAATATTATCTCTGTGAGGGCAGGAGCTACATTACCAGCACTTAATCCAGATATGGTATAGAAATTACAAATCTATCTTTATTGGAATCACAAAGTGTCTTTCACCTTACCTACAAGGAATATTTGGGAAATGATTACAAGTCTAAATATATGTGAATGGCCTAACAAAAAAAGTTAAAGAGGATAAAATAATATTGGCATATTCATATGTATTATTAGAGACAGCCCTAGTATGTACAAGATGCTACCAATACATTGTGTCATCTAAGGTTTACATTCACAAAATCAATTACCATATATTTTGAAGATTAAAAATTGAAGTTTTGGTTATAGCAGTGGTCAATAATTGAAGTTTCATATATATATATATACATATATATACACACACATATGTATATTATATATATGAAGAGAGAGATGCAAGATTTAAATTCTAAAAGTGGACTACAAGTGCTTTCCTTGTTTTTAAGTATTATTATTGTTATTATTATTATAGATGACACATTTTAGCAGTTGGAATATGTCCCCATAGTTATAAACATCTTCTATATATTTCTTGTAATTAGTAGGAAATCTGTTATGGACTTTGATTAAGCCAAGGTAGGGAAAAAAACAAAACTCCAAAAACTAATAAGTCATATCAGGCCAGCCATCTATCATTGTAACTAAAGTTCCACTAGCCTCACCGATTTACTTATGTATTGTGTATCACTGCATTCATGAAACAGAGGCATAACTAAGTAGGTGGCTTATTACAGAAAAACATTTTGCTGACTCCTGGCTTAATCTAATAACATGAAGATAGACATAATTTCCTATGTATTTGTTGTTTAATGAATGTCTGGTTAGTTGCCGTTAGCAGTAGAGAGACAAAAAAGAGTTCCTAGATATTAGAGAATAGAAACGTAAAATTAGACATCAGCCAGTGACTTTTTTTTTACTTTGATGGATTGCCCCACTACATAAACATATACCAAGTGAAGTAATATAAAGAAAGCTATACATCAAAAAAGCTTTTAAAAATCTCTTGGATTAAGTAATTCATCTCTAGTGTAATGCACTTGATTTGACTAGAAGCCTGACTTGTCCAGTAGCAGATGTAGCATGTCTTTGCATCTCTGGCATGCCACACAGTATGTGGCATGAAACTGAGCCTCTATGAGTTCTGGGCACAGATTTACAAACAAAGGTGAAACTTTCTTTATAACTAGAAGTTTTTCTCTATCCATTTTAAACATTACAAATAAAGATCACATGATATATTCTGGGACTCTCATGCTGTTATATACCTGCTTACAAATGAGGAATTAAACTGTCCTAATAGAGAATTTTAGTTTCTATAAGGGAAACTATTGTATGTTATAAGATCTGAGAAACAAAATCCAAAGTTTGTTAGTGATGATTGTATTTCGGACAGTATTTCCTTACATGTGTTTATGTAGTAATTGCATTAAGATATTTATATGTAAAAAATCAATTGTGGAAGCTGGGCACCAGTGGCTCACACCTGTAATCTTAGCTACTTAGGAGGCTGAGATCTGAGCATCACAGTTCAAAGCCACCATGGCAGAAAAGTCTGTGAGACCCTTATCTCCAATAAACCACCAGAAAATCAGAAGTGGCGCTGTGGCTCAAGTGGTAGAGCACTAGCCTTGAGCTGAAGCGCTCAATGACAATGCCTAGGCCCAGAGTTCAAGACCAAAACAGACCCCAAAAAAATTGTGGATATTCTAAGTAGCATTAGGTAAATTGAGAGCATAGAGGACTTGGGAGGGATGGGAGGGAATGATGAAAGTGGTGACATACATTGTTGTGTTCACAAACTGATCCATTAAATTCAAATCCTTTTATACAACTATTTTAGGTTAATAATGACAAAAATATGAAAAATGATAAAAGTTACAGAAGGTACACTCTTGATTCATTGAATTCTTCATGAAATTCTAGTAACTTTTCTGATACAAATTATCTTTCTAAAATGTTTTCTTACCATGTTTAGTTCAAAAGCATAAAAACTCGTTGTCTAATTAAAAACTCATTAATTCTATTGCTGTGGGATACTGTGAATTGTGTTTTTGTCGTGTCATTTTTGACAACTTGCATTTAGGGAAAAATATTCTTTTATTATAGGATTCCATGATCTAGGTCAAGGAGAAAAGTAAACATAGGAGAAAATTGAAAATTAAACACTAAAAATAGTAAATTGTGATGTTCTAAAACCTGAATAAACAAAGTTGAAGACCTTTTCAAAACAGTGGCAAGGGTTGAAGGAAGTTGTGCATCTTTCTATTTTAGAAGTCCTAGTGAGGGTATGTGTGAGGAGAGACGGAACAAATTGCTCAATGAAAGTAATGGGGTCATCCCCTCAGCTGCCTTCAGGGATACTGTAAATCTGAATGTTCTTCATTCTGTTTCTATTCTTTTCCTTATGTAGCTCTCAGCGATTTCAGCATGTAGTCCACCATAGTTCATTACAACGTGCATTTCTCCTTGTAGATGGAAGTATTCTACCAGCCAGCTCCTAAAACACAAATTTTCTGCTTATGCCTTCATTTTCAGCTCAAAATTCCAAGACACGTGTTGAAAAAAGGTGTGTGTGTGTGTGTGTGTGTGTGTGTGTGTGTGTGTGTTTTAATCCTGAATCTTAACCATGAGTCTAATATGCCTCTTTGTAACCAGGACAGTCAGAGGAATAAGAAGCATAAAGTAACTAAGTAAGTTTTTGACCTCCTTATTATTGATGTGTTCTCTCTAAGACTCTGGTCAATGTCATACTACTTTTCTTAATGTGTTATGCTGAGAAAAAACGTGTTGAAAACTTTTTTGACATTCTAAACTTATTTAGTTATGCCATAAGTAGCTATCTTGTTTTCTTTAGGAAAAAATGTTAATATTACCTTTAAAAAGAAATGAATTGTTTCCTAATCTAGTTAACACTATGTTTGAAAGATATCTCATTTTTTTGCAGTTGGGCTGAGAAAATAATCTTACAAACATATGTATTAAATAAAATAAAAGATTACACAAAAGAACAGAATATGGTTAGCACATTCTATGCCTTATGTTCTTACACTTAGAAAGTATGTCTAATGCAAATATTTACAATGAGATTATTTTTAAACTATATGAAAGTTTGGCCAGCAGTATAACTTTATCCACCAAAGAGCATTTGATTAGTGAGATGGTAGAGATATTTTAGTTAAACACAGGGAATTTGTCCCTTCCCAACATAAGCAAAGAGAAGGAAACAACAAATTGATTTGTATTATGTATTTTCTTTTGACAGAACTTACACATATTAAGAATTTACAATATGTCTAATAGTGCTATAGGAATTTTTCATTTGTTTTATTTCTTAACTCTCAATACAAACAAATGGACAATGCAGCATGATTAAACATATGAAACATATATGTTTAATAACCTAGATATTCTTGATGAAGAATTTAAAGTATAGCGTTTAAGTAACCAGTTCATGCATAGAATATTAGTAGCAATGATGATCTTTCACTATTCTTTGGTGTTTTATATTCATACTTCATCAAATTGTCTTTCTGCATTACAGGCTAGATCATAACAAATTAATCAATCTTTAATCTCAACTAGGTCCACATCTAGCTAGCAACAGTTTTGCTAGGATATAATTATTTAAAATAAACACAAACAATATCAGTAACTGGTATTCTCAGTGGAAATAGTACATGATTTTAAAAGAAAAAAATGTTCATATAACATTTCAAATGTATGTTATAACTAAATTCTCAAATAAACTAGATGGATACTAGAAATTTTCATATTTTTAAATAAATTTTAAGTTTATTTTATTTATTTGACAGTAGTACAGTTTGAAATCAGGGCCTTGTACTTGCCAGGCAAGCACTCAAACTATTTGAGCCACCTCCTTAGCCTATTGAAATGTATTTTAAATGCTAAGATGTTTTTGGTAGACCATGATTGGATTATCACTAAATTTACAGTTAATATATAATGCATATTTTAAAATGAATCTCTGAATAAATTGTAGTATTGCATGTCTATAAACTCAGCATTTATGCAGCTATGCCATGAAGACTGCAAGTTTGGGCCCACCTTGAAGTTACTAGTGAATCCCTGTCTCACATATGGCTTTCTACCTATAATAAATAAGATAAGAAATAAAATCCAACCAATGAATTACAATGACCGTGTGTATTCCTTTAATCTGTTATTTGAGACATCATGCAGAAATATCTCTGTGAACATAGTATATACTTTTATGCTCGTGAAATATGTTCATGTATACAAATAGAGTAGGAAAATCAGTACCAAGTAATTGAAGAGTAGGGTAAAGCGCCAAAATGCAAGCTTTGCCAGCTTAATCATATTAAGTAGTGTTTATCTTGAATGTTGAAAGTAACAAATTATCAAGGTTAAATGGGGGCAAATCAAAACTATTGTGAAATTACAGATACACCGTCCATGGTAAAATACACTAATTTGTTATATTTTTCCAATTTTAGGCAATATATTGCTAATATCAGTGTCTCACATTTAGCACCAAAACAAACCTCTTGGGAATAATATTTTAAAGACCTTGTGAATGCTAACACTTATTTCTTAAATTTCTTAATTTAGTGCTTCACTAAAATCCATGTATGTCCCTATTCTTAGACATCTGTTGTCATCCCAAAGGTCATGAAGCAACTTAGTGCAACCAAGTTCCCTAATGTCTCCCACTGCCATTTTGAGAAGATATTACTAGAGAGCTCTATTCCCCACAAACTCAGTGTATCAAGTGCAAGGAAATAATTTTCCTAAGCTCTAATAGAATTTTCATCGAGGCAATTTATCTTCAATGCATGAGATACAAATTGCTCAGCTATCCCTAGATTTTGTCTGAGAAGTCAAGCAAAAATATTGTCAATCAGTACCTTGACTATTTTGATCACCAGTACCAAGAAATAGGAAGATAGTGTCATCCAGGGGTTCCATTTACATAAAACAAATTTATAATTGATGTGCCGCTTTGTGGTCACCAGAGTTAATGGGCCTTTTAAGAACCTCTACTTAATAACAATAAAGTGCCATTTTACAAGACTTAATGTTGGAAGAATTACTGCACCTTGTAGCCTGACCTTCAGCAGCTACTTTGATGGTAACTACTATATACACTTTCATACTCAGAGTTTCTCCTGATTTAAAGTTAGCATTATAAAATCAGCATTGTCAGATGTTTTTGAGTAAGCTTTGATTATTTGTGGATGAATAAAGCAACTTGCTTAGTATGCAGAAAAAAATTAATATGGACGGAAGTTTTAGGTCATAATTAACCTTTAAAGCACCCAAATAACATATTGATATGCAGGTGCTAGAAATGATTGTTAATGCGTCATTGTCCCTGATCTTGGACACTTCCTATGAATACAGTTGCTTTTTTAAAACCAAGTATGCAATTAAGGAGTTAACAAATAGTAACTATGTTCCTCAGCTTCCCCCAAGGATCCATGACTAAATGCCACATGGGACAGTAAATATCCCATTGCCTTGATTATGGACAGACACAACAAAGCCAGGCTCTGTCATGCTCACTCTAAATAGCAGGGTGTCAAGGCTTCCGAGGCAAGTGTGAGTTGTTAACTGGAGTCTCTGCTACAAAATTGCATAATAGGATCTAGTAGCCTGTGAAAAGTGTTTTCCGACACATCAGCATTGCAGGAAATCTGGCAAAGAGTCACCAAGTTGTCTTGATTTGCAAATGGTGTAAACAAACCTCCTCTGACTGACAGATGCAGGAGAAACTATACTTTTCTATATGAGTTGGAAGAGCTCAAATGGAAGGGAAGTGATTACTAGGTTAAACACTATGAATGAAACAGAATATTCAGGTTTATCCCACAGTTTCGTGAGACAACCGATTCAAAGCCAGGATGTAAGATTTGAGGACCAAATGAATAAAGGGTCTCACATTTTTAACTCTTTGGGAAGAAGCATCTTTTTTTCATGTGTTTTTACCTACTCCTAGGTAAAACCTGAGATGAAGAAACATACTCACATTTCCCACTGCAAGAAGCCTAACTGACTGCTAGTCCCAGACACTCTGACCTGGATTCACCATGGCTCTGGTGTTGAGGCCATATGCACAGTCACTGAGTACAGCAGGCCTACTAAGGCAGACCCATTCTTTGATGGAAACTTTGCCTCAAGGATTCCTCAGGTGATACAGAGATCACACTGCAATTTAAAACTTGCTTCTTTTCTTTCCTCTTTCCCTCTTCACCTGAGAGGAAGACCTATATCACATTGATAAAAATGTCAAAGCCTTCTCCAGCTTTTCTTTTTTCCTTCCTTTCTTTCATACATGTCTCCTTTTGCCTCCCCTGGTAATTCTTGTCTCTGTCTAATTGCAGTTTTCTATCTACTCCTCCAGGAGGAAGACATGCAAAAAAGATCCTTCTTCCCAAAGAATTAAAGAAAAAGAATTGAGGCCATTCATTGTGAAGTGAAATCCTCAAGTGTATAAATATTTTACTAAAAAACCTGAATTCAGCGGGGAACAAAAAAGTGAGTGATTTCATTTCACATTTGCAAAAATAGAATACTTTTAAAGATCAATAAAATTATTATGGCAAATTTACATGGGAAGAGGTTTTTTTTTAACAAATGTAATATATTTAAAGATCTTGATATGGGGGTTATTGTGATAGACTGTGATAAACTTAAAAAAAATCACATATATCCTCATAAGAGTGGGCATTGGGCCAAGACAGAACAGAGAGAGAGAAAGGGGGGAGGGAGAGAAAAAAGGCATATGGGGGGGGGCTTGAAGATACTGACTGCAGTTTGAAGTTGGGCAAAAAACAAGGAATGCTGGCAATCATCAGCAACTGGAAAAGGGAGTAGACGGATTCTTTCCTGGAGCTTTCTGAGGGAGCATGCTCCGATGACATTTTCATTTCACCCTATCCATACAGATACCTATCTCATTAATGCTTTAGAGAACTCTAACTGAATAAATTTCTCTTGTTTCAAGCCATCATAGTCTGGGGTAATATATTACACAGATGAAGGATTAAAATACATCCAGGAAAAGGCTTTCTTTTTTCTAATGTAAGATTTTCCTTCTGACAATAACAGACTTGCCATAAACAAAGGAAATGGTAGTTAAGCAGTATCACCTAGATATGTTGCCTAATTAGTCATTTGGAAAATGCTACTATGTGATATTTAGTAAACTAAAGTAGGGGACTTTTTTTTTAAATTTTATTTGTGAAAATACTGTACTGAGGGGTTACAATTGCATGGGCAGGATAATACGTACATTTCTTACCAAGCATTGCAGCCTCCTCCTTTGTTTACCCTTCACATCCCTTCCCAGCCTCCCCCTCCCCCCCAATCCCAATCCTTCTCCTGCCCCCCTCCCCCCGCTCCCCCCCACCGACGTTGTAAAGTTCGTTTTGGACATAACAACTTGTACTTCTCATTGTTGTATCAGGTCCACCTGTATCCTTAAACAACTGGTTTTTCCCCATCTCCTCCACAAGTTATACTGACATCAAATATATTGAAAGCAGGGGTTATACTGTGGGGGAGGAACATACAAAGCAACAAAGAGATAATCTTATAAATTCGTTAGAAACACATGCATGAAAGAAAAAACATTAAAATACATATCTAAGGGTTCATTTTCCTGACATCACATTATCTGACCTTTTCCGCTTGACTCATACATATACTAGATATTGCAAATAAGGGAAACCATGGGACCTATGTTTCTTTGGGCTTGGCTTACTTCACTTAATATAATTTTTTCCAAGTTTTTCCATTTCCTAACAAATGGGGCAATGTCATTCTTTCTGATGGAGGCATAGAATTCCATTGTGTATATATACCACATTTCCTTGATCCATTCATCTACTGAGGGGCATCTGGGTTGGTTCCATATTTTAGCTATGGTAAATAATGCTGCAATAAACATAGTTGTGGTGGTAGCTTTAGTGTGGTCTTGTTTGTAAGCATTTGGGTAAATGCCCAAAAGTGGGATTGCTGGGTCGTAGGGGAGTTCTATGTGAAGTCTTTTGAGGAACCTCCATACTGCTTTCCAAAGTGGTTGGACAAGTTTACATTCCCACCAACAATGCAGTAAGGTTCCCTTCTGTCCACATCAGTAGGGGACTTTTTTAAAGAATTAATTTTATTAAACCAAACTATATACACAGGAAAGTAAATAGATTATAGTAAATAGATTATATTGCTCAAGGAAATTCCATAATGTCTATATAAGCAACAGCAACAGGAGCAGTCCTCATCCCCAGGCTAGTTACCAACCTGTCAAAAGGAAATACAGTGTTAACTATAATAACAAGTAGATTTATATTCCACTTTGCCGTACATTATCCAAATGGGATTATATACTATGTAGTAATTTTAATCTGTCTACTTTTGTTTAAATTTTACTCGTTGTATTCTCCTAGGTTGATGAATGTAGAAGTGAGCTATTTATTTTCATGGTCTTATACTATCACCATACAGAAAACCCACTGATGGTCATGTGGGTTAGTTCTACTATACTATTATAAATACCATTGCTGTGAATGTTTTGGGGGACATAAGTAACTATTTCTCCTGGGTGAACTGTGCCTATGATGAAAGTGATGGAATACAGGGTAGTCACATTTGGAACAGAGTATTTTATTAGAGTAAAGCATCCCTGTGTAATATTTACTATTATATTACTATAACATAATATTAATTATATGTCCATCTATTCTTTTTTCCATCATTTAATTGTACATGTATTCAGAACAGCTTAAGTCTTTTGATGATTTAGTGAGAAGTTTTTAATGAAATTGGAAACTCTAGAGTTAGACAAATTTAATAATAATATTTTTTAGCACCTAGGATAAAATTCAGGACCGCACACTTACTAGGCCACTCTTCTACAATTGAGCCACACCCTAAATGCCTTTGTTTATTATTCTATATGTGTTAACTATTTTTGGTGGTACAGAGGTTTTGAACTCTGGGCCTCTTACTAAGCTTATACACTTACCAATCTTAAATGATACTTCTGAGACAAATCTCCAAATCTGTTTTGCAATATTATTTTTTTTAGAATGGGTTCTTATTTCCTTCCTGGGCATGTATGTGAGCCATTATCCGCCTATTTTAAACTTCCTATAGTTATTAGGATCACAGGTATGTGACAGTAAAACCAGCTCCACTTTCACGGAGACAGTCTCATGGACTCTTCTGCTCAGGGGTCTCTGACACTGTCATCCTCCTAATCTCAGCCTCCCTTACAGCATGGGAGGACAGGTACACACCACTGCACCCACATTTTCTACCTGGAGTAGCCTCAAAACACAATTCTCCCATTCTTAACCTCCAGAGTAGTCAAGGGAAGTTAACTTTAGTATAATAAAATAAGCTTTAAAAATCAAAATGAAAGTGAAGCTCAAATTTGGCACTTGGTTCTTTAGAAGTTTCTCATTGTTATGAATTTCTGTGAGGAAGTACCTCAGATGCACATCTGTCCTTAGTAAAGATTGCATGCTATCCCCAGTGAAGTAGCTATGTAAGTTATCTTGATAATACCAAAGCTTCTCATATCATCCAGAAGGGTATACAACTATGGCAAAATGCATTTTCTCAAATGTGAATGTGTATAAAAAGATGAAAATATAATTAATCAAATTGTGTTTCTTTGAGATAGTTCCAATAGTTCCAGGCAGCACAAACCATGGTGATTTTCCTCCTTTTCAGCAGAAATAGAGCATTAAAAAATTTTTTTTTTTTTGACCTTGGGGGGTTTTTTTTTGGAATTTGTTTCTCTTCCTTCTTGGAATAATAAAGATCTGAGTTCTATGTAAGTATAAAACATTTTACCAAACATAAAATGACAAAATTTACATAAAAGAATACTAGGTCATTTATTATAATCCTATCAAGCTTGGGGCTGAAAGAATTAGAGGGGACCAAATTTTATAGAATCAGAATGAAAGGACATCCAGATACCTAGCTCTGAGAATTAGTTCATTGTTAACAGAATCATTTGACTGCTTACTTTGCATATAAAAGTCCCATATTTGAGAGTAAGTGGGTATTTTCATGTCAGCCTGGTCTCAGCAGTTATAAAAACAAGACCTGAAGAACTGAAAATAGTTTCCTATCACAGTTGTCTTTGTTCTTTCAATTATTCCAGATTGTATTATAATAGCTGTTGTCATCTTACACTTCTTTTTTGTTTGTGCCAGTCCTGGGACTTGAACTCATGGCCTGGACAATGTACCTGAGCATTTTGTGCTCAAGGTTAGTGTTCTACCATTTGAGCTACAGCTCCACTTCTGGCTTTTGGGAATAGTTAATTGGAAATAAGAGTCATAGATTTTCCTGCATGGGCTAACTTTGAACAACAATCCTCACATCTCAGCCCCCTCAGTAGCTAGAATTATAGGCATGAGCCATCAGCACCCAGCACATACCTTACTTTGTACCTAGCAGTAATCCTCAATTCAGAACTAATTTGCAAAGATCCACCCCAAATCTGGAATCATCCTAAGAACCCAGTACTATACATCAATGTGGCAGAGTAGCTAGAGTATATAAGCTCTTAATGATTTCTTTTTTTCTTTTCTTTTTTCTTTGGGGAGATGGGGTTGGGCAGCACTGGGATTTGAACTCAGGGTCTCATGTTCCCTCAGCTGGCAGTCTACCATATCTTTGCTGTTATTTTGGAGATGGAGTCTTACAGCCATAACTGCCTAGTCTGACTTGGGAGCCCCTGGTACCTAGCATCAATTATTTTAAGTAAGCAGAATGAATGCGAGGGGAAATAGATACAGTTTTAAATCTAGAAACTCACCCCAAGTAGTTATTTATTACTTCATGTGATGTAAAATTAAATATTTGGGAATGGTCCTTACAGTATATGCTTGTGTAATATTTCAAAGGTCTTAAAAACAATTCATTCTGATTTGTTTTTTCCCTTCCCCTCCACAAATTATACCCACATCAAATACAGTGAAAGCAGGGGTTATATTGTGGGGGAGGGACATACAAAGCAACAAAGAAATAATCTTATAAATCTGTTAGAAACAATCGCATGAAAAACATTTGAATACATATCTTAGGGTTCATTTCCTTAACATCAACTTATCTGACCTTTTCTGCTTGATTCAGACATATACTAGATATTGCAAATAAGGGAAACCATGGGACCTATGTTATACAGGTGGACCCATTGCAACAATGAGATGTACAAGTCGTTATGTCGAAAACGAACTTTCAACCTTGGTGCTGGGGGGTGGTATGGTGGTGGAGGATTGGAGGAGCTGGGGGGGGAGGATGGGAAGGGGAACCAAACGAGGAGGCTACAATGCTTGATAAGAAATGTACTCATTATCTTGCCCATGTAATTGTAACCCCTCTGTACAGTATTTTCACAATAAAAAAATTCATTCTGTCAATATGCATTAAGCAGGGCAATTGTGCAGGCATGGAGTGGTATAGTTAGGTAAACAAGATAGTATTAAAATATAAAAAGTCTATAGTTTTGGTCAAAGGTAATATATAGGTTGTAATTTTAAACACATGGCCAGAGAAGGTCCCAATAATGATACCATACAAAGATTGGAAAGGGTTGGGGTGAAGGGAGGAATGAAAAGCATAGTACCTTGCAGAAAGCATTCCAGGAAAAGGGAAGGATATATTAATGCTAGGCATTTACACAGATAACAATACTTATGGTGTAATAGAGCAGTATAAAGCTTTGAGGGAGAGAGAAGAAGGAAATCACTAGGAGACAAACCCAGATGCTATGAACCTAAAATAGTCTTTAAAAATTAAATGTTACTGATCTTCATAAGGTTCTAATGTACAAATATTTCATAGAAGTATGCAGTAGATTGTCTGATTTTCTTATGCTTCCATATATTAGGATCAATCTTCTATTATTCTAATAAGACCTTCCAGGAAAGAACAATTGTGACTTGTCTTCGAAAGCCAAACACTCAGTGGAAGTTTTCACTAGTTGCCATTAGATTTGTAAGTATCAAATATCAATTAATTACATATTTGAAGGATATTAATTAAGCCAAAGTACTCTACTTCTTGACTGAATCTGATCTGATCAGCAACAGAATATACTTTTTTAACCCATTTGGGCTAGATTATTTTAAACCATACAAAAAGAAAAATTTATAAGATTTTTTAATAAATTATATATCTAATATGTGAAGCAAATGCATGTAACAATACTATGATAATCAACAATTAGAGAAAAAATTAACAATGCTTAATACATGCATATATATAACAACTTTAATATAGTACACTTTTTGAGCTATATCTACCCTTTATTTAGATTTGTATTCCTTAATTTTTGTAAACCATGCAGGTGGGGAAAACCTACTAAGTCCAACCCAACATTATTTCTTCCTTACTAACTCTTCACATTTTAATGTAGTGTTTTCTTTTTTTGCCAGTCGTGGGGCCTGAACTCTGGGCCTGGGCACTGTCCCTCAGCTCTTCAGCTCAAAGCTAGTGCTCTACCACTTGAATTACAGCACCACTTCTGTCTTTTTCTGCTTATGTGGTGCTGAGGAATCAAACCCAGGGCCTCATGCATGAAAGGCAAGCATTCTACCACTGAGCCACCTTCCCAGCCCCTTAAGGTAGTTTTAATAGCATGACCAATAGTATTCTTTACCCCAGCACCATGATAAATGTCTTTGGAATGAAATCCTATTAAAAAGAAAGCTTCTGAAAAGTTGTGATACTTCACCTGACATACACCTGTCAACAGTACATTGGTTTTTGTCCTTTCTTGGCATTTGCTTTAAAAATCACTCAAGATATAGAAAATCTCAAAATGAGAATCAAAGATTCTGTCAAAAACTATGATATTAAAGAGTCAATAGTAAATGCTATCAGCCAGTACATGATGTCAATAAGACAATGCCAGTAAAAACTGTATCTCTTTTTTTTCGAGGAAATACTGTATTTCAACCAACTAACATGTTCTTGACAGACTGTAAGAATTTAAACCACAGTTTTAAACATAAAAATATTTAATCCCACAAAATTAAAATAGTCTATGGGCAAATAAACTCTTTGTAGAGGCAGGCGTTTTTTTCAGTTAAAGATTCTTCCTCGTGTAACAGTCACAAAAAATTATAGAAGCCTGTTAATCTCATATCTTCTACAGGACCTCTCATAGCTTAGAATTAAAATGGTGGCATGGTAAGAAATGGCCATGTTATAAAGACATGTCAGCTAACTCAGACCCATAAATCAATATAGCAAAACTAGAGAGTTTGCTATTCTAGAATGTTCTTGTTCATGTCTGCTGGTTGGCTAGCTGTACACTGGTGTGATTGAGCCCATGTGTCTTATCTTCTGGTGGTGGCAAAGTTCCAAGAGACAAAGTAGAAGCAATCAAGGTCTCTTGAGATCTAAGCTTAGAAATGGCTTGATGTCAATTTTGCCACATTTTATTTGTCAAAGAAAATCACAAGGTCAGACACGATTGAAGAGGTAGAAAAATAAACTTGCCCTCTTAAAGGGAAGAAATGGAAAAGAAAACACAAATGGGTGTGAAAGGAGTGATAAGTTTCTAAGGGTGGAACAAGAGGTGAAGTGTAGAAGATGAACTCAGAGAGCTAGGCAGAGGGTGATCAATGATGAAACAGGGAGACCAGTTAAAAGGCTACTGAAACAATCCAGCAGAGAATTCAAATCATTGATTTTTCAAGCAGCAAACTCCTAATATACATTGTTTGACAAAAATTTCATCCTCATGAACAAGTTTTCATCCTAAAACTCTAATAAGGCATACCTTGTCATCATACTGCTCTAAATATCTTGTGGGTTCATTTTCTAACCATCTTTTTCCTAGTGTCCAACAAAAATCTAGGGACTATTTTTTTCACAAATTCATATATATATATATATATATATATATATATGGAGAGATAGACAAATTTGGCACAGTTACTACTTTGAATTATTTAAAGATTCAGATTCTCCAAAATATCCATAATAAATGCTACACTAAATTACCAGTCTAGTTACAAGAGGTTTAATCATTGAAAACAGAATGAGAACTTTGCAAATTTGTCCCAACAAGTAAATCCATGCATTTGATAGTTGGTATAGGTAATAGCAACATGCATTGATGGATGGTATTAGGGACATTTACAGATCTGACTTTTTTAAATTCACCATTTATTTTCAGCCTATGAAAAGAAAATCACTGACTACATAAGAATTATTTTACTATTTTCCTTTATGGTGTATAAGGTTTGTCAAGACGTCCAAATATCTTTAGTTAATCCCTCTACCAGTCCAATATGAATAAAAAGAAGAATTTTTGTTTTTACATTTTCCATAAACATAAGATTTAGAATGCTAAGAAAGTAAGGAGATTTGCTGGTATTTCTTATATTTATCTCTTTAAGACTTCAATCATTTCTGTCCATGATTCTGAAGCAATATTTAGTGAATATTGTGTATTTGCTGGGATTTTATATCATATTCACAGTAGTACAATCTAAGGCAAAATGTTTAGACAAACTACTACTTTTAAACTTGAGTAAAACAAACTTCTATATATCACCTTGGTGACATACTATAATAATTGTCATTATCACCAGATGATTAGACATTTTCATTTTCTCTCAGTTGATACTAACAATGCTATTATTGAGTGGTAGGATACTTTTATAACATAAGAAAGTTAATCCATGATTTCATCCACTCAACAAATAATGACTGAGTATTCACAATATGCAAAACTCTTCAATAAAGACAAATTAAAAGTAATTGTGTAGTGTGATAATTAGGGGAAAGAAAGTGGAACATTCTCTGATTGTCTGCCATGTGTTAGGTTATTTTGGGGTTCATTTCAAATTCTCACAGGAACCCCAGGAGGTTCAATAGTTAAGTAATTTACCCAAGGTTATTAGCTAAAATGTAGAAGACATAGGATTAGAGCACAGAACTCTACAATGTCAACACCTGTACATTTTTTCATGAAACCATATCTGTGTTATTGAATTTTTGGGGGAGTGTCCAGTCATGGGGCCTGAACTCTGGGCCTGGGCGCTGTCCCTCAGCTCTTCAGCTCAAGGCTAGTGCTCTACCACTTGAGCCACAGCACCACTTCGGGCTTTTTTATTTTGCTTATGTGGTGCTGAGGAATTGAACCCAGGGCCTCATGCATGCAAAGCATGCGCTCTACCACTGAGCCACCTTCCCAGCCCCTGTTATTGAATTTTTAATTGACACAAACATGATTATATAAGTTTATATGGTAAAATTTAGGACAACTTATATTTGGGTAAGAGTATACAAAATTTAAATAACAAAAATTTAAATTTAGCTTGCCATATTATCAAACTATTTTTGCTTTCACAATATAAAACATGCCCCTCCAGTGCTCATTATTTCAGCTTCAAATTTATCAATTCATTCAAAAGTATATTCCAAATTTTTATCTAAAACTTTTAACTTTATTAATCATTAGTAAATACTATGGGAGAGGTAGTCAATCCAGGGTAAATCATTAAGTATGTACTGTTCACTGAAACAAGTTTTGGAAGATCCGATTATTGTATTTTTTTCTTACATTACCTACTGTGAATCCAATAGTGACTGCATTTCATCTTTTGTAGGTCATGGGGCTTGAACTCAGGGCCTGGACGCTGTCACTGAACTCTTTAGCTCAAGGCTATCACTCTACCACTTGAGCCACAGTGCCACTTCCATTTTTCTGGTGGTAATTTGGAGATAAGAGTTTCACAGACTTTCCTGCGTAGGCTGGCTTTGAACCACACTCCTCAGATCTCAGCCTCCTGAGTAGCTAGGATTACAGGCGTGTGCCACTGGCTGCCCAGTGCATCTCGTTTTGTGAATCTTAGAATTTGAACAGATTTAATTATTAGTCCATGAAACATCATTTTGGTTCTAGAACCATAAGAATCTCTGCTTAAAAATACAATTTAATTATTAAAATAAAATAGATGAGTAATAATACTTTCAACAATTAAGTAATGTATAAGCAAATCCTAGAAACAATATACTATCTAATAAATTATATTTCAGACTACCACATACTAGATTGAATCTTATTATGTGAAAGTCACCCCTCAGCCAATTACGATGCACTCTAGAGGTAGAGAACCAATACTGATATAACAATAATTTTACTGTCATTTCCCTCCTTTATAATTTACACTAGACATAGAGGGTTTGTGAGGAAATAGTTTTACTTTGTTTTTCAGTCAACTATAAACAAAATACTCTTAGCAATAATGTTAAAATATTTATCATTTTATCTTGTTTTCCATCCACTAACTTGATTTATATTCAAGAAAACTTTTGCTATTCTAAAATGGAAGGTCCGGGAAAAAATATATAACATGATTTAAGTCCTGCCCAGAAAGACAAATGATATAAGTTTTCTCCCATGTGAAAACTATGATTAGTCTATAAATACATAAACATACACTTTGGGGTGGTGTCCAAATATACATAAGCGTATTAACAGAAATATGGTAGATTCAGGGGAAAATTTAAATTGTGTAATTCTTTAGGAATGTTAACTCTCATTCCAACAATATAACCACCAGGATCAGGTATACCAAAAGGAGAGGGAGGATCAATGATAGGTGCATAGACGAATGAAGAGTGGAAGCAGGGAAATAAAACCATAAAATCCAATGCAGAAGGCAAAATTGCTCAGGAGGCAAAATTTTAAAAATTGAGAGAAGATTTGGGGCTGGAGGGATGGAGGAGATTGATGAAATGGGTGACATTCATCAAAATGCATTGCATTCATAAATGGCTTTGTTGAATGACAACTCCTTTGTACAATTACTTAAGATAAAAATAAAATAACAAAAATAAAATGTGATTGTATGATTTCTCATTTTAAACCTGTAATACGTATTTCACAATGATCAGTTGAGTCCATGAGTTGGATTTTTCTTTATGTAAATCATCATGCTAAGTTGTGTATACTTATAAGAAATTCTCAGTCACTTACTCATAAAAGGATCTGTGCTGAACATAACAAGTATAAATGTATCTACTGGTAGATTATTAGAATATTAAGTACTGCATATTTTCCTACAATAAAAATTGGAAACAACATTTAACAAAGATTTATAGCTTTCCTTTAAGCTTAGGATATTCAAATATTTACTCACATTTTAACAAACTAATATTTTTATAATATATTAAAATTGTTTCCACTGAAATCTGCTCTCATTCAAACATTAATATTCTTGTGTAAACATTTTTCTAATTTGGAGAGGGGAAGGGAAAAAAACAAAATGCTGAAATAGTTATACAGGTTGACCCATTGTAACAATGAGATGTACAAGATATTATGTTGAAAACAAACTTTACAACTTCTGGTGGAGGGGAGAGAAGAGTTGGGGAGGTGGAGAGGGAAGGTATGGTAGGGAAAAAACAAAGGAGGAAGTAACAATGCTCGACAGGAAATGTACTCATTACCTTACTCATGTAACTGTAACCCCTCTGTACAGTATCCTTACAATAAAAAATATATTAAAATGAAACAAAACAAAACAAAAAAGCTCAGGGAGAGTGTGTGATCCCCAAGTTCAAGCTCTAGGACACACACACACACACACACACATACACACATACAAAACTACTTTAAAGCAAGTTTGAGACTGTGTTGTGAAGTGTACTGATGTAAAGTTGTTTTCTATCTATTGTTCTGTTATGCTATATGTAAAATTTATCTTCAGGAGATTAAAAAAAATAAAAACTTCAATGCCTCTCTTTATTTTGGTATATGAAAAATGATGTGATTACCATTTCCTGATTTGTGTGGTATTTTTTTCTTGTGTCTCAAGGCAGCATTCATATGCTCAAATATGTGCCAGTTTTAAACTTTGCTACGTTTTCTAAAACACCTTTACCTCATAATTTTTTCCTGAGATTTTTTTTTTTTTGGTTCCGGTTGTGGGGCCTGAACTCTGGGCCTGGGCGCTGTCCCTCAGCTCTTCAGCTCAAGGCTGGCGATCTACCACTTGAGCCACAGCGCCACTTCCGGCTTTTTTTTCTGCTTATGTGGTGCTGAGGAATCGAACCCAGGGCCTCATGCATGCAAGGCAAGCGCTCTACCACTGAGCCATCTTCCCAGCCCGCTGAGATTTTTTTAAAAGAACGATACTGATGTCATTATTCCTCTCTCATAGTTTACTAACCAATTAATTCCCTTGAATACTGATGGAAATAGATAATATGTTCTTTATTAATGAAGGAAAGTTATTGAAATATTCAGCATAAGACAATGGATGAAACAATCACTCTTTAAATAGACCAGTCACAAATTTTAATATTTGTGATCATTATCATTACAGATCAAGATCAATTTTGTCTCAACTTGAGGTTTAGATGTGGCCTGTAGCTCTACTAATCAGCATTGACTTTCTTAATCCTTTAAGAACTATAGTTATCCAATGAAAATTTTGCATCAAGAAATTTGTAATATTTGTCATTGAAAACAGCTATCTCTTTAGGCCAGTCATCAATGACTCATGCCTATTATCCTTGCTATCAGGAGGAAGCAATAAGGAGAATCACAATTCAAGGGTGATCAGGGAAGGAAATTTCATGAGACTCCATGACAAGTTGTATGTACTTAGTCATTGCAGCTTTTCAGAAGGATGAAAATGGAAGGATCAAAGACACAGGCAAGCCTGGGCAAAAGTTTGAGAGACAACATCTCAAAATAAGAAGTTGCACATGGTGGCATACACCAGTTACCAAACTTATAGTAGGAATCATAAAATAGGAGAATCCTTGTCCAGACTAGCATGAGCAAATAGTGAAATACTATCTGAGAAATAAACAAAGCAAAAGGGGTTTGAGGCTTGGTTCAAGAGGTACAGTACCTGCACAGTAAGCATGGAGCCCTAAGTTCAAATCCTAGTACTTTCCCACTAAAAATGTAGCTATCATTTTTAAAGTACTATTGTTTCAAATACATACAATTATGTATATTTTGCTTTACTAGTTTAGATGATATTTTATAGCAATAACTTAAAATGCATTTTAATTATAATGCAATGTTTTATTAACTTTTAATCATTAAGGCTGTATTATAGGTATAAGAAACAGAAATTTTTCTTCTAAATATATTTTTGATTGGACTACAGTAAATTCTGCCTAAACTAGCTATGTATAGCATACAAGTGGATTAAAATTTAATTTCAGAAGGATTAAATTTCAGTAAGATTTAGGACCTAAATTTTACATTTACCAAAAATATATACCTTATTTTTAACTTTGTTTCAGGCTTTAAACTATGAGAAGATATTAAAAACTCCTAGTGGACAAACAGCATAACAAGATAGGAGGTAACTTATCTTCTTTCTCAAATGGATAAGTACAGAATTATATAGTATCAGATGTACTAAAGAATAATGTCTGTCTGAAGCAACTTCAAAGGTCTTGAAACTTAAAAAACATAGCATGCAGCTGTACATGCATGTATTTAGGGGTAATTACATAACTGGGAGTTGAATAATAAATGTTAATTTTAAGCTTCAATATGTAAATGATTAAATGTTTATCATAACTACTACACAAACATTATGCAGAATTTAGATAAAAGAGGTGTGTGTGTGTGTGTGTGTGTGCGTGCGTGCGTGTGTGTATGTGTGTGTATTGAAGGTATTGGGGTAGAACTGAAAGCCAGGGCACTCTTTGTTACGCTATGACTTTAGCAACTTCTCTGCTTAAGAGTTTTTTGGGGTAAGTTGGAGATAAGAGTCTTGTGGATTTTTTCCTGTCTGAACTGGTTTCAAACTGCAATCCTCAGAATTACAGAGGTAAGTTACCAGTGCCCAGCCTCAGATAGATAGCTACATAGATATCCCTAGAATTTGGGGAATTACTAGTTCACAGAGATAGCAAAAAGAAAACAAGATGGCAGAATCTGTGTTGATTTTTATTATTTTTAAAAGGTTTTAACATAAAAGACATTGTATTTTGTGGCTTTCCTCAAGACTGCTTGCTCCTAGCTTTGGCCCTCTACTGCATCCTACTGTATACTCTATGCTGTTACCTAAAGGGACCATGCTCATTGGTGTACTTTTGATTTGTTTATTTTTTGTTTGGATAATATTCACTTCTTTTCACTTACTGTTATATCCAGCTGTCAAAAATCTGATTTCTGATCTTTGTTCAAGTTTTTCAAATAGTATCACCCAAAGCTAAGATTTTGTGTAGTGTTGTGGAAATTGTACTGGCTAGGGAATTACAGACCTAATTTCTAGTACTTACTGTCAAAAACATACACTTCAGTGCTTACCAGATGTGCAAGCCCTCTGGGCCTCAGTTTCTAGAACTCTCAAATGACAGGTTTAGACTGGATAGATTCAAAAATTACATCCAGTCTTTTTTTTCTTAACTGCAGCTCTGTGATATGGTTTCTGTTCTTAAAATATTTATTTCTCTTTATTTCCCCATAACAACTAATGTTCTTCCTCGAGTAGTTTCAGGGCATTTGCTTCTGTTAGTAAAAACAGAACTGAACACAAAAATCCATGGATATGTGAAAACACATAGTCTATAATAGGAGACTTGGTGACAATAGTATCTAAGTAAGCATAAGGTCAAAAATATCAGAGTAGTGGGGGGGGGAGATTTGACCTGGACCAAAATAGAAAGGTAGTTTGCCAGGGACAAGGGATGCAGAACATGAGCTAGTGTAAAATGTTGATATAGGGTGACAGAGGAGCAACTATGCCAAGGATGCCAGGGGAAATAAGGCAGGGAAGATCATATTGTGATGATTGTGGTTGGATGTGTGCATGTTAATATAAAGGTCCCATTATCAAAATAAGTCTCAAAAAACATGACCTGAGGTTTCCAGTAACCATGGTAGCACTCTGAGGAAACAACAATTGATGCTGTAGCAAGTATCTCCTGCCTCCTGTGGGAATAATTATCCTATTACTATGTTACCCATGAGGGGTAAGGTACAAACAAATAGTATTTTCCATCTGCCCCTCATCCTACCTGGAACACTCTAATAAATTTATTTCAGTTATTTTGAAAACCTGGGTTCCTTAAGCATATATGACTTTTATCAGTTAAAAATGAATTTGCAAACAAAGAAGAGCTATATTCTTCTTATTTTTCCCATCCAAAACTCCCACCAATCATTTCTGACTTTCTCTTTATCAGTCTCAAGTTGCCAACCAGAGAAATAATGGTTAAGGGAAGCAGCTTAAATGTCATATTACTAAGTCTCAATAACACTATTCAATTAGTGATATAGATAAGAAATGTAAACATTTCCTAAGTGGCAATGTGAGGAGATGGGAGACAAGGAACCTGTGGATCACCACAGTAATTAATGGTGCTAGTAGAGGTGTTGGTAATGGTAATGCTGTAGGTAAGAAGCGATTTTTTTCCTTTGCTCCACAAATTCAAAGAGAAAACTAGACTGGTTATGCATGAAGTGACAAAGTACCTCCTTCACATGTCTGAGGTCATAAGTTCAAACCCTAGTACTGACAAAAACTAGTTTATCAAAAATAGACTCAAGTTGCCTATATTCAAGCATTTTGCTTTTATTTAATTTCTATTACAGTACATGTTTATTTATGAATCTCCCTCTCTTCTGCTATCCCCCCTCTCTCTATACACATACACAAACACACACACACACACACACACACACACACACACATAACTGGGAAGCAAAAGGCATTTTATAACTTTCAAGCCCTTTGGCATACTTCCTGGAAGTCTCAGTAATGACTATAGTTACTCTTAATTGCCTTCAACACACTTACATGAATGCTACATTCAGCTGAATTATTTCCTGGATTCCCTCTAATTAATCTGATAGCAGCTGTTTTAAGGCCTGTGCTGATTAACAGTTGCAAGACAGCTAAATGCCTGGTACAAGAAAAGCTATCTGAAGCTTACGTGTGCTCATCCATATAATTTTGTCTTTTAGGCATCAACATTTCAAAGAGGATCGTCTATTTTTAGAAAACATTTTTATTTGTTTATATAACTCACATGCTTTCACCATAACATTCTGAAATGTCATCTCAACATATTTATAAACTATCCAATAAATATTACAAAATATTAAAGATAAATATATGAACATGTCTTAAAGATTTGATGAAAATACAGAAGGAAAATTTACAATATTATATTTGTTCTGCTTTCTTTATCCTGGCTCAGAAAATATAAGTAAACTTCATAATACAGATAATGTATTAAATAAGTAACTTGTTTTTATTAATATATTTATTTCTCTTTATTATTTTAAATATTTTAATACATTTAATTAATTTTGATACATTAGCATTAGTAGGCAAACTGACCATGTCAATCTACACATGCTTGTTGATAGTTCCGCCTTTCTAATCTAAAACAGTGGCAATTTGATGCATTCAGCCCACACATCTAATTCAAATGATCACATTGAAATGATACCTTCTGGAATCAGCAATATTTAGGTGCCATTTTAGCTTTTAGAAAATTAAGGCTCTGAACTCTCTGTGAAATCATTCAAAACTTAGGATACTGAAGTCAGACCTCATCTTCTCATATAGTGCTTCTCACTATTCTAGTTTTCATGTCATCTAGTTTGTTCTCACCTGAGAATAAATTTCCATTCCATAGGAATCATAAAACTCCGATGTCTTACTTTTCTTTCACTGTACAATTCCATCAGTTAGCCTGGAAAAGCCAATTGAAATCCCTCAAAGGAAAGCTTAAAGCTAGTCTTTGAAAAGCTAGTCAATAGTCACAAACTTACATACCTCTCCCAGAAGTATGCATTGGTTACAGGTTAAGGGTCAGCCCCAAATCACTACTATGGATAAGAGTTGAGATATCATGATTTCATGGGAGATGTCAGATATCCAGATATGAATGTAATATTCAAGTGTTTTAAATACTGGCAACAAATGGAATGTAAGATTTAGGGTCAAACTGTTGAGATCTTCTGATTGGCTTCTGCATCTAAGCAGTCAGTTATTGGTCTCCGCTTTATAAATTGCTCTAAGGAAGAAGTGTCCTCTCGATAGCATACATTCTTTCCATTGAAAAACTAGTAAATTTACATACATTGCTTTTCTGAACTGTCTAATGGAAGGAGTAAATGCTTACGCTCATGTGTACATGCTACAGGAGGTTATCATATACAAGAACTAAATGTTATTATTTAACAGGACATAGAAGCTGTATGTGATACTTGGCAATGTAACAACTAAGATTCAAATCTCCAATTGCTTATTTCTTAAATGTGTAATCTTAGGCAAATTATTGATAAAATTTTTAGTTTAATTCCCAAAACTAGTAGTAGGTACTGTTCTGTCATTATTATGATCATTATTCAATGATATATGGATATCATTTATATGGAAAGATGTTAATATATAATATGCATATTCACACCTTTAACACGGTTTTGCAGCATTTAAATAGATTGTTGCTTTTACTCTATGCCTCTTTTGAGAATTCATGGCTGACCTTTCTTCATATTACCTATTTTAAGGTTATCCCAAAATATATTCCAAGTAAACGAATAATTATATTTATGTGAAAATACTACTAAATAAAAATAAAGATAAACATAAATGAACCTGGTATAGAGAAGAACACAGACACAAAGAATCATTTTCTATGTAATTTAATTTATAAGGAAATTCTAGGGCAATCAAAATTTAGTTGATGATAACAGAAATCAGAACACAGTGGCTGGAGTTGTAATACAGTTTAGACCACATGTCGAGTATATGTAAGGTCCTTCCTTCATTTGATCCCTAACACTGAGAAATAAAATAAATGAATAGAAATAATCAAGTAACTAAACCAACAAAAATTAGAACATAGGTTACCTTTGGTGTATAGGAATTGAGTAAAAAAGGCATAAGGAGAGAGAGGGGAGAGAATTGATGAAAAAGGTGACCTCGATCATGATGTATTGTACTTACATAAATTGATTTGTTGAATGGTAACACCTTTGTACAACTTAAAGATAATAAAAATGTAATTTAGAAAAGAAAGGGCACACAGTGCAGACCAGCAGAAATATAAAAACTTGATTAGAATGTAACATAAATGTGCATTTATAAAACTAAAGAATTTATTCATTTATGGTCTGCATTTTAAGCTGGATACTAGGGGCTCACCCTTTAAATTTTGCTACTCAGAAAGCTGAGATTTGAAGATAAGTTTAAAGCCAGCCCAGGCAGAAAAATCCTTGAGATGCTTATTTTCAATTAACCAGAAAAAAGCTACAATTGGAAGTGTAGCTTAAATGGTACAGAGCACCACCAGGTTTGAGTGCAAGCTCTAGCTCTGGAACACATGCATGCACACACACACACACACACACACACACACACACACACACAATCTATATAAAATTAAAATTAAACTTCTCTTCAATGTAACATTGCATTAAATATTTCCCATCTTTTCCAAAACATTAACTATGTGTGTCACTCTCTATATATAATTAAAATTAATCACAAATACAAAATGTTCCCCAAGCTCATTATGTATTTAAAGTCAACCAAATAAGCTTTAAATCAGAAACTATTTTCCTTCATTAGCTGTACACATGAAATATCTAAGAAAAGGTCTAATTGTTCTTATGTTTATCCACCTGATACTACATACGTATTATATATACATATATATATATATAGTATATAAATTCTAATGAGTACAGTTAAAGTTAGAGATTTTGTAAAGAATTGTATGGATTATAAAGAAACTCATTACATCATAATATATAGTAAATAGAGATGTTTAAATTATATTGCATTGGTATTGATCTAGAAGCATATGAAGCACATTACTTTGAATTCAAAAATAAAATTATAAGGCTTTTTAAAAAATGTTTTTATTGTGAAAACATTGTACAGAGGGGTTACAATCACATGAGCAAGGTAATGAGAACATTTCTTATCAAGCATTGAGGCTTTAAATTAATTTATCTCTGCAAAATTGAATTTAGAGAAAAAATCACATTATTTGTTTTCCAAATAAAGGCATCATACTGCAGTTTACTGTCATAAAATGCTATACTTTTCAAAATATTTGGTATTTCATATTTGATTTTTCTTGTTGGATAAACTTGGAAGAATTTCTAGTTCTTTTATTTCTAGTTTATTTTTGTTGAATGAAAACAGATGGTTAATTTTGAAAAGAAACAGTTCTCATGACCATGTGAATAATTATCTTAAAAGGATTCTGGATAGAGTATTTAGAAAAGCTACAAATCTTTATGTTTAAAAGTATTGAATACATCAAAATAATCAGAAAGTGAAGTCCTTCAAATAATTAAGTTCTACTTTTTAAAGTACTCCAAATATATCCTAAAATATCAGAATTATAACTTTAGAACTGAAAGTATGAATAATTTTTTCAAATTAAAATAAACTGATGCTAAATTTGTCAATCTATTTCATAGTAAGATCATTTAAAAGAGAATAATTTGAAGACTGGTAGAATAGGAAACTCTAAAAATCCATGCTTACACAAAACAGTAAAGAACACTTAAGAAAATGATCAAAATCTGTTTTTTCAAAACTCTGAAAATTAAACAAAAGCTAGCAAAAAAATCATACTCAGAAAACTGGCTTAGTTTCAGAAAGAACAGCAAGCTTTCCATATTCACATATCTCTCTCCTGAACTTCATGTTAGTCTTGAAACAAACAGCCTAAGAGTCAATGATGCGAACAGACTAAGTCTGGAACACCTCACAAAGCTCCATCTCTAGTGAGCTGTTGCTATTTGATCTGTCTGGTGACTACTTCAAAAACAAAACTCTGTTTAAGGAATTCTATTCATTTATATATGAATTCTATGCCTCCTTCAGAAAAAATGACACTGCCCCATTTGTTAGGAAATGAAAAGACCTGGAAAAAATTATATTAAGTGAAGTAAACCATGCCCAAAGAAACATAGGTCCCATGGTTTCCCTTATTTGCAATAACTAGTATATGTCTAGACAAGCAGAAGAGGTCAAAAGCTATGTACATATGTACATAAGATGATGCTAAGCAAAATGAACCTCAAGATAGGGACAGAAGAGGTTTTATCTTTCTTGCTGTTGTCTTTAATGTATTTATAATGTACTATGTGATTTTTCTTGTTTCTCTTGTATGTTCTTCCCCCATGGTATAACCCCTATTTTTACTGTATTTGACATCGGTGTCCTGCATCTTGTTCATACATTTTCCTAATTTGGGGAGGGGAAGGGAAATAACAAAATGTTGAAATAATGATACAGGTTGACCCATTGTAACAATGAGATGTGCAAGACACTATGTTGTAAACAAACTTTACAACTTGGGGGTGGGGGAGGAGTTGGGGAGGTAGGGAGGGAAGGGATGGCAGGGGTAAAACAAAGGAGGGGATAACAAAGCTTGATAGGAAATGTACTCATTACCTTACTCATGTAACTGTAACCCCTCTGTACAGCATCTTTACAATAAAATTATATACTAAAAAAAGGAAAGGACCATTCATATTATCAATTAAATTGTAATATAAAATATATTACATTTTGAAATTGCTGGAAATAAGAGTAATTACCATTAAAATTGGAAACATTTTGTTAGATATTTTACTACCAGGGAGTCTGATGATTATAAGATCTGGTGTTCACCCATAAAGATTTTATTGTCAGTTCAAACAAAAGTACTTCTTCACATTTAATTTCCTCACATTACATGTTGACTTTCATCCCCCTTTTATATGAACTTATTAATTGGAAATCAAAAAGATAATACCTATATTAATCTCTTAATTTGAAACAATGACACCAATAACTCTGAAGAATATGCTTAGTATGAATAAATTAATCAACCAATCTACATTCTAGTCACAAGTCAAAAAGAGAAGAGCAAACTAGTAGAAATATAATGATCAAACATTTTGAAATTTATAACATGAAGAGATAAACCACATTTAAACTTGTTGTTAGTGACCAAAATGTGAGGCAGATTATTAGAATAAAAATATCTTGCAAGACATACATTAAAATTGATAGTACTAAAACATACAACCATTGCTTTAAAAATATAACTTTTATTAGGCTAACAGAAGGGACACTAATATGTAAGTAACATTCAGTATTTGTAGGCCTGCAAAACAATCCACATCTTAACTACTTCTCCATCTTCATCTTTTCTGTAAGAACTAATAAATGTATAACATTTTTCAGTACTAAAAATTAATTACATGTACAAATACTGCTATGTAATATAAATCCTCTTAAGAAGTTGTTGTAGTTAAAGGTTAAATTTAATTGTCCAAATTTCAGAAATAAGGAGACACTTGGGAATGTCTTATAAAATAAAATACAAATGGGTTAATCATGTCAGAAAACCCTTTTATAGTTTTGACAAAATTCTTTTTTATTCATGTAAAAATTATTTGGAAATATTTTAGTGGATATTTTATAGTGAGTGAACACTCAATTTAGTCCAGCCCAGTTTGATTAGCTAGTTCTCATATTTCCACCACACAATCTTAACTAAAAATCAGGTTTCTAGTTTTTATTTTAAATGTAAGATCAGTGCAAGCTTTCACACAATTGAAATATTTAAGAATTGAGAGAAAGTGGAAACTGGGAGAAGATTGAGAAATTTGAGAAAGGAGGTGATTTTCAATAAAAGCATGTAGCTAAAGTAAATGTTTATGCTTCATACATATTTTCACTGAGCACAAAAATATGCTGCATGTAAAAAAAATCTTTCAGAAAATGTCCTAATTAGTGAATTGTATATTTTGCACAAATAGTTACTTCATCTGCCAATACAAAAACTGCCTGTGTTCAAATAAATTCAATTTAACTATCCACATCGCTCCTTGCCAACATTTACACAGATAATTAATGATCTTCTCAGCAGATTTAAGACCACAGACCTGCCCCTCAAACCACCTGAGTATGCAAAGAAAGTTGTTCTTCAAAATGTCCCCTGCACTCTCTACATAGCCGCAATGCTGCACTACTATGGTAAAAGAAAGCTTGTCTTCGCTACTCATCCGGCTAAATTAGTCATGCCTAAATAGCAATTGGTATCTAAGAAAAAAAGCAGTAATGCTACTGGTAAAGAGCTTCAGAACTACTGCTATCTCCCCTAGAAAATCTGGATCCATCACCCTCTGAATCTGTCCACATTATAAAATATTCCCAAGAAGACATTCCATGCCATTCACCATTAAAGCAACTTCAGAATAGATCTAGGAGGCTTTTACCTCAGTAAAAATCAATGAGGAATAATGTAATGTTTTATGTATATGGCTTTTGTATCTCATATATGCATATATATATATAAATATATCAGTATATGTTTATATAAACACATGCATATTACACAATATTTAAGCATATTCTCCAGCTCAAAATCTTCAAAAGTATTGCTGTCAGTCTTACATGTTGACAATGATTATTAAATAGGAAATGCTATTGAGTTTAAAAGGTAAATGCTATTCCCATCAAAACTGAAATCTGAGCTGGGGTTCTGGGATTTAAACCTGTAATCCTACTTAGGAGGCAGAGATGTGAAGGATATTAACTTGAAGCCAGTCCAGGAAGAAAAGACTATGAGATCCTATCTCCAGTCCAGGAAGTCATGACTATGAGACTATCTCCAAAATCAACAGCTTTTAAAAGGCTCAGCAGCAGATATGGTTCAAGCGGTACAGCACCAGCTAAGCAAGTACGAGTAAGGCACTGAGCTAAAACTTTGGTACTGGAAAAATAAACAGAAAAACTGAAATCTACTAAATGCATTTCCAATATAATTTTCTGCACACAATACACATGTAATGCCTTTGACAGGACTTGTCCTATCTATAAAAATTTTCTCTTACTTTTCCATCGTCCTTCTACAGATTTTTATTTTGTTTACCTTTGTACTTCCATGGGTGAACGCTGGTGTACTGAAGGGGCCCAATACCTAATTATTTTATAAAACTTTTTTCTTTAAATTGAGCTACATGGGAGCATAAAAATGTAAGCCTACATTTTTGTCCACCAATAGATATTCATATGCTTTACACCAACTTTATCAGCCCCATATCTCTAAGCAAAAAATGCCACTAGTTTCAGAAGTAGCTAACATCATACAAATTTTCTTTAATACATGAATGAACAAAACGTACATAAGATAGATCTAACAATTCAATTCTGCACCTAGTTTCTGAATATTGTACATGTTAAGGTATATTACAGAACTTTTCAGCCAATAAATTTAAGTAGATATTTAATATTAACTTAATAGTGGTGATTTTTGCCTAAAAATGTTATACTCTATGTTAATGTCCCTAGATTTACTAATTGCATGATAAAACATATGCTATCAGTACTCAAATAATTTTAAATTCAAGACACCACTCTATGTCAAATCTATATTATCTTCTATTCTGGTGTTTGGTGTGTGTGTGTGTGTGTGTGTGTGTGTGTGTGAGTGTGTGTGTGCATGTGCACACGCATGGACGCCAATCCAGGGGCTTGAACTCGGGGCCTGGGCAGTATCCTTGAGTTCTTCTTCTTTTTTTTTTTTGAGCTCAAGGATAGACATTACCACTTGAGCTACAGCTTTACTTCTAGCTTTTTGTGGGTTAACTGGAGGTGAGTTTCATGGACTTTCCTACCCAAGCTGGCTTTGAACCACCATCCTCATATCTCAACCTGATGAGTCGCTAGGATTACAGGTATAAGCTACTAGTACTTGTCTATTTTTTCTTGAGACTTCAGTATTCACTGTTTTACTTTTGTAGAGAAATGTACTTCCAATCATTTTTAAATAAGACATTTTTAAAGAATTATCTATTCATAAATCAAGTTCTCACTAGCTTCATAAAAGCATTTTAATACCTGAAAACATGTACTACAGTGTAAAAGGCATAGCTCCATCATCAATAAACCTTATCTATTTCTGACCCTCACTCCATGGCACCTGTATATAAATCATAGCTTGAACCACACATCAGTTTTCTCATCTATAAAGAAGGGCCAAGCAGAGATGCTCACAAGAAGTTTTTTCAGAATAATCTAATTATATATCAATATTTGGTCAATGATGAAATTGTATGATTTTCCTGAAGGAATACATTAGGCACTTGAGCAAAAAATTTTAAATGACACAAAATAACAATATTTTCACATAATATGTAAATTTTTGGCTTTTCAGTTTTATATTGAGACTATGACACAATAACCTCAGTAGATATATTTTATAAAGACTACTCTTTGATAAAGTATTTTAATTCTACTGATATAGAATACACATTTTATGCTTATGAGTTAAATCCCATAGTAAAAATAGAGCAAAAATTCATTTGCTGGAAGTAAAATTGAAGTATCAAAAATTTAATTCGGTTTAGTTCTTTCCCTTGGTATAAATAGGAAAAAATAACTTGCAGTTCTTACTATTATATATTCACATATGAATGAATATGTAAATCTTCACAATAGGGGTATTTACTTTTGCCTCTGAAAGTATCCTTCACGAATAATTGTATACTAGAATTTTTGTTGGTGGAGGTGGTGGTGGTTGTGGTCTTGGGGCTTGAACTCTGGGCCTGGGCAACGCCCCTCAGCTCTTCAGCTCAAAGCAAGTGCTCTATCACTTGAGCCACAGCACCATTCTCGTTTTTCTGGTGGTTAATTGGAGATAGTCTCATGGATTTTACTGCCCGGGATGGACTTGAATTGTGATCCTCAGATCTCAGCCTCCTCAGTAGCTAGGATTATAGACGTGAGCCACTGACTCTCATCTCTGAAATAATTTTGATCTTATACTATTTTATTTCTGTACACAAAGATTATTTACTACCTACATATGTGAAAGGGACTTTATTATTTCTTCATTTTTTTAAAAAGACTTACACTATATATCCCAAGTTGGAATCAAACTCTCAATCTCCTGCCTCTTGAGTGCTGGAATTCCAAGCATATAGAAGTTGACTGGGATTTTAAGTACCTGTAAATTTTTCATAAACATTTATAACTAAGAACAATCTCTTGTCAAGGACAGGTTCTTATATTTTCTATAAAAATTGGGACTTTTAAAAATTATGTGTTTGTGTTAAATTTTAGTTTATATTAGCAGTATACAGATACATACATACATAGATACATAAATAGATAGATTATATATATTTATATATATAGTTTTATCCAGTTTTAATACACAGGCTTAAGGAAATACTGTTCCATTCTACAGGTCATTATCAGTTACAAAATATAATTTCTAAAAATTTCCTTCAGCAAATAAAATATTAACTAAAATATATATTTATTCTTACATTTTGTATACAATGTAGAGTCACATAAACAAAACATATTTGAACTTCTTGGCATAGGAAGGTTATTATGCTAATATAAATGTTTGAACCAAGGATAGTAAAAATCATGGGTTTTCATTTTCATAGATAATCTATTTTAATGAAATAATGATTTTAGTTATTAAATCATACACAAAGTTTATGCTTACTCATAAAACATCAAGTGATCTTTTCTACATGTAAGCATTGTGCAATTGGTTTTTATACTACAACATCAGAGTAGTTTTAAGATGATCGTGTCCAAATTTATTGGGGTGATGAGATGACTTGCAACTCACAATGAGACCCAAATGTAGTGTGCTACTATGGCTGGTGTAGAACTCTTGTACTTTTGGTGTAAATACAGAAAAGAAAAGTATGTGGCTAGTTTTAAATTACTTCTTTGACCTTTGATGTAAATACAACAGGAATCATGTACATGCCTGAAGTATTTCTCAAATGCTTACTCTATAATTTCTCAGGAAGTATAAGAGATAAATAGAAGAGAATAATGGAAGGTCAGAAACTAGAGATCCTGCTTAAGCCATCAAGTCAGATTGTAAATCTGAAAGAATTTTGTTTTACTTAGCTCAAGACTTGAAATGTAAATGCTATAATTACTTCAGAATTCCATTAGGCCTTTGGAAGTTAATCTATTTTACATACAGAATTTATGGGAATCACATTGTAAATTATTAGCTCTCAGTCACATGAAGAATAATAAACCCCAACTAGGACTCAGCATTTGTCAAGCCTTAACCAAACCTTAGCAATCAAGGTGAAAATGTTTTCTACATTTGTAACTTTGTGTTTTAATATAAAATATAATTAATCTAATAATTTAAATCACATTCTTGTTCTAAGTCATCCATTTCATGAAATTCTTTTATTGAAATGTTCTTTTCCTACTCCTAGTTACGTAGTAGAAAGGACCTATATTTGATATTAACCATTGCCCTTCTATGTTATTAATTTGATGACACTCTCACACAAAAAAATGGAAGGTCTAAAATTCTCACTTATTTATCGCTGAAGCTTTGCCTTCCCTAAATAGTATTAATAATTCCCTCCAGGAAATGGTCAGTTTGAACATTCAAGTCTAAAAGAAAAGCATCCCAAATCAGTGATGTCCAGTTTCTTTTTTTACTGTGATTTTTATTTTTATAGAGATTTTTTAAAATTTTATTTTTATCATAAAGATGATGTACAGAGGGGTTACAGTTACACGAGTAAAGTAATGAGTACATTTCTTGTCAAGCATTGTTAATGTAAGTATACCAAAAGTTATACTTTCAAGTGCATTTTAAATAGATAAGTTTCTTTGCAAACCTCTCCTCATAAAATCCAATACAAGGCTTACAGGCATAAAGATTTATCTCCCTACATTTTGATTTGTAATTTAGGTGTCAGGAGTAGAAATCATGATCAAAAGTGAAAAGGTGCCTAGAGTTTTCAGACAGTCAGGATAATTATGTACATTACTAAACTATTCAATCATATCCAGACCAACAATCCTGTCACCATTTACAAGTCCAATGATCTTGAACTTCCTCCACTGAAAGACAAAAGGGCTTGCTAGTAAATGACACGTCCATCATTTAGCTATATGTCAGGTCAACATAATGAAAAGGTCATATTCTAGAGGAGGCTTAGTAGAAACCATCTACAGCTAGTTAATTATTAAGCTACCTGCTTATTTTATAAGATAAATTGACTGGTGACTAGCAGCATGCACTTGGGACAAATCACAACACTAAGAGAAGGATATTGGAAACAGTTACTAAAATGGACCCCACACTTTTTTGAGCTGGGTATTTTGGTTCAAGACAACACATGTCCTATTTTATAGCAAATGTGTTTATTTCTTTACTTATTCCATGGTTGGTGTATGGCTGGAAAAAAATGGTTTAGAGATATCTCTAAGCACACTATACATTTTGTTGACTCTGCTAATGGTCTTAATGTGTTCCAAGATATTTTGGCAAACTGCTAGTCTCTTAGCAGGGTTGCTTCTAAACATGTTCCTCCTATCCATTATTTTGAAAGGGTGACTCACTACAAGCAAACTGATATTGGTTATCGACTCATAGGTTACAGTGCATGAGATCTAGCATCTAAGGTCTTAAGAGACATAGAGTGCAGAGACATTCAATTTTAGAAATTTGATTATTTTTCTGTCTCTTTATAATTGTTTATTTTAACACATTTCTATTGGTATCATTGTACATGTGTGTGTATGTGTACTTGTCTTTGTATGTGGGTTTGCACGTTGGTGTGGGTGATGGTGGCTCATTCCTATTATCTAGATGCTTTTGGGAGGCTAAGAACTGAGAATTGAGGTTCCAAGCTGGGCAAGAAATTCCATGAGATTCTTATCTCTAATTAATCAGCAAATAAAAGCCAGAAGTAGAGCTGTGGGTCAAGTGGTAGAGCATTTGCCTTGAGCACAAAAACTCCCAAGTTCAGGGCTCAGAGTTCAGGCCCCAGGACCCTATATCATTATGATTCCAGATAAGTTTTTAAACTTGATTAAAAAATTATTAGATCAAGATACATATTAAAGATAATTGAATGAATAATTCTATATTATCTTGGTTTTGTACATCAAATAATTTATCCTAGGTTTTTATAATCAAATTGTTATTATTGCCAATTATGATAATAAATATTTAGAGAACATTGAATACAAATCAGATATTATGCTAAATGCTATCTGCATTTCTAGTACTTCTATTATCAATAATCTTATGAGAGATATGCTATTATTAATTATATATGAGAAGTCTGTACTATGGGGTCTAAATAATATTTCCAAAACATCACAAATCATAGTGATTTTATTACTAGTGAAATCCAAATTTAAATTTTCTTTTTACTTTCAGCTAATTTTGAAATGCACAAACTCATCCTTTAGTATATTAGCTTTCTTGTTTTTCATCATCCTCTAGACCAAAATACTGACTCCTGTCTTCTCCTGTCTTTCTTCCAGTCAATATTTGTATTTTCTCTTTTCCTTCCTATCAAATCGTCCCTTCATATAAAGCATCATTTTTTCCAAGAAAAACCTGAATGCTACATAGGGAGTAACCATTTGAAGTAAGGAATGAATATGTACAATTAGAAATCTAGTCATGGTTAAGCTTTTGTATCAGGCTTCAATCAAAGATAAATAGGATTTTCTTGGAGTTCATTATATAATATCAAGTAGGTTGTCTCCTGAAGGGGAGATAAGAATAATGTAATGTACCACAAATTCTGTTTATTTTATAAGGCTTATGAAATAGTCATTTCCATCATTAGGAAAACCCTGGGTGAATAGATAACAAAAGTTGAGATCTTTGGAAAGGAAAATACAGTTCTTTGATTATAGTTCTATACCTACTTTGTTGCACATTAATTTTATAACCTAACATTTCAATTCAAATTATTTTTACATTTGAATATTCACTTGGAAAACTTTTATTCTCTTATTTTCAGTGATTTGGCTATACCTAGTCTTAAAAAAACATAAGAGAAGATATCAAGACTTTGATTGGAGATCAAACTTATGGTTTATAAATTAAAAGTTTAGAAAAGGAAATAAAATCTAAAGCAACTCTTACCAATCGATCTTGGATGTTTGTTCACACTTTAGGATGTGGGCTTCAGATGAACAGATTCAGAATACAGGGACTAGGAGTTGCATCTCATTCAAGCTCTACAGACAAAATCATGTACAGATAGAATCATGTACAGAATCAAAAATACTGCTCATGAATCCCTTCTCAGAGAACTATAGAGTGGGCATCAGGACATAGCAAAAGCTTGCTGCCAGTGTAAAGGATTCAGGGCATATTAAGGTAAGAAAAATGGAATATAGAGTAGTGGAGTGGTAACTGTGATAACAGAGCTGAAAGTGGAAACTGGTTTTGGCACCACTATCCTGAGGTAGCATGGGCTTTAAGTCATTTTTGTGATTTGGGTAAAATAACATCTGGTAGAAGGTGATTCAGTCATACAAAGTATATCAGATTTCATAATAATGGGTAATTTCAACTGAGAGTTATCAACTGGAAGAAGACATTTATATGATTAAATGCCACATAATTTCATATTTGATATTTAATCCCTTATCTAATAGACTTTATATGTTACATCAATACAAATGGATAGAAGACATAAAGCGAAACAAAGTTAACATTTTGATTATGTACCTGTTTGTGACATAGATAAAACTACACTACTTAAATACAGGATCTCATTTATTGTCACTGGCATCATAAGAAGTTAATATTATTATCTACAACTAATTCAAGGTGGAAACAAATGTTCTCAGAGGAAAATAAGTGAACTTATGCTTCAGACTTAAAACTGACCAGACCCACCTCAATAAATAAACATACATACAAAAAACAATAAAACATGATCCTAGAAAAAGAAAAAAAAATCCTCTATCAAATAGCCAATTGAGGGGGACCTGATATGTGGGTTTAGCTTCTCTAGATCAAGAGCTTTGGATTCATCTCCCCCGTGTTTACATCAGGAAAAAATGGAAAGAAAAAAATCAATGATTTTCTTGCATTCATCACATAACTGAAAGAACAAAAATAAACTGCCACCTTGAATTCTGGAGAGACAACACACATCGAATCAGAAGAGTCAAAGGAGTCATAAACTAGTAATTTTGATGAATTGCTAAAGGCTGAGAGTAGACTGACAGCAGAATAAGATACTTCAGGAGAGTCAGACTTGCACTCCGTACTTTTTGTGGGCTTCATCCCCTGCAAACATACCATATTCTTCTAGTAATAATTCAAGAAAAATCCCTTTGGCCCTGACGGGGGAAGAAAAAGTATCACCCTTATAAAACATGTCCAAATCTGTTCTCATACTAAATGTCTGCTCTTCCCAGAAGAAAGGTATTTGTGGGTCTTATCACTGCTGAAAGAAGGGCATCCCTGCACACCAACTTTACAGAGATTAACAGAGTCACAGGGATGAAATTTCCAAGAAGGATAATGGAAACTTTTAGTCTCAGAAGAAAGAAAGGAGTAAGAGGGGGTGGGGGAACTAGAGAACTGCTTGTAAAAGTCACATCCCAGACAAAATAAGCCTAATACAAGACAGAAACTGGATCGTATGTTCCTTTTCCCATGTCCCAACCCGTATCATAGTAGTAGAATACAAATGAAAGTGTTAAAAGACACAATCTCTCTCTGGAGAGGAGTACTTTGGTAAGACCAAGTGAAGAGAGAAACAAGATGCTAGAGGAAATTGAACCTCACTACAACTATTATACATACTGTTTTCCTTCCTCTATATCATACTAACAGGATTCAGGATCATAGTAGTAGATTACAAAGGAAAGTGTTAGCAGACACAGCCTCCTCTTAAAGAGGAGTACTTAGGAAATACTCAAATAAAGAGAGTTAACAAGGATACTAGAGAAATGAGAACTTCTGGGACTTAAAGCTTCAGCACTACAACTACTATTCAGATTAAATAAATCCTAGTACTACGAGTCTATTTAACCAGATCTATTACCTAATACAAAATAGAACTTTTTACCAAAAGTGTTCAGGGCATGCTATGTTAATTAAAATCTAAAGCAAAGTAGTATATATATATATATATATGCCAAACTCTAAAAGTAGGTACTTCCATATCATCTTAAAAAATCTAGACATGTATGAAATTAAAGAATTGTTTTGTTTTTGTTTTTTATGATATATTATTTTTATTTTACAAAAAATAGGTTTCAGTATGCCATTATGTATACAGTGCACTTCAGTCTTATTCACCCCATCACTCCTGTCCCCACAAATAGTCCCCTCTTACAGACATATTTTTGTTTGTTTTCATGTTAAAGAATTGTTTTTTAAAAGAAAAGAATTACTAGTATCAGACAGATGTGTATTTTAACAACTTCAAATTTGACATTTTAATCACAACAAGCAAAAAATTGTCAAGGCATATTCTGAATCTTTTGTAGTCAAGAGAAGATGATACTATGGATCCAAAAATAAGTGGTTAAATTTGTTAAAAAGTACATCTCTTGCAAAACCTCGAAAGTTAATGCTTTAAAATCATTTATCAGAGAAAAATTCCTTGATAAATCAATATAATTGAATTTTAGACCAAGGATAAAATTATCTGTTTTCTGATTTTTGACATTAACTTGGAAGCTTTCCTGAACAATCTGTATATGAAAGGCTACTTTGCGGACTAAACTAATAAAAACTATTTGAGGGGGGGACACAAGTTTCTTTAGATATAAATTTTCCTGCAGTAGCTCTACTATTGCTGATCTTTGTAATTCAAGTTTTCCCCTTAATCAACAATAGGTTTTTATTCCCTGACAAGCTGCAGGAAGACTGTTATCAAGAGATCATTCTCTAATGTATAGTTGTGATCTCTATATTACAAAAAAAAGTTGTCCTAAATGATTCATATGAAGGGAACCACACTATCTTCAATGGTCAAATCAAGCAGGCCCCATGAATGGATGAATAACATGAAGTAATTTACTTAACCTTGAATGAGAAAGAAGACTTCTGACAATTTGTGCTTCAACACTGCTTTTACATAGCTCTTAATACTTTTTGTTCCTCTATCAGCTTGCACACTGCTCTTGCACATTTCAGGCCCTTCTTTCATAATGACATATCTGATGTGTCTGGTACACATTCAGATCTGAACATATTTCTACTCATTGTGTTCCTCATTTTCAGGCCTAATATATTACTTTTAATCAGGGTATCCATTCAATTTATTTTTATTCATCTTTGACTCCAACTAGCCAAGCTATGTCTTTGCTTCTTTATTATTATCCTTTTTCTGATAATGTCAGTCTATTTGGATTCTTAATTTCCAACCTCCGTCCTCCCATGTCTTCCTAAATCCAATGTTTTAATAAGCTTCACCTTGTAAATACTGGGAGCAGTCTATACAAAATGGATACAATTTTGACAGTCCTTGCTACAAATTCTATACTTCCTTAACAGGATAATTCATACTTTACAGCCTGTCAGATTTATACATTACTAATTACGCTGCATCACACCTGTAGTAGAACTTCATTATAACACTGATGGCTTTGTTAATCACCAGTAGATGACCTATTAGTGTCATCTAAGATTCTAGAGTTCTAATGTTATTTATAGATTTTAAGATTAAAGCATATTTTCATAACATTTACTGAAGCAAACTGAGAAATGGGTGAGAGATTACTTAAATTGAAATAATTCAACTAGTTTAAACGTCCACCAAAGGGAGTATTAAGCTATAATTAGCATGATGCATTTACTCAGCTATCATCTAAGCCCAAATAAAAACAAAAATTTATTTGGGCTTGAGAAAACTGCCATTTTAACATATTATATACATATATATATATATATACTTATGAAAAAGTTTGATGGTTATTTTCATAATCTGAGCAATTCTAATTTAGACTATTTGACCAGCTGAAAGGAAAAATATGAGATCTTTTCTTTTTTTTTTCAAATGGCCATCTGTACCTATCAATAATTTTACATCTAATTTCATTAGATGCAGGTGGCAGAAATAATTAACACAGCTCCTCATTACATAATAGATATAATAGGACAGTGGGAATGAGGAATTTAGGTTTGTGAAATAAATTTCAATCAATTTGTAGTTAACTAGTTTTTTGTTTGCTTTTCCCAAAACAGTTTTCTTGTCTTTCCTTCTCTTTTCAGTTTGGCCTACATATTCACTTCTAGATACCTAGTGCTATGTACTAACATTCACAAACATGTTGCATTCAGTAGAGGACTTAAATTTCCTTCATTGTAGCACTAACATAATAAAAATTTAAGACCAGTTTCCTTGCTCACTGTTCAGCCATTATTCTTTTGTAATATTTATTCACTTATTTTATTTTCTGTTGGTCATGGGGCTTGAACTCTGGGACCTAGCGCTTGTCCCTATAAGTTGGGCCATATCACCACTTCCAGTTTTGAGTGATTTATTGGAGATAAAAGTCTCATGGACTTTCCTGCCCCCAGGCTGGCTTTGAACTGTGATCCTCAGATCTCAGCCTTCTGAACAGCTAGGATTACAGGTGTGAGCCACTGGCGCCTGGCTTTATTCACTAATTTTTATCATTGATAGTTGTAGGTAGTTCCAAGTCCAGTGAGCAATAATCTATCTTCATCATATTCTATGTCTGTTCAATATACTTTTGAGTCATTCTAAGCCTCATGGAATCATACTCTATTTCTCTACTTCACTTTTCTTGTACTTCTTTGTCAGTTACCAAAATGTTGAAGCAACACAGAGCCTTGACCTATATAACCACTCCTTTTTATATCTACTGAAACTGAACTTGAGTGTCCTTACTTTAGCAAATGGATTTAAATATTACTTGTGTGTCAATGGTTTATTCCAATCTTGTCTATTAAACTGTCTAAAACTCCATGAAATTTCCTCTAGAATTCTGAATGAGAATCCCAAACTTAAAATTTCTAAGAGAAATTCTTCCCTTCCCTAATTGGTACTATCTCAGTAACTAGCACCACCATTAATCCAATTGCTCCCCTACCAGTGCACCTGAGAATTGAGAATTCCTCTGTGGTTCTTTGAATAGTAAATAGCCCAGATATATTCCTCATCCTCCACTTCCAATCTGTCATCAAGACCTGTTTGATTCTACTTCTAAAATGTACCCAAACCCATCTTTATCTCTCTGTCTTCCACTCCCCATCAGAGACCTAGTAACTGTCATCCATTTTTAGTAAGACTTAAATAGCCTCTTACTCCACAGCCAAAAATGATCTCTGAAAAATGTGAGTCATATCCTGTCACTCTTTCACTTATTAGATTCAAGTGGTTTCACATTATGCTGAGAATAAAATGCACACTCCAAACTATGACTGAAGGTTCCATAGCTAATTCTCCAACATTTTCTTCCACTTCACCAATCCAGTCATCATTCTCTGCCCTGTGAAAACGCTGCCATGTGAGTCACTGCAGGATTCTCATTCACTACCTGCTAGCCATAACTAACCTTAATTTCATTTCTTAAACAAATATTCTCTGTTTTTGCTGCATGTCTGGTACTCACGATTCCTTCTGCTTGAAATAAGGTTTTCTCATATCCATATTTTTAATGTACTCCATTTTGTAGCTAAGTCTCAACTCCAATGATACCTTCACAAAGAGAATTCTCCTGGTCCCAATAGTGGAAGTAACTAGCCTTGTCAAACACCATTACACTGCTTTGTTATATTTTTATTAACAGCATGAAGTAATATTAAATTCTTATTTTTAAGCCTAATAAGCTGCACCCAACATGAGAAAAGTAGCTATCATTTATCCCCAGTGCCTAGATCAGTAGGTGGTACATAATAAATCACTCAGAACATTATACACTGAATGGGTGTTAAAGGAAAAACCATATTACTATATCTTCTACCTTTTGAAGGAAAGAACTGCCTCATATTGGTTAATAAGCCCCCAGTATGTTTTGCTCAAATTATACACACTACAAACAACCACTTTTGCACCAAAAAGCTAGAAGAACCTAAGAAGAAATTGTACATCCTGATAGAAAACAGGTTTACTCATTTTATTTGCATATCCCATAAAATTTTCTTCAAAGAAGAAATTTCTTTAAAATTATTATCTCTATAATGGCTTAGCAGGATAATTAAGAGTGAAACCAAACTATCCAAAATCATCCTAACTGTTGATTCCAAAATGCTGAACAAAAGCAATATTAGTACAGAAACAAATATCCTCTTCCTTGCACTAACAGTAATTAGAAAAGGTAATATGATCTCATCTGAGTTGCAAAGTAAGGTGTAAATTTATATGCTAATTATGAAGACCTAATACTTGCAGAAAATATGTAACTATTCTATTAAAAGGCTATGTCTTACATAATATCCGTCTAATTCATTGTATTATATAAATATGTAACTATATAATCATACAAAATTCAAAAAGAACATATAAATTATCTGCATACAATAGAATAGGGAATTACATTCATAAGCATAGGAAACAGTTTTTCATAAACATAAGAAATATTAGTGCAAGTTGCCATCAACTTATATCCTTAGAATTCTCAGGGATCATGGCATCTAGGTGAAATTTAATCATGAATTTGAACTTTAACGTTTTAACAATTTGACTTTGAACCCTAATTTAGAGATGGTGTTCTATAACCATATGGTAGTATGATCTACATTTTCCAATGCAAAGATTACCTCAGACAGCATATACATATTTTCCTTAATGCAAAACATCTTCTTTAGTATTATTTTCCCAATCTTGAACTTTGTCTCAAAGTTTTTTCACAAAAAAATGGTTGAAGCCATACTACCCATTGGCATTTTCTCCCTTTTTTCTTTCATAATTCCTACCTCATTCCAGTGTGAAGTAAATTAGTATTTGCTCTAAAACAGACATAGAAAATAAAAGTGAGACAGATACAGGTCACTACTCTGCCTTCAATTATTACTTGATATACCGCCTCATAGGTTCCTGATACTCGGTGTTTTCTGCTCCCTCCTTTGTAAGATTCCTTTCTTCCTTTCCATCTGATGGAGAACTCTTCTCCAGAGTCCTTAGTTATCAGCACAGATTTGTAGAGGAGCTAATCCGACACTAGAGAGCTTTGCTGAGAATCTTCCAATAACATCCAAAAGATATCAGAATAATTATATTTTCCTTTCAATTAAAGTAAAAAAATCAAATTTAGGATGACTAAGAGAACTAATGGCAAACACAAAGATTTAATATTTCAGAAGGTGGATGCCTGTGGCTCATGCCTGAGGCTGAGATCTGAGGATCACACTTCAGAGCCAACCCTAGCAAACTCTGTACAAGTCTTATCTCCAATTAACCACCAGAAAAATCTGAAGTGGACCTGTGGCTCAAGTGGTAGTGTGCTACCAGGCCTTGAGTCCAAGCCCCCTCGGGGCTTATATAAAAAAAGTTAAATATTTTCCTTATTTATAACTTCTTCAAAATTAGGCTAACATTTAGTTTGTGTAATAAAGTTCCAAGTTTCAGGAAAGTCTTATATTTTCAGTCACAAAGGAACAGATTTGAGGAAGCATAAAAACATAAAACTAAAACCAAAGAATGTAATCAAAAATTAAAATAACTGCATAAATGAAATTCATTCTATGCAAGCTTCTATGTGAGGCATCAATTTAGTGAAGCATATGTTCTTGTCTAATTCAGAATATGTCAACAGTGTAATCACTCAGGTGGCGATCATAAGAAAGAAAATGTGATAAATACTATTCTGTACCAACCAGCTGTAATTCACAACACAAACATTAAAGTTGAAACTGAATTTAATATCACATCTAGGTAAGGCATAGGGGGATACAAGGCTATGAAAAATTTACCAACTCTATATTACATATAAAGAATGATTGAAGACTTGGGAACTATAGTAGTCCGTAGTTAAGAAGGATCTATAAGGAAGGCCTCCACCTTATCATTAAAGAACCCATAACATAATATTGAGAGAAAATTCCTCTTGAAATAGGAGATACTGAAAGGAAGGGTAGACCAAAGTAAATAATAACAATAAGAACAACAGAAACAGACCCAGAGAAGCAAAACTAATGTGTCACCCCATACATACTGCAGAATGAGACTCTTTCCAATTAGCTTCTGTGGATTGTCTCATCTCAGACAATTAACACTAGTTGCACAAAAATTGTCTCATTCAGAACATGCTTTGAGAGGGTTTACAAGATCCCAATGGAGCTTCCAAACTTGCTTTGTTTTCCTAATTGAAAACTTAGAAGGTAATAACCTCCTCTGGATTCATAGAAAGCCAGAAACAAAGCCGTTTCCAAAGAAATTTAAAATAAAATCATGTATCATTAAAAATTGAACAAAACAAACCAAGTATGTCTCCCAAAGAAAGCAAAAACATGCCTTTGAAACAAACAGTAAGTCACCACTGTTCATTGCAGAGTACCATGTCAGTTACAGAGTGGCAGAATGAATGTGCAAGTTGCCAAATTGAACTAAGTCATGTTCGGAATTAAAGTAAAACACCCTTAATGTTGTAGGGCACTTCTATTTACTGGAAATCCTAGAGTTTGCTGTGCTCAGTCTTGGGACAATTGCAGCTGTGAACAGTGAGGTACCCTCCCCTACAGGATTCCTTTACTGCATCTACTCTTCTTGAATAGATGGACCTACCTATTCATATGTGTGCAAATGCTTTCTAGAATCAAAAGGAGAAAAAAAAGCTATACAACTTATTTGATGATTAAAGCAACTAGAAAACTAGAGTCAAAAAAAGAACTGCCAGGTGGGCACTGGTGACTCACACCTGTAATCCTAGCTATTCAGGAGGCTGAGATCTGAGGACCACTGTTCAAAGCCAGTCTGGGTAGGAAAGTCTGTGAGACTCTTATCTCCAATTAACCACAAGAAAACAGGAAGTGGTAATGGGACTTAAGTGGTAGAACGCTCACCTTGAACTACAGAGCTCAGGGACAGTGCCCAGGCCCAGAGTTCAAGGCCGATGACCGACCCAAAAAAAAAAAAAGACATGCCATCTCAAGATATATTTCCCAATGCAATTCCAACACAATAATCATGTCTGGTCAACTCACTCCCAAACGCTAAGGATAAAACTTTGCTGAGAAATTAAAAATCAGATAAAGCTATTCATTTGCTTGTGTCGTAGTTGGCCACAGGATGCTATGTGCAAAGCATTGCATGAAAGATGGTATGGTTATGAAGGTAAACTATTTTGAGATCATTCCTCAAGGAATTTCCAGTATCAGAGAAGTTGTGACAAGTGTATAAATCATCCTGGGAAAATATACAGTGTGTGATGAGATACACTGGCATTCTTAAATCTACCCATCAAACAAATATATATTAAGCACTAATTATGCAATGACTCTTTTAAGCACAGTGATTCTAAAAGACATCTACATAAACATGTATATTTTTTATACTCAATGAGCTTATACTATTTAGTTGGGTAAATAAAAAACAGATGTTAAAATGCAGCAATCATAATCACTCTTGAATCATCAGCACCTGGCATATAGAAGATCCTTGATAACAAAAAAAGTATGCTTTATGAGACTGGCACCAATCTCAGCTACTCAGGAGGCAGAGATCTGGAGAACTGTAATTTAAGGCCAAACTCAGGCAGAAAAATTTGCTAGATTCCATCTTTAATATAACCCGTGTAATGCAAAATCTATTTGGGTTTCTTTTACTAAACCATCTTATAAATTATCTAAACATTTTAACCTCTTTTTAAAAAATCCTGGTATAGCTGATATCAGTCAAAATTATCGAACACACAGAACAGCAGAAATTAAACAAGTGCTTATTAGAACCAAGTATTTTTTTCTTTCAATAATATGAAGGATGTTCTATGCACAAAAGGAGGAAACAGAAATGTATTTGTATACATTATGTGTAAATGCTTATAATTGGACACAAAAATTGTTTAAAAAGTTTGGAAAGATTGTTATTATGTTAGTGCTGTTATGAGTCTGTGTCAGTATGATGTGTACATGTGTTATATGGTATATGCTCCTTATTTGCAATGGTATTTATAGCAACTAAGGCCCTTTGTATTGTTTCAGTGTTAAAAAACAAAAACAAAATATTGCTCGTGGTGGGTTGCTCATGATTGTAATCCTAGCTACTCAGGAGGCTGGCATCTGAGAATCATGGTTGAACGTCAGCCCTGGCAGGAAAGTTCATGAGACTTGGCCTGATTACTAGTATGCTCCATTAAGCTTTGCTGTCCACAGAGTCTTTCTTCTTCTACTGCAAACTCATTTCACAGGACTAAGAATAAAACAAGCCAGAAAGCCTTGACCTATCCACATGTTACTCACTCTCATAGTTTATCAGCATCTCTTAACTATAGTAACAAGAAAATCTGAGATATTTAATGGCTTTTTTCACATTTTGAAACATGAACTATTAAAAGGATAAAATCCTTGGTGGTACCTATCAGTAATCCCCACACTTGGAAAGCTGAGGAAAGATGATTCTAGCTCAAGACCAGCTTGTGTGTGTTTTAGGTTACTCTGTACTACATACTGAGACTCTGTCTCAAAACAATCAATTAATTAAATTAATTTTTAATGAAATGACAAGCCCTTAATGGCAGTAACATACTTTAAAGGATTTTCATACTTTATAAGATGAATGCACTTTTCAATAATTTAACTTCTGATAATTCAAGGCTGCAAATCAACCTGATGTGGTGAAAAATTTATGTATTTGTCTCCTTAGAAAGTCTCAGTGAAGCCAGTCATCAGTGGCTCATACCTATAATCCAAACTACTCAGCAGGCTGAACTCTGTGGGTCAAAGATTGAAGCTAGCCACACCAGAAATATCTTTAGGCCACTTATTTCCAACTATTCTATATTTATTATTGCATTTATATCAACCCTAAAAAGCCACAAGATGGCATTGGAGAGTCCAATTATTTTATAGAACATATTTATGAGAAAAAATGAGAACAATCGTCCTTGCTGGTAGTTGTCATTTTTCTGATGTGATAATATATTTGAGAAAAATATAAGTACTTTAGAATATTTCTCTTTCCATATATGAAAATAATTTGTCATTTTGCAGTGTAGTATTTATATCATATATAGAATATATATGATATATTATATACATTATATGTATTAGAATATACTTATTGAACTCCAAGTAAAATTTCAGTGTCAGAACTTTACTGAAATTAAGGCAACAAACTTAATTGGAAAATATTTTACTATAGTAAGTAGAAATAGGAATGACAATTGAATAATGTGAACAGTACCTGCAAAATAATGACACTTACAAAGAAATATTTGGGAGGCATCGATGGCTCACATCTGTAATCCGAGCTACTCAGCCAACTGAGTACTGAGTATCACAGTTTGAAGCTAGCTTGCACTGAAACATCTGTCTCCAATTAGCTAACAAAAGTGTTGAAATGAAAGAGTGGCTCAAATGTAATGTGTGCCATAAGGAAGATCCCACATGACCATTGGGGGCCCTGAGTTTAAACCATACTAGAGCAAAAAAAAAGAGAAATGTTTGTATATAGTCCCCAGGGATTTTCATGCTTGGCTAAAGTATCCATTGTCATTGTCTTAAGGTAACACTTTCCATAACATTTTCAAAAGACCATAAATCCACAAAAGAAAATTTGCCTTGAATCAACAAACAATAGACTAAAACAGAATTTAGTATTTTGTACTGTCAAAACTTCTTTTACATAGAAGTATCACCATCTTCAAGAAAAAGAATCTTATTTTTAATATAGCTGTTCAAAAGTATATGTAAGCACACTTTAACAATAACTAAGAATTATTTTGTCCATAAGTGAACCTTTGTTTTAAACTAATATCCTCTACTCTGCAGTGTAAGAACAAACTGCAGAGCATGAAGTTAAATGCAGCTAACAATGGTCAAGTTCTCTGATCCAAATTATGCCCTTCAAAATGTGTTTGATCCGTTTGCAAATACATAAAATATGCTAGAGAAGAAAGTATTATTTTTTGTACTGAGTATCCTTGAAAGTATTTAGTATTTGAAAAAAATAAAGAAAATGATGACTTTGTAGTTAAACATTGTCATTTTATGAAAGATCAAAGAAGATATAAAATGATTGAGGAATTGTCCAAATCAACAAGGCTTATTCGGAGCTGAATTGAAACCCAAATCACAATTTCTGGTCATGTGGTTTTCATAGTACTCAACAAAGCAACATAAACCACTTCTGGAAGAATAACAGAGAGCATTTGCTTTTAATGATTATTGTTAAAGATGAAAGTTGGAATGTCAATATTAGCTGCCCCTGGAAGCATCCTGTCAACTGTGGCAATATTCAACATGAGGATTAACCCTGGAAAATTATAATACACTTACAAGCCACCTTTTCTTTCTATTTGTATGAACTAAGGTCCTGACCTGAAAATCATATAAATATTATCTGACCTTCCAGAGGTTAATCTATGGCAAACATATTTCAGATGTAGGTAAAAGAAATTTGTTTGGAAAAATTATGTTTTATCACAATCCTTTTATTAGCACTGAAAGTTTCACACATATCACCTAAATACAAAAAGCATAATTCCCAGAGTTAAACAAATATAAAAAATATTTTTGATATTACGACTTGTTAATAATACTTTTAAAAACATACATATGATATTAACCTTTTTCTAAATCTCTTCTCTTGGACTCTACATTCTCCTAGATTTTCTCTAATGATTTTTAGTTATTTGACTCAATCTGTACAGAACTGAACATGATCACTCTCATTTGAAGTTTTGTCTGTCTCTGTCCCTCTATCTCTGTCTCTGTCTGTCTCTCATTTTTCCTTTAATCCCTTTTCCTGACTTATTTCTCTTTCTCCACCAACCTGTTCATGGTCAGGTCCTCATCCTTCCTTTTTTGCCTTTCCTTTCCATTTTATCTTCCTGCCTACATCCCCCAGACAATCTTTTTCTCTCATGCTGTACTCAATATGAAGTTCAAAATCTAGACTTCCTCCCTTGACTTTCATAGTGTATTGAAAGGTAGTTTCCACAAAAGATATGTCTACCCAAATCTGTGAATTTGACCTTAGTTGAGTAGTACATTTGAATAGTACATTTGCTGGCGTACTTAAGAATCTCAAGATGAGATCATCCTGGATTATCTGATGTGTCCTAAATCCAAAGGTCTTATTTGAGAAACACAGAAGGAGATCAGAGATATAGAGGAGAAAGTGATATGAAGGTGAAGGGAAATGGCAGACAGCTGTGAAACCAGGATCAACTGAAGCTACCAGAAAATCAAAATGGCAATGAAAAGACTCTTTCATAGAGTCTTCAGAAGGAGTATTACCCTGATCATGCCTAGACATCACATTTCTGGCTTTCAGAACTGTAAGACTAAATTTTCAGTTTTAATTCTGGGGCTTCATGGTAATTTATTACAGCACCCACAGGAAATAATATGTCTAAAACAATAATACCATTAGCTCAATATTCCCAATACCTGGCACAGTTCACATGTTTCCAAATAAAATTAATTCCATCACTACTCCTCCATGAATAACCTACTCATCATCTTCTCTGTGTAATTGGCAATGCTGCCAATACTAACAACAGCCAACTTCCCAAATTATTCTATAATTCATCATGAAAATAAATTACCTGATATTGTTCATTCTTTTTAGGGAAACTCTTTGCTTTTCGGGGCCCTCAATATATTTCAGTTTGATTTTTACTGAGTTGCCGGCTGATCATACCTAAATCTCACTGTGTTCTTTCCTATGAGGAAGATCATCTGTTCCAAACCATTTTCACCATGCATACTTCTATAAAAGTTATATATTCCTCTTCAATGTAAAAAGAGGTTTGTATAAATCTGTGCATGGCATGGTTGCATGCATAATGAGTACTTTCATCTTTATGGTTTGTGAAGGAAACTACAATGAGATCTACCAAACAGAATTTCAGTCTTACAGACCGAATTTTCTACTGAAATGAGTTAAGGTAATTAAATACCTCAGCTATTTTTTTTGTTCTACATGAGAAAAATCCAAAATCCCTTGTAAGACATACAATACATTCCAAATGTATCCCCAATCTACCTTTTCATCTTTGCTTTAGTCACAAAGACCTTCCTTACTGTTCTCTTTAAATAAGTGGTTGTTTCAAGTTTTTCTGCTTCAGGGACCTTTAATATGATTGATAGCATCACCATTCTCCCATTTCAGAATGATTCTCTTCACCTCTTTCTTTCTAACCTCCCACATCTAATTGATCATCAAACTCAATGGATTCTAACTTTAAAATTTCCTTCCTATTCTCATTTCTGGTACTTTGAGTCAGAAAATCATTTTTGTGTCAGGTCTTTATCATTGAACAATACTCAGGCTCTTTTAGGCTACCACAAGGAAAAAGGGATATTTTTGACACAGTGATTTTGGAGTGTGGGTGAATCTTAAATGTCCCTATGCTCCAAAACATCATTAGTGTCACTTTTCACTTTTTCTTTTCCTTTTTCAATTCCTTCCTCATCTTCTACCAAGTTTTTTTTCTCAATCCTTCCATATTTCCCACATACTCTCCTGTTTTTATCATGGGTCAAAGATCATATGGCCCCTTCAACAAAATTTTTCTACATCCCTCTTTTGAGTTCCTTTCTTCCCATCTGGTTTATAAACTGCCATCCTTTCTCTAGACTCCAGTACATGCGATAAGAACTTTGTTTGAATTAACTAACTACAAATTACACTAGATCAAATAATACCCTTGCAAAAACTGTGCCCAATGCTAGGGGCTCATGCCTGTAATCCTAGCTACTCAGGAGACTGAGGTCTGAGGATCTCAGTTCAAAGCCAGCCCAGGCAGAAAAGTGCTTGAGATGCTTATCTCCAATAAACTATGAAGAAGCCAGAAGTAGAGCTGCAGCTCAGGCGGTATAGCTGGAGCCTTGACCAAAAGAAGTTCAGGGACAGTATCCAGGCCCTGAATTCAAGACCCAGGACTGGCACAAAAACAAGCAAACAAAATAAACTACTGTTCACAACTTTATCACTAATATATGAGTATGTTATAAAACATAGCAAAAAGGATCATTAAGCAAAGAATTGCTGGTATAGAGTGGAAGCTAGTAAAAGTCAATAAAGGGACTTCTCTGTATGTAGTCTCCACAATTTCTGATTTTGGAATTTGACATAAAAAATACAAGAAAGTGGTGAGGGGAAGAGGAGAATACAGTCAAGAAATCATTGTATGTCATAGCATTAAGAAGAGTAAGGTAAAGGTTTGGGTTGAAGCATGATGAGAATATGGAAGCATGTGACATTGATCAAGATGTTACTGTCATCAATTGCTTTGATAAATGGCAAAATGAAAAAATACAAGCATGCTTATTATCTTATATTTGTGAAAAATTGCTAATACAGAGATAGGACACTGATAATGTACTAATTAGTGTTCTGATACCCAAGCAATATTATAGATCATCAGGGGCCCTATAGTTAACAAATGATTTTATTTTTCTGTTTAAGTAGTCACTATCTATGTGCTATGTCTATGATAAAACCCACTTCTTCAACTTGAGTTTAAATGGCCACCATTAACTGGCTGCTAACCATACTTTGCTACCCCTCACATCTCCAATTGAATACATAGAACAATACATTATGTTTTATAATATATATAATGATATAGTACCATACTGCTATATATTTATTAACTTGAAATGGTCTCTTCCTCATTTAAATCTTGGTCAAGTTGGAAGATCTGTCCACATTTGCTTTTACCTTCTTCATGTAAACTGACCATGAACAAGGTATTACTTTCCAAATTGTCAATAATCTATGACAGCCCTATATAAAATTGTTTTGAAAAAACTAAATCATATGAAAGTGAAATTCACAGATATATCATATTATTACCGCACCAAGGCACTGAACAGTTATTGTGAGCTATTAGTTCTATTTTTTTATTGTTCAGTCATGGAGTTTGAACTCTGGGCCTGGGCGCTGTCCCTGCACTGTTCAGCTCAAGGTGAGTGCTCTACCTCTTGAGCCACAGCACCACTTCCGGTTTTCTAGTGGTTTATTGGAGATAAGAGTCTCATGGACTTCCCTGCCTGGGCTGGCTTTAAATGGCAATCCTCAGATCTCAGCCTCCTGAGTAGCTACGATTACAGGCGTGAGCCACCAGTGCCCAGTTTATTAGTTCTATTTTTATTAGACTTATCCAATTAAAGACACCACTTAAACAAATAAGATTATTCCAGATTTAATTTCAAAATTTATAAAATATATAATAAATACAAGAGAAAAATCTTTTTAAAGGGAAATTTAACTTCAGCTTTGCATTTCAAAGAGTAAAGAAACAAAGGCTTAGGGTTTGATTTTTGCAAGCTCTCCCAAAGGAAAATAGAGAGAAATATCTCAAATTTTTGACATAGTTTAAAAACTAAAAGTTAACACATGGTAACATAATAAAAGGCAGATGTTGGGAGACTAGTTTGTCTCTTAATCATATGGAATTAAGCTCATTGACTTCCACAAATGCCCAAGAGAGCTCATGTACACAAATCACATTGGCAAGAGATAGAAATAAACAACTAGACTTCTTTTTTTCATTTTGATCTAGTAAAATCTCAGTTTACATGGGAGGAAATAAACATCCACAGATAAAAGTCACAAAGACTAAACTGTCTTTGGTTCCTTAACTACTGTTGACTTCTATAAAGTATTTAGGCAAAAGTCACCAGTTTCAGAAAATCTCTACAGACTATTTTACCATTGATTTCAGCCAAGAAAAACATCTAAGGAATTTTATACAAAAAAATTGTCCTTCATTATCTTTTTACCCCACAATAAGTAGTAGCATTGGGATACATTTTGTATCTTAAATCCATTTTGGAATATAACATATTTTTCAATAACTGCTTTTTCTCCATACTGTATCTATCCTGAAATGACTTGGTTATTTATCATGTGTCAGAAACTATGAGCTATATCCCTTTCATGATAACCACTATTCATTAATACCATTAAAACCAAAATGTATGTACAATCATATAAATTGTTCTACAAAACAGTAGTAAATTTCCCATACAAAAATATCTGACAAATTGCTTTCCTTCTAACGTATTTGAAACTACATTATTTTTGTGTCAGTCCTGGGGCTTGGACTCAGGGTCTTGCCACTGTCCCTGATCATTTTTTTTTGGGGGGGGGTCCGGTCATGGGCCTGAACTCTGGGCCTGGGCACTGTCCTTCAGCTCTTCAGCTCAAGGCTAGCACTATACAGCGCCACTTCCAGCTTTTTTTTCTTTTCTGCTTATGTCATGCTGAGGAATCAAACCCAGGGCCTCATGAATGCAAGGCAAGCACTCTACCTCTGAGCCACCTTCCCAGCTCTCCCTGATCATTTTTGTTCAAGGCTTGCACTCTACCACTTGAGTGACCAACTTTACTTCCACATCTTGTGGTGGTTAATTGGAGATAAGAGTCCAGGCTGGCTTTGAAGCTTATTCCTCAGATTTCAGCCTTTTGATTAGCTAGAATAACAGGCATGAGCCACCAATGACTAGGCTTGTGCAAACACTCAATATTTGCAATGGTTCATTGCCTTTATGTTGTACATATTGTTTATTCTGAGTTTGTTTTTGCATCAAAGTTCTCATATTGTACCTTATATTGATGGCGCTTTAAGTAAAAATACATGTTTGGTTAAATGCCTCTATTTTAATTTATCTATATTTTCATAATATTGTATTAGTCCTATAGTATCTTCACTGTTATAATTCATCCTGTAATTAAAAATTACACAGTCACTCATTTATGTACTCATTAATTCATTGAGATATTTCTATGAATCTCTGAAAGCTATACCATATTTGGTACTATAGAGATTACAAGCATAAATGGTTCTGGCACTCACCATCTTACATTCTAGGGATGAATATAAAAGCAGAGTACTCACAAAACACAAATGATCATTGATTTTCTTCTTATTTTCTATATCTATGATACTCCAGCTTCATTTCTCTTCATCATTTAAAATTCTTCCACTCACACTTTAGTTCCTCCAAATGGTATAGTAACACTAAGTAAATAACAGTCTTTCAACAATTCATATCATTTTACAACTCTTGAGCCTGACCTCAAATTCAATCCTTGATAAGAAATGTACTCATTACCTTGCTCGTGTAACTGTAACCTCTCTGTACAGTATTTTATACACATACACACATACATTATGTATACACTTTCAAACAAACCACTAATTACAGACACCACTAATTACAGACACCATATCATACTATCTTCTTTGAATGTCCTGAAAAATATACAGCATTTTGTAGATATTATCTTTTTAAACAATATAATGATGAAATTTTATCATTAAAAAATTTGACATGTTAGTTCAGGCCTGTATTCCAGCACTTGGGAGGCAGAGAGGTTATGACAAATTCAAGGCCAGCCTGAGTAATATAGTAACTTTGTTTCCAAAAAACCAAGTGCTAGGAATGTAACATAGTTGTAGATTTCTTTTTTTTTAAATAAGTTTTTTTATTGTGAAAATGCTGTACAGAGGGGTTACAATCACATGAGCAAGGTAACCAGTACATTTCTTATCAAGCATTGTTTCCTCCTCTTTTGTTTCCCCCCTACCATCCCTTCCCTCCCATCTCCACAACTACATTCTCCCCTCCCCCCCCGAAATTGTAAAGTTCGTTTTTCAACATAGCATCTTACATTTCATTGTTTCAATGGGTCAACCTGTATCCCTATTTAAACAATTTGGTTTTTCCCTTTCACTCCCCAAATTATACCAACATCCAATACAGTGAAAACAGGGGTTATTTCTAACTGAACATTTGTAAGTACTGAATTCAGTCTCCTACAGTGAAAACAAAGTTCTCCAAATACACAGTAGCAACAGTGAAATAAATCATTTGCAGACAAATACACTAAATAAATGAAGGAAGGAGGTGGGAAGAGAAGAAAAGATAAGGGAAAAAGAACATATCAAACTAAATTTCCTAAATTAGTTGACATACGAAGATTCTCATATAAATCACTTACTTTATATATGTTTTTGTATGGAATTCTACAAATCACAGCAACTCAAATGTTTACTATTGAATTGCCATAACACTTCAAATACTGGAGGGAGGTTAGTAATATTGGTAATCTGTGTTTTTCTTCAAGTTCTGCTTATCAACTTGTTAAATATAAACTTGTTCAGGATAAAAATCTATTGTGCAACAATAGAATATCTGCTCCCATATATGTTAGAAGCCTTCATTCTAAATGTATCCACAAACTCATACTATTATCCAAGAGACCACATCCAATCCTCATTTGCAATAATATACACATATCTAAAATGACATTTAAAACAAAGCCTTAGAAGTTGAATTTTGACTTTTTAAAACAAGGATATTATAATGACATAACTACCTAATTAGGTTTAATTTGTTCCTTAAATTAATAGTAGCAGGAGTGCTAGCCATGTGATAGAAATAATATATCTCTAAATTGTGTAATAAGAGCTCCTATTGCTTTCAAATTAGTTGGGTTAATGAGAAATACTTCATTCTAAATTTTTATGAAATGATCATATTTGTAATTTTGAAGTAAACATTATACATAATTAACATGCTATAAAAATCCTGTTATTTTAATCATATTTTATATGTTATCTTTATTTTTATATATACTGGGGTTCTTTGGTTGTGAAGCTTGAACTGTGGGCTTGGGTGCTGTCCCTGAGTTCTTCAGTTCAAGGCTAGCACTCTACCACTTGAGGCACAGTACCACTTCCCATTTTCTGGTAGTTTATTGGAGATGAGATTTTCAGGGACTTTCCTGCCTGGGTTGGCTTTGAACACAATCCTTAGATCTCAGCTTCTTGAGTAGCTAGGATTACAGGCATGAGCTACTGTCACCCTGCTTATTTTTATATATTCTTAATTATTAAGATATCTAGATTCAGTTTTCTAGTGGCCATGGTGAATTTTAAAAATGTTTCTAATAACTGTCATGAAGAGAATTGAATTTGAATTGTGTTTATTAAACTTTCAAAAAGATTGATAAATCAAGAATAAAAATAAATGCTAAGAAAAAAATAAGTCTATGTAATTTTGGTTAATATGCAAGATCCAACATCAGAAATTGATTTTTACTCCCTGGCATTAATGTCTCTGGTTTTATAGGTTGGGCTGGGCATGAAGATTGAGCTATTAATCTTTTAAGAAGAAGTTGCCAAACATACTCTTCTTCTACTTGATCTATGGAGGTCAGTAATGATGATATTCAGTAAACTGCATATCTCCTTCTCCCTTCACAGGTGCCATGGTAACAGACATCATCTGAAATTAGCTCAAGTTATAAAAGTATCTTCATAAAATAATATTGATTCTCAAGTTAATACAGTTAATATCCCTAAACCAACCAAACAAGTAGACAGTCTTCCATTTAGGAAGTCCATTTGCTGTTGGTATAGACAGAGGGAGAAAGAATAACAATTCATATTATGGAATAAAGTTAAGATGCTAAATTTCCAGTGCTGTCTGTCCTTAGCTGTCATTTTACACTATGTTATAAAAGTACATTTTTTGAGAGGTAACAAGTAGGCATGTGATAACTAGATTCTTTTTTTTTGATGGTTCTGGGGGCTGAACTCAGGCCCTGTCAGTGAGCTTTTTTGTGTTCAAAGCTAATGTACTACCGCTGGAGCCACAGCTCCAATTCCAGCTTTTTCTTAGGAGTTTATTGGAGATAAGAGTCTCACCGATTTTTCTGCCCAGGCTGGCTTTGAATTATAATCCTTGACACTCAGCCTCCTGAGCAGCTAGGATTACAGCCATGAGCCACCAGCACCCAGCAACAACCAAATTCCTAAATTGAAGACATAGCTTCAGAATTTCCATCTAATTTCTGATATTTTAGCAATATCTACCTGAAACAATATGTCATCAAAAATAAAAGAAAATGAAATTTGAAATGGGTCATTGAGTTTTTCCAGGTCACTAGAGGAGGAGATAAGAAGTTTCTAGTCCTTCCATATTTCTGGCTTTGTTCCATGTTTCTCAAATGTACAATTTGTTTCCAAATTAGATCTTATAGAGAATAAATCTGAATTATTTGTGACTTCAATAAATAAAGCATAGATCTGACATGCTCAGAAACAAGTGAATAAAAACAGCATTTTATATAATTAGGTCTAACAATCATAAGCCTTATGATGTTTTAAAGTTTTATCAATAATCATAGTCTTACAGTTTTCTTTCATTTACAAAATCCAGAAAAACAGATGAAACTTTATGCAAATACAAAGACACTTTTTTTAACTTGCTTATGACCACAATGGCATGCGTGCGCACGCACGCACACACACACACACACACACACACACACACACACACACACACACGACCAAATGGTAAAGGATCATCAATAGACTCACAAAATATATTTAACTTGAACTCTTGTCCAAACACAAAGCCCTTCCCAATTTCTTCTTAGAGGTTGTTTTGTTTTTTCCAGAAGGCATTCATGAAAAGAGAACTGCTCTTTATTTTCCTTGAATGTAACCTTTTCCACTGTATCATAAACATGATTTTGAAGCCTCTTAACCTAAAAGACTGATAAGGTTGCTGCACAGCCCAATCTCATCCCCTTCATCCCTTCTCCTTTCTGAATTCCAAAGGCAACATCTGTTATATTATAGCACTCTACAGCTCTTGAATGTTATTTCATCTTTGTTTACTATCCCTCTGGAACTAATAGGAAACATATCCTAGTTCTAGCAGCAAGAAATATAATGTGTATGCACTTGTTTTATAACTAAAAGTTATAACTTCAAAAGTTTTGTAACTAATCATGAAGCAGGAGCCTGGCCAGGCTTTGTGTATCAATGGCTTACTAGGTACATTTTTAAATGACTACATACTCAATTATAGATATATTAACCATTACTTTACTCTCAGTATCAACCGTCAGATAGAAACTCTGATGCTTAGTAATGTGTAAAGTTTTTCACAAGTTTTAAAATAACCTGCTTAAGAGCTCTTTTCCCTACTATTATACTCTAATTTAAATTTCTTAGTTAAGTATTATGGAATGTCCTATGGAAGTTTCTTCAAAAATACTGATTCTTCCCCTGAAATGCATCCAATCAACACAGCAAATCAGCTGTAATACAATCCTAAAAAGAATGTGTCTTAAGCACAACTGAAAATGAAATGCTAAGCTATAATATTTTGTATAATATTGAAAATGATACTGTGAAAGAAAGCTGGAAATCATACTATATGATTTGTTTAGCATTGAACTCATTCTAATTCCTAGTAATCAGCAGTATAGGCTACATTCATTTCAACCCATTCCCATTTTTTAAATTTCCCATCAATACACTCATATACCTACAATATCTCCACAATGTGGATTCCACACATTTTTCCACCTCTTACGGATGGCACGTCTGTGAATGTGGCATCATCATTTTAAACCATGAACATGAGGAGAGGGGAAGGGAACAGTTCTTACCAGAACCTCGCTTGGTCACAACCTTCAAACTCTGAGTAAAAGTAGCATACAAGAGAATCAAATGTGGAATCGGAGCTTTCATCTTTCAGCGCTTAAAGTCTGCTCCCTAAAGATTAAAAGAAAAAAAAAACATACATTGTAAAAGATATATAGAAATATTCTAAGATTTTTGTACAACTTTTGGTCAAAGATAATTGAGACAAATACAAAAAGTAAAGAATAGGACCAGTGTCTTTTTTATATTTTCCCATATGTTGTGATTTCACATTAAATCAAAATTGGTAATGTCAAATGATGTCCCTGTAAGCCTATAAAAATGTTTTAATATCTTGTATTCCCTTAAGGTTTCAAGTTTCTCTAAATTTATTGCCCCTGGTTGTATTTAAATAAGTCGGAACAATCCATGCAAAAGAACTATTTCACTAACAATTTATTTTTAATGTAAAGTCCCCTAAGTGACATTTTAAAATATGCCATCCTGAATAGAATGTAATTTTACCCAGTGTTATTCTTCCTAATCAAGATGAAACCATAATTTGTATGCCTCTAAAGATTTGTGATTTCACAAACTCTCTTTCAGAAACCTCAAAAAGACACTTCATGGGATTTTAAGACTTTTGTCTCTATCAAAAGAAGCTACAAAGTGGAAAATACAAAAATATGCACCAGTTTGTTCTGTTACAAGGTTATCAGCAGGGAAGGACATTACCTTACTGCTTTTTGTTTCCAAATAGCAAAATGTTTCACTTGAAGTTTCAATTAAGTATACGTTTTCTACCCTCAGAAAAAGGTGTACTTTGTTTTTCTACTTTTTTGAGATAAAATGCACAAATTTGCATGAAAGTGTATATTGTGATGCCATGATAAATATATATGTCACAAAATATCACAATCATGTTGGTTTAAGACATCTATCTCTTGATACAGTAAACATATTTTGGTAAGAGACCAGAACACTTAAAATTGACCCTCAGCAAAGTTTACATTACAGAGTTATTAACTTTGGCCTGTATTTGATTCACAACATACATTCATCATACAACTGTAAGCCTGAATGCTTTAACCAGCTTTCCCCAATTTTTCCTAGCCTTTGGCAATTAGCCATTCTATCCTTCTACTTTTATCTTTTGTTGTATAAGACTGAAATAGTAAAGGTGAAAGACTGAATTTCAAACAGTGGCTACTCAGAACACCATTTAAATATATTGTTCACTCATGACAGCACAAGTGTCTGTAAGATCTCTGAGGACTGCTCATGTCCAGCTTTCCATCATGATGACTTTATTAAAGATGTGGAAACTGAAATGCTGATTGGACACAATTTTTGCTCTCCAAGGGTTTCACACATCACTGAATATTTCAAATGATTAAATCATTCACGTTAATAAGTCAGTTAAAATACATTTTAATTTACAAAACAAAATCAAAAGCTCTTCACTTGCAGCCAAATGCCATCATATTAATCTGAAAATCAGAGAATTTATATAATCATATTGAGAATAAGCTATTTGAATTCCAACATACCTTTAGATGATAGCTGGCTTTTCTTTGCTAAACATGGAACTTGGCATCACATTAAGACATAAATGAACCCTAGTCCAAAGTGCTGATTTATCAGGCACATCTGAGAAACTGCCATATTAAAATGTAAGCTTGAGTCATGTATTCCCCAAACTCCAGTCCCAAATCTTATTTCCCAGCCATCTTACTAACAGGAGCTGCAGGAAATATTCAAGTTGATATCTTTAGCCTTCAGGTTAGCAGTAAGAATCAGTTCTGTTCTCAGTGTGAGTTTAATCAGTGCTGCCCAAGAAACTCCAGATCCAACTATGCACAGAAAACCCTTCCAGCTTAACTATCTTTTACTTTACTCTCATTCAAAATACTATTTCCTTACTCATTTCATTTCTATAAGACATTTAGTACAGTTTTCAATTCTATTTCTTAAAATTAAATTGGTTTGGGATGTACCAACATGGTGACACCAAAATCCTTAAGTGATCTCTTGAAACTATTTATCAGGGAAAACAAAACAACAACAAAAATATATAGCATTTTAGAGACTTAATATCTTGGTAAATCCATAGTAATCTTTTCAACCTTCTTTGTGGAAATTTCTTATATCTTAAAGTGAAAAAATTAAGTATGACTAGTCAAAGATATTCAAGCTTTGCTATGCTGTTAGCAAAATAAAAATTTATACCCAGATAAAGCAATGCAAATTATGTAGAGCAGTTTCCCTTTATCAGCATGGGAGATATTCTGTTACCTTCAGTGGATGTTTGAGAGTACAGATAGTACCAAGTTTATTGCATACTGTTTTTATTTCCTATACATACATACTGATGACAAAGTTTAATTTGTAGGTTAGAAATCAACAACAGAAAATCAACAAAAATTATAAAATGTATTGTAGCTAAAGTTATAGGACCCTCTCTCTATATATGTCTATTGTACTACAATCACCTTTTTAGTGATGATGTGAGATGATACAATGGCCACATGATGAGGTGAATTATGTTGACATTATGACATTGGATTATTACATAAGGGCTACTTGAACAGAAGCTCTGTGAAACTACCACAATCAATCTGATAACAAAGATGGCCACATAAAGACTAACAAGTGTTAATGGAAAATAGAGTCTGGATGTTCTTGAAGAGAGGAAAAATTTTCATTCTGGGTGACAGTGAACATGACAGTATAAGATTTTTTATCAAGCTATTCAGATATAACTCATTGATTGTTTATGAAATTTACATTTAATATTTTCAGACTATAATTGAAACTATGGAAAGTGAAACTGTGGATAAGTGGTGCCTAAACATTTGTTGAGGTTCTCACTTATTTCCTGGTTGTCACATTGTAATTCATACTAGCAGCAAACTAATTCACTTAGTTTAGAAGTTGAGGATGGTAGGGGAAAAACAAAGGAGTAGGCAACAATGCTCAATAGGAAATGTACTCATTATCTTGCTCATGTAACTGTAACCCCTCTCTACAGAACTTATACAATAAAAAACGTACAAAAACATACAAAAAAAGGAACATAACCAAATGTACTCAGTACCTTACTCATGTAACTATAACCCCTCTTTACGACATCTTTACAATAAAATAAAATTTAAAAAAAGAAGACAAAAAGAAGGCTTCAAATTCTAGGTGAATGGGCCTAAACCTACTCATCTATTTCTTATGAAGAATATAATGAACTATTTAATTTCTAATAAATTACTCCTTAATCATACACAGAATCAGTATATTACAGTGCTTATAAGTAATAAGTCTGCCTGTTATTTTTTTCATCTCATCTTTACCACCTATAAACTGTATGATCTTTGGTAAAAAACTCATCTCCTCTGTGGCTAGTTTCTCTACTACTACTACTACTTCTACTACTCCTACTACTCCTACTAATACCAAATTAGTAAATAAAAGGTGCTATAGTTATTTCTGATAGTAATGACATAATATTATTGATCCAACAAATATCTTCTTGCTGTGAAAGTTTTTATAGATCAACAAATTCTACCCCACACTAATAACCTTTATCTTTCTTTTTTTCCTGGCAGTACAGGGGTTTGAACTCAGGGTCTCTCTTTCTAGGCAAGGATTTTGCCATTTGAGTCGCACCTCCTCCTAGTCATATCTCTTTCTATTCTACTAGATTTGGTGCTCCTGCAACACAATTGAGTGTTTTATTCAACTTTATTCCATTCAATGTTTAATGAATACTAGCAGGAAGGAAGGAAGGAACGAAGGAAGGAAGGAAGGAAGGAAGGAAGGAAGGAAGGAAGGAAGGAAGGAAGGGAGGGAGGGAGGGAGGGAGGGAGGGAGGGAAGAAGGGAGGGGTAGATATGGCTGTTATTCTATTCAGTACAACATAGGCATTCAAACCTATCACTTGATAAACACTTATTGAGCATAGACTAGTTACAAGATGCAGTGCTATGGTACAGTGGGGACACAAAGTCACTGCAATGTAGTCTAATAAAGAAGGCTCACACACCAATAAAGGAGATAAATGCTTACTTACTTAATTAGACTGGTCCTGTTGCCATATGGCCAGTATAATGTGCTGAGGGAGTGAAGGGACAAATCTATTAATTCTGTTCCAGGTTGAGTCTACTGAAGTCATAGGAAAGGACTTTTAAAGGAAGAAGAATTTCATCTAGGCCATGAAGAAAAGACTTTCTATGGGAAAGGACATTCTGGATAGAGAACAAAGAATTCATGAACTAGTTTTAGGTAGAATAATGCCCCCCACCAAACATGTCCACATAAAAATCCTTAGAAACTGTGACTACATTACCTTGCAGAGAAAAAGGACTGAGTACGTGTAATTAAGGAATTTAAGATGGGAGATGATCATTGAATTGTCTAAAGTAATTGCTAATTCTTTTATAGATGGAACATAGAAAAATTAAAACCAGAGAATGAAAAGACATGGGTGGAAATTAAAAGGCAGAGATTTAGATGTTATGCTTTGAAAATGGAAGAAAAGTCTCTGAAGAATATTTGTTGCCTTTAAAAGCTACAACAGTTAAGGAAACAATTTGTTCTTTAGATCATCCAGAATAAATGCAGATATACCAATGCCTTGATTTTATCTCAGAAAGACCTATGTTGGACTTCTGCACTCCAGAATTAGAAAATAAAAATTTAGATTGTTTTAAGCCACTAAAGGTGGTAATAATTTAGTACCAATAAAAGAAACCTAATGCAACATAGAGGCCAAATTACAAGTTTTAAGACTGTAGTATAATTAGACCACAGGTTGTAAGGAGTAATAACAGAAGTTGTAACTACCAACGTACACTATTACTAGCAAAATAAGTTAGATAAGAAGTTGGGACTGTTCTTTCAGGTCTCCCCAAATTTTACTCATGTTTTATCAAAGTTCATTACCCAAAAGCATTTCCTACATTCTGATCTCTTTAAATCGCAATGCATTTTACGTATACTGACTATTTTTCCTCAGAATATACATTACAACTTTCTCAAGTTTCTACTTGTACCATTTTCATACAATTCTAAGATCCTTTGCAGTTTAGACAATGATAAGTTAATGAATGCTTTTTAGACATTAATATGAATTGTTGTTTATAAAATTTACGTTCAAGTTGGAGGAACTACTTAGCAGTGGTACAGAAACAAGAAGAAGAAGGAGGAGGAGGAAGAGGAGGAGGAGGAGGAGGAAGAGGAGGAGAAGAAAGTAGGCCTTAATATAACAACAGCAAAGTCATTCTTTCTGATGGAGGCATAGAATTCTATTGTGTATATATATATATACACACCACATTTTCTTGATCTATTCATCTACTGAGGGGGCATCTGGGTTGCTTCCATATCTTAGCTATGATAAATAATGCTGCAATAAATATAGTTGTGCCGGTAGCTTTGGTATGGTCTTGCTTGTGATCATTGGGGTAAATGCCCAAAAGTGGGATTGCTGGGTCATAGGGGAGCTCTATGTGGAGTCTTTTGAGGAACCTCCATACCACTATCCAAAGTGGTTGAACAAGATTACACTCCCACCAACAATGACATTGCCCCATTTGTTAGGAAATGGAAAGACTTGGAAAAAATTATATTAAGTGAAATAAGCCAGGCCCAAAGAAACATAGGTCCCATGGTTTCCCTTATTTGCAATAACTAGTATATGTCTGAGACAAGCAGAAACTGTCAGATAAGTTGATGTTAGGCGAAATGAACCCTAAGATAAGGACTCAAGCAACAAAGATATTTCTTTGTTGCTTTGTATGTCCCTCCCCCACAGTATAACCCCTGTTTTCACTGTATTTGATGTTAGTATAATTTGTGGAGGGAAGGGAAAAAATAAATTGTTTAAACAGGGATACAGGTGGACCCATTACAACAATGAGATGTACAATTCGTTATGTCGAAAAACGAACTTTACAACTTTGGCGCATGGGGTGGGGAGGTCAAGGGGGGGAGATGGGAAGGGGGGGAGATGCTTGATAAGAAATGTACTCATTATCTTGCTCATGTAATTGTAACCCCTCTGTGAGGTATTTTCACAATTTAAAAAAAACATATAATAACAGCAAATACTCAGGAAACAAATCACATCTGGAATTAAAACACAGTGACATTACAGAGTATTGAAAAGAAGAATCAGGAATAGGTGGCTCATGATTGTAATCTGAGCTAATCAATAGGTTGAGATTTGAGGATCAGTTCAAATCCAGAGTGAACAGAAAATCCATGAGACTCATGAGACTCACTAAGCCATATTCCCAGAACCAGATGCAACAGTGATACTCACAAGACAATGCATTGGAAATAAACTATACAACCTGGAGATGTGGGTTGGGGGGACAGAAAGTAAGAGAAAAATGAGGGAGGGGGTAACAATTTAGATAAGGAATATACTCGCTACCTTTTGTATATAACTGTAACCCCTGTGTATATCACCTTGACAATTTTTTAAAAAAAACTATTATCTAAGAACTTGGTAGAGAGATGGAAATGAAAATATTGAAGTTATAGCTGATGTTGAAGTCATAGATTAAGATAAGAAGAACAAATAAAGAGAGATGGTCTACATTTTCAGTCCTGGGATCTAAACATAGGTAAAGTATAAGCAAATGAAATTAAGGAAGCATAAATTAGGAAGGACTTGTGATAGTGAAGCAAGAAAGCATAAAGATATAATTAGAACACATGTATAATGAGGATTCAAATAGAGAACTATTTTAGGAGTTGGAAGGATCCTGGTCATCTTTATATTACAAGCATTAAAACATAATCGTAAAATTTTAAATGGAAAATGAGCTTTATTTGCTATTTTTCTGAGTGACAAGATTCAGAGTCCACAAATGAAGGTAAAAAAAAGTTGAGAGATGGCTCCTGTTAAGGAGAGAGAAACTTCTGTGCAAAATGAAGTAAAGGGTAAACAGTACCAGAGGAAAAAAAAGTAATTAAAAAGTAAGAGATATTAGATGAAGAGATTTAGAACACACCCTTCTAAAGGCAAAAAATAAATTCAAGTAGATGAAAACAAAGGTAAATTTAGACGGGAAATGTGAAGACACTACACGCTTATATTATTCTATTTGTAAGTATAGTAAATGAATTTTCAAATGAAAAAGAACTAGATTAAGGAGTCTTATTGTATAGTGTTAGGTAAGATACTTATTTCATAGGCATGAGTAGATATTGTGTTTATTTCATGTTTTACCTATTTGCCACATAATGAGGTAGCAAATATCTGATTCGATGTTTACATTTAGAAGCAAAATAATTGTCCTTATGGTCACTGTTAGTGTTCAACAATACAATTCATCACAGATTTGGGGGCGGGGCTGGGGACAATGTCTAACTTTGTAGCCTGGGCTGCCCTTCAATTCATGATTTTCCTGTTCTGCTTCCTGAGTTTTGGTAAGATAAGCCTATACTACCATATGAAATTAATTTTGAATATTTGAAAACACTAGCTCTTCTTATATCTCTTTCCCATCTTGGATATTATATAAAACCTATCCCAAAGACTGATCTAATCAATTTGATTTATTCCTTAACATTTTCAAATTACTGTTAAAATATCAACATTAAAATAAGCATTTTTCACTCTAATAAAAATTCAGTTTATGTTTGTGCAAGGCACAGATATAGCATATTTTCTAAGCACTCAATTTACATAAAGCAATGAACGTTAATGTTGTAAGATAGATTCCCTATGGAGAGGATAAACAGAGGTTCTTCATGACTCTACAACTGAAATTTACTAAAAGGCATGATATTTAAAATTAGTCACAGGCAATCTTGCCCCTTATATCAGGAATCTTTGACTATTATTCTGAGAACGATTAAACCTTAAAATGAAAAGAGTTATATATTTGGTTTTAAAATTTCTGCATTGAGTGGTATTCAAGGATATAAAAATATATTACCTGAAACATGGTAGATTGAAGGGAGAACTCAAATAGTGTAATTCCTTAGAAAGGCAGAGCCAAAGTTAAAAAAAATAAAATAAATACCAGGAAGCAGATACTAGAAAGGTATGGAGTAGGCCAAGAATAAAGAGTAGACTTGATAAGGAAAAGGATAGAATGATCAAATATATACCCAACAAAATAAAGAGTGAAGAGAGTCAGGTGTTTCATGCTTGTAATCCCAGCTACTCAGGTAGCTGAGATCTGAGGACCATAGTTCAAAGCCAGCCAGGGCACAAAAGTCCATGAGAATCTTATCTCCAATAAACCACCAGAAAACTAGAAGTGGCAATGTATCTCAAAGTGTTAGAGCACTAGCCTTGAGCAAAAAGTGCTCAGGTATAGACTCAGGCCCTGAGTTCAAGCCCCAGGAATAACAAAAAAGAACAAATGGTACACTGGTGAACTTGTAAAACCACTAGTGAAAATAAATAATATTAATAATAGTTAACAATATGTTCAATATAAGTTGCAGATTAGTCAAGATCATATTTTTAGATCATATAAAATATGTTTATGCCATTATGATATTTGAATCAATTTGTAAAACATAGTTACATGTTTGTTTTGTAAGTAGTTCTAACCAGAAGAACATTCATCCACATAGAGCTTGACTGATGAGGGAATGCTAGGGATCTGGATCTTATAACCAAATTTCTATACTGCTCTATTCTGCTCATTTGATGAAAAAGTCAAGGTGTCAATAAAATTGACAGTCATATGGTTCTTGACAGTTTCTCCTAAAGATGATGATGAATAAAGTACTCAGAAGACTAATGGCCTTGACTAAAATATGTGTGGTCCTTATTTAAATGTTGTTTAAAGAATTAAACACAGTATCCTTTGATGTAAAGCCACTGAGTGCAATGCTATGTCCTGCAAACCAGCACACTGGAGCTGTAAACTATGGGAAAACTGACAGACCTATTGTGTGTGGGACCAGATAGGTCTGGTAAGGGGAGATGTTTTCAACTGTCAAGAAGTTCAGTTCTTACTACCCAGCAGGTTAGAAATCAATATTGCTTAAGGAGCAAAATACTATAAGGAGTTCTCATTTAAAAAATGTTAGTCAAATTTTCATATAATCAATGAAGAAAATGATTAGTGACATACAAAATTAGAAAAGAGAACTTACAAAAATACACCATACTAACATCAAATATGGGGAGTGGGATGTAGTTGTGGAGATGGAATGGAAGGGATGGTAGGGGAAAAACAAAGGAGGAGGCAACAATGCTTGATAAGAAATGTACTCATTACTTTTCTCACGTGATTGTAATCACTCTGTATAGTATTTTCACAATAAAAAACTTATTGATAAGGTCAGATAAGTTGATGTTAGGTGAAATGAATCCCAAGATAAGTATTCAAATGTTTTTCTTTCATGTGATTGTTTCTAACATATTTATAAGATGATTTCTTTGTTGCTTTGTATGTCCCTCCCCCACGGTATAACCCCTGCTCTCACTGTATTTGATGCTGGTATAATTTGTAGAGGGGAAGGGCAAAAACAAATTGTTTAAATAGGGATACAGGTGGACCCATTGCAACAATGAGATGTACAAGTTGTTATGTGGAAAAACAAATTTTATAACTTTAGCGGTGGGGCAGGGATGGGAAGGGATGGGAAGGGGAAACAAAGGAGGAGGCAACAATGCTTGATAAGAAATGTACTCATTACCTTGCCCATGTAATTGTAACCTCTCTGTATGGTATTTTCACAATAAAACAATACACAATAACATAAGATGCTAAGAATAATATGAATCTTACTAAATTTTTAATGATCCAGAATGGATAGGTTTCTGGAAATACAAGTTATCAAACTTTACAAAACAATGTAATTATTAACAGCCCCAAACCATTTACAATTCAAAATGCTATTAACGGGTAGACTGCTCAAAATGACTGGAGAATAAAACAAATAAGAATACTTCCAAACTTCCAAGAAACAGAATATGTTGCAAGGAAAAACAATAATTATATTTGTGATCATTTAGAAAATATTTTTCAAATGGGCAAAACAAACTAGTACAACAATTATAAGTAATGTACCCAATTCTAAAAGCTACACTTGCACTAGCAGCGAGAGCTAATTTTACATTATTTAGCTTTGATCTGGAACTCCTAGGCAGTGAAACAAAACAGGAAAAATAATGGTAACTAAGCCATCAAAAAAGTAAGCTCCAAAATTTTCATTATTTGCAGTTGAAATTATAAAAACAGAAAATATCATGCCACTAAAACCGAAAATAATGTTCTCTAAGATGAAAATGTTGACACCATTTTGTCGTCACCATTTTCAATTTTGGTCATAAACTAACCTTTTTCCAAATAGATACTTCTGCTTAAAATCTAAATGATTTTTTTATTACTGAGTAGTCAAATAAAAATCACGGAGAGTACAAATTTAGAAAAAAAGGGAAAAAGAATTTACTAGGATTTGAACATTGTACATGGTAGTTCTAGACATATCTATTTAAAGTATTAATGCAAAAATTGATATATATATCAATGAAAGACATACATAAAGATGAAAGAAAGCATAACATTAAACAATGCATGCTAACGAAAACAGATTTCCACTGTACAGAAAAATAATGCTTTGGAAAAAATGACTATTTGGACCAAATATTAGTAAATCTCACAGATCACATTCTGAAGTAGAAAGGCCAAAAGCTATGTACATATGACCATATAAGACGATATTAAGCAAAATGAACCCCAAGATAGGGACATATAGTCATATAAGATGATGTTAATCTAAATGAACTGCAAGATAGGGACACAAATATCTTTTTTCTTGCTTGCTATTGTTTCTAACATATTTATAATGTACCATGTGATTTTTTTGTTTCTTTGTATGTTTCTCCCCCATGGTATAACCCCTGTTTTCACTGCATTTGATGTTGGTGCCTTGCATCTTGTATATACACTTCTTTAATTTGGGGAGGAGAAGGGAAAAAACAACACGCTTAAACAGGGATACAGGTTGACCCTTTGTAACAATGAGATGTACAAGACACTATGTTGAAAATGAACTTTACAACTTTGGCGGGGAAGTGGGGGATGAGAAGGGGGTAGTTGTGGAGGTGAGAGGGAAGGGATGGCAGGGGGGAAACAAAGGAGGAGGTAATAATGCTCAATAGGAAATGTACTCATTACCTTGCTAATGTAACTGTAACCCCTCTGTACAACATTTTTACAATAAAAAATGTACCAAATTTTAAAAAAGAAAACACCATAACAGCCAGGTGCAAGTAGTTTTGCCTGTACTCCTGGTTATTTGGGAGACTGAGGGGAGGAACTTGATTGCAGGCCAAATGAGGCAGGAAAAAGTCTTTAAAATTCTATCTCAATGGAAGAAGCTAGGAATGTTGCCATGCATCTGTCATCACAGCTATGACAGAAAGCCTAAAATAGATCACTCACTGTCTGGGTATATGTCTAGGCAGGAAGAGAAACCTTAACTCAAAACCAATCAATGGAGAAAGGGGCTAGAGACATTGATTATTATCGAGGGCCTGCTTGGCAAGAGTGAGGGTTTGAGTTCTAGAAAAAGCCATGTATGGAGAGAGCCACAAAGGAAGTAATAGCAGATAGTCTCAAGGAGTTGATTATATCAAACCCAAAGCCACAAACAGCTGATTTCTGAATTCAAAATCAAAAAAAATTGCATGAACTTATGAGACCTAAAGTCTCAGATGACCTATGAGTTCTAGCTCTTCTTTGCTTTTAGTTTTGTGAGACCTTGATTTGAAGACCCAGGGAACTCTGTTCAATGGGTAAGTAGTATACCACTTTGCTCATTAACCCCCATAGACATTTAGATAATAAATTATTAAATTATTAAATGGTTTAATTAGTAATACAAAGGACTGGTAAATTATAGAGAATATCTGTAAGATGGAATATTACTCATTCATTACAAACATGTTTAAAGTTAATCACTTGGAAAAAAGTCACAATAAAATGTAAAGGAAGCAAAAGTAGGATACAATGTTATACAGAGAGCATTATCCTTATTAAATATAGTAATATAAATGACTGGAAGAACTTCATCACAGTATATCATATAAATTTTATTATCATAATTATACTTGGTTTGCTGTTTCCCCATACTGTTACATTTTTCCAATTGAAAAAGATGCAAACATATATAGCTTTACATAAAATTATATATGTATATATATTTGTCCTTATTTTAAATATCATTTTTTTGGGTCCGGTTGTGGGGCCTTGAACTCTGGGCCTGGGCGCTGTCCCTCAGCTCTTCAGCTCAAGGCTAGCACCCTACCACTTGAGCCCCGTTGCCCTTTCGGGTTTTTTTTTTTTGCTTATGTGGTGCTGAGGAATCGAACCCAGGGCCTCAGGCATGCAAGGCAAGCACTCTACCACTGAGCCACCTTCCCAGCCCCTTAAATATCATTTTTAAAGAGTCATGCATTCAAATTTCATCCATTTAAAAATGTAGGTAATTCAATGTAAACTTAATTTTTGCAAGCCAAAAACATTTTCATCTTTATAGATAACATTGCACAGAGTATTTTCTATTACAATTTTTAATATTCTCAGCCATAGGTTTTCTTTTAATATAACAATAAGGCAAACACTAGGATCTTACTAAACTCCCGATCTTACTAAAATAAATTTTAAGGAACTGGAATTGTAGCTCAGTGATACAGTGCTTGCCTAATATGCACAAAATCATTCTTTTATCCCCAGAAAAGGAGAAGAAGGTGGAAGAGTGAGTAGGAGAGGAGAGGAGCAGAAGATTAGAGGGAAAAGAGGAGGAGAAGAGAAAGGAGTGTGAGAAAAAAGAGAGTTATAACATTGTCTCTCCCTCCCTCTCCCTCTCTCTCTGTCTCTGTCTCTCTGTCTCTCTCTCTTTCCATCTCTGTCTCTCTGTCTCCCTGTCTCTGTCTCTCTCTGTCTCTGTCTCTCTGTCTCTCTCTGTCTCTCTCTCTCTCTCTCTCACACACACACACACACACTTCCTGTTTTCTTTATAGTACTCATTAAAATGTTCCAAGCAGATAAGCACTAAGAAACCATTTATGGGTAACAAAAGTGATATGTACACAGTACAATATTATGCCAAGAAATGGATCCAAATGATACTATGTGAAGGAAATATTCGAGAGTCAGGAATGAGCAATATAGACTACAATCTATCCAGCCCATGGAGAATTACAGACTCTAAGGATTATCCAAACCTGTGTGTTCACCTTTGTCTTTGTAAAGTCTGTAAGGATAAAATGAATATCCCGAAAACTAATCACAATGTAAGTAATTCTTATCCTCAGAAATTGAAAATAGCTACATCTGGTGCAATGCAGTTGATTATTACCCTGTGCACAGAACTATTACGGTCAAGTCATTTCAAAATTCCTTTATTGCATATGAATTTGTTGTTATGTAACAAACTACTCCAGTTGTGACATCTTTTCCTAGACCCTTAGAGGTTAGTGATGTACATTTTAGATTTTTATATGTCATACATACCTTTAAAATTATCTATTAACATTACATTCATTCATTATAATTAAACTAGTCAATGAATGCTTTGAGATAAGGTAATCATTTTTAGCTTAAATAAAATAAGTCATTGAAATGATAAATGTGTTAATTGGCTTGGTTCAATAGTTCCATGTTGTATACAATGTAATAGTATCACTATATACCTCATAAATACATAGTTTCATATACTGAATATTTGTCAATCTTCAAGGAAACTTTAAAGAAGAAATAATGGTAAACTGCCTTGGATTTGATTTTGTATTCTAGTCAAATTTTAATGTCATGGGGTTTTAATCAGAAACCATGGGAATAAAATAAAGACACCTTCAAGACAGGTAAATAGAGATCAGTGAAATTGCAATGATGCATAGTGAAAGTAAATTTCCATAACATTATCATCAACAAGAGCAACTAAGTGTATTTTAAGATACTACTTGTTTTCAGTTTAGCAAATGCAGAGGAACTCCTCATCACGGTGATGGTGGATGGGCTGTATCTTCCTAGAAAAATGGTACAATGTTAAAATATTTGAAACTTACAGAACCATCCTCTGCAAAGTCTGCAGTTGGTGAGGTAGCGAACTGCAGCTCAGGAAATCCCTGATACTAGCTGATGCTTGTCTACAAAGGCAAAATTGAAGAAATATACAATAAGCTCAAATTCTTACCATCTATGCAAATTTGGACAAAATCCTACTTCTTAAAAATCATTGTATCTCATTTCCTTCATCTGTAAAATGGGCAGCTGAGGAGTTTCCACTGCCAAGTACTGTGGCTATCAAAGATAATAATATACAATTAGCATTAAACCTTGCTGCCTTGTTGGATCTGCATTATAAGCCACAAAACAATTCCAGGACTATGGTGATAGTTAAAGTGCTAACTGAATTAACAATGCATTCCAAGCCCAAATTACTGGGAACTATTGCAGAAATTGAAATGCTTTAGATGCTGCCAGAAATTTCTATGAAATTGAATAGAACTCATACTTACTCAGTGACAGGAGAAAATCCAGTAAATGGATGATACTGACTAGCTAAAATGGAAAGTGCACTGTGCTCAAGAATAGAAAGCATAAATAAAAACACCACACAGTTTCCATCTGCCACTTTTCTAATTCACCTTTCTTATGCCTTTGGTATTCATCATGCCCTCCACTGTAATTCAGCTGCAAAATCTCATACTAAAGAAACTCTGGGGTTCTGAAATCATCAGATTGGATGAGGCATATGACAAAGCCAGAAAGGAAAAGCAAATATATTCCATTACCTCATTTATGAGTTCTTTCTACCAATATATTTAACAGATAGTTGGATAAATCTGACCCTCATCACTTTTCTGTATGTTAAAAATTCAATACATTGAGAAAAATCCTGCAGGTCTAAAGAAAAAGTAGATTTATGTTCATTAGATCCCCATATATACAGTGTTGATTGAGGGGAAAAATTATGTTATGCATTTTTTATGCCACTCACTCCTGGAGCTTAAACTCAGGGTATGAGAGCTGCCCCTGAGCTTTTTCTGCTATAGGGTAGCACTCTACCACTTGAGTAACAGTTCCACTTCCAGCTACTTTTGCTACTTAATTGGAGGTAAAAGTGTCACCGACTTTCCTGCTTGGGCTGGATTCAAATCATGATTCTCAGCCTCCTGAGTAGCTAAGATTTACAGACATGAGCCAGTGTGCCAGCTTTTATTTCACTTTTTAAAATGAAACTCTACACAACCACAGCCATAGTATTTGAGGTGAATACACAAGTGGGAACAAAGTTAAGGTAACAATTCTCACACTAAGCTGCATGTTGAGCTCACATTCAAAGGGATTGATTAGCTAAATGGTACATGTCCACACACTATACTGTTTTGTGAGCTCATCCTAGTGCTAGAATTCAGGGCCTGAACACTTTCCCTGAGCTTCCTTTTTCTCCAGGTTAGCACTCTACCTCTTGAGCCACAATTCTACTTCTGTCTTTTTGTGGTTAACTGGAGATAAGAGTCTGACAGTGTTTCCTGCCTGACCTGGTTTCCTGAGTAGCTAGGATTTCAGGCATTGAGCAGTGGACACTCGGCTCATGCCCTATACTTTAAAACAAAGTTCAAAGAAATAGTATTTCTTAAAGTTCCCTGTAGTGGGGTTTCTCAACCACAATGCAATTAATACTTGAGGTTGCATCAATTGAGTGGGGTGGAGGGGGAGTTCTGCCCTGCACATTGAAGGATGTTTATCAGTACCTATGACCTCTGCCCACTGGATGCTAATAGTACCTTTTACATCCTGTTGCCACAGTAATATCACCAAACATTGCTAGGTGATTTCCAGATCATGAGTAGAATCATTATTCAGAATAACAAGCTGTATTGGGTAAAAATTAGTTCTGAGTGCATCAAATGCAAAACTAGTCACCTTCTTAAAAAGTGTTTAATAGTCACACAGGGTTACTCAGCAAGAACATGACTGTAGCTCTTGGAGGAAAGGAATTTAGGCATATTTCCTACATGTTAATGGGCCAATAGATTCTTCCTACAAAGAAGAAACCAATGGATAAACCTTTCATCTGCTTCAAAATAGCAGTGAGAGTTAAAAGAGTAAATTCACATGTACTAAACTGTATAATGAACTCCAAATATGTTCATGTCCTAAACCCTAGAGTCATAAATACTTTATATTTCAAAAAGGACATTACATATGTGATTTAATTAAGAATGTTCTTTTGTCAATTGTAGGGCTTGAACTCAGAGCTTGAGTGCCATCTCTAAGCTCTTTTGCCCAAGGTTAGCACTCTACCACTTTGAGCCACAGGGCAACTTCTGGTTTTCTGCTGATTAATTGGACATAAGAGTCTGATGAACTTTCCTGCTCAGACTGGCTTGGAACCACAATTCTCAGGTCTCAGCCTCCTGTATAGCTAGGATTACAGGCATGAGCCACCAGCACACTGGTCATAGTTAAGAATTTTTTGAAGAGTAGATTATCCTAGATTACAAGGTAGGCCTAATGTAATCACAGGATCCTTGTAGGAAGGGGACAAAACAGTCAACTTTGGAGGAAAGTCATATGTTGATGAAAGTAGATAGGAGAGCAATGAAGTCATGAGTCAAAGAATAAAAAGTACTTGAAGATAAAAGTAAGTCTTTTCCCATGGCCCCCAGAAGATTCAGCTAACATTCTGATTTTAGTTCCATGCATGAATTTTATTTCATGCATCTAGCATTCAGAGCTAGCAATAAGAGAACTCATTTATGTTGTTTTGAGCTACTAATTTTGTGACAATTTCTTGCATTAGTAACAATAAGTTAGTATTGGTTCAGTGGCCAGAAAACTAATGGGAATATTCTTGCTTAATAATATTGCAAGTAACCATAGCATTATATATTAGATCATATCTGAATTTCCATATTTTGTTTTCAATTCTTGTTGATAATAATAACTACAAGCCTTTATTGAATACTTGCTAAAAATCAGGTCGATACCTCAGTACAGATATTTTTATACAGGCTTTGTTAATCTTACAGTTTCTAAAACACTTAAATATTACTTTTGCCTATATAAAGTACCTTCTCCAAGATTATACATCTGAAATTTGATTACATCTCTTCTACCTATTAAATTTTAGCCAATAACAAAGGAAACATGGTTAATTCTTTGATTTTGATGCAAATAAATCAATATATATATGGATACAAATATCCATTTTCAAAAATCTATCTGCAGATAATGCTTATATTTCTTCAAAAAGTATATGCTTGCAAAGTATGTGCATGAACCAAACTTTTTCCTTGTGATATTTATGTGGTTTTCAGCAAGATATTGGCTATAGTCATTCAGCTCAAAGCTTTTTCACTATCTGAGACTCCTGCTTCTTTATCGCAGTAGCTATACTATCTGCTCAAAGAGAATATAAATTGCTATATGCCTGTTTGATCTGGTTGCTTCTTCCTTGCACTTAAAATATAGCTTTCTTTGCTTGGGGTTCTTCTAAGAATTGACTTCGAAGATTGACTCCACATTTTACTACCACATGCGTAAATACTACACATCAATTCTTATCACCTCTAGGAGTTCACAAAATTACAGGTAAATCAGCACTTGGTAGTCACTATTTCCTAGAACCTACTTACATGTCTTACCTATCAGGTATGTCTTTGTGGTTGTAATGGGAATATAAACTCATTGACCAATCTGTGTATTCTCCTTGGTACTGCAGTATTGGAGACATAATAAGAAACAGGATAGATCTATGTATTTTTTTTTTGGAGTCCGGTCATGGGGCCTGAACTCTGGGCCTGGGCGCTGTCCCTCAGCTCTTCAGCTGAAGGCTAGCTTTTTACCACTTGAGCCACAGCGCCACTTCTGGCTTTTTTTCTTTTTTGCTTATGTGGTGCTGAGGAATTGAACCCAGGGCCTCAAGCATGCAAGGCAAGCACTCTACCACTGAGCCACCTTCCCAGCCCCTAGATCTATGTATTTTAACAAAGCATGCATGCGTCCCAAGAAAATCATGAACAAGTAATATATTTCAGTTAATGATAAATTGCTATTAACAATAAGTGATAAGTATAGTCATTTCTTTTTTGATTGCTTCAAGAGTTACCTGTACCTTGATTTTAATCATGAGAAGGTGATGGAAAATTCCAGGAAGAAGGAATATCATATGAAAGAGCCACAGAACCAGAATAATTGAGCCCAATTTCTATAGGTACTTGCTGATAAAAAGAAGTTCCTGTTTTGTACTATGTGTAGTGAAAAATCATTCATATTTTTCTTGATTGGATTAAAAAGTCTAGGAGAACTTCATCTTACAGAGAGGCTTAGATTATAGAAGTCCTTATTTAAAGGATTAGTTAATCCTTAGATAAGACTATAAGGACTTATTGGGAGCTGGAAAATGGAGGTGGAATGATTAGGTGGGGGGGCACATTCTTTCCTGACCTCTTCCTGTATTTCCTCCTTGTTTTGCTTGCCAGTTAATATGGTGTGTGAATTGCTTTTCTCCACTCTACCTATTTTACCACCACAGAATGACAAGTCCAAAACCATGAAATAAAATTAGTAATCCCTTCCTTAGAGTGTTTCCACCAGTCATTTTTGCACCATGACTAAAAAGTTTGACTAAGTTAGGCATTGCTGTAGGTTGAATAGTGTCACCAAACCTCTAACTAAAATGTCATATCAGATTATAGTGGGGCTTAAATGCAGTTATTAATATTCGTATAAGGATAGAAACAGATACTCATAGGAAGGAAAGACAAGTGACAGAAAGAAGGAAAGGCAAGGGAGGTAGAGATGGAAATTAGAAGCTATAAGCTACAAGAAAAGATAAGACTTGTTGGTAATCAGTAGGAGCCCAGAAGAAACAAGATCATCACTTAATAGTCTGAAGAGAAAGCATGACCTTGCCAGTAGCTTGCTTTTTACTTCTAGTCTCTTGAATTGTTAGGGAATAACTCGTTGTTTTAAGTCACCAAATTTGTAGTAATTTATCTTCATGGCAGCTCTAGAAAACTAATAGTGACATCAATACTATACATTTTTCTGAAAGATCATCTTAAGTAGTATGTGAATAATGAGCAAGGATGGAATAAAAATGGAATAATAGTAATGAGGCTGGAATTTGGATATTGGTTCAGACTAAAGTTGTCAGAGATAATAAGAAAAGTCACCAGACTTGGTGAATAGTTTAGAGACAACAACAATAGGAGTGACAACTATGATGGGTGTGAGCAATGAGTAGCAAAATCAAAGATTACTCTCACCAGGTTTGGACAGAGAATAATAGTTAAGAAATGGGAAATGAACATTATATTTGGTAGCAATAAAGAATATGTCATTATTTATTTTTGATCCATGAAAGATGAGGTGACAAACTTACTAAATACAAATAACTATTAAATGGAATGTACTGTGAAATTAATTAGGCCTTACCATGCAGATATTCTTTAACCCGTGTGATATTAGATTCTCTTGTGTGGTCATGAGAATATTCTCATACTGAGAGATAGATTGGTGATATAGAAGACAATTGAAGCAGGTTTTGAAGGACAATTGGAAAACATAAATGTTAGAGTTGACTATAAGCAGTATTTGTTTTAATTTATTATAAATAGATGTAAAATGAAAGTGGTAAATGTAGTGGTTAACATGCGAGCTTCTTTTATTCCAAATCATTATTTTTAAAAGCATATTAACTAGGAGGAAAGCTAAGGTGAGTGTTTTGCAGCAGAGGGTGAAGGATATGGAGTAGGAGGTTTAAAGACAGAGAAGAATGGCGAAGGTAAGATCTCAAATTGTAAAGTGAATATTTAAATAGAAGGCTGTGACTTGGGAAGGTGGCTCAGTGGTAGAGCGCTTGCCTTGCATGCCTGAGGCCCTGGGTTCGATTCCTCAACACCACATAAGCAAAAAGAAAAAAGCCGGAAGTGGTGCTGTGGCTCAAGTAGTAGAGCGCTAGCCTTGAGCTGAAGAGCTGAGTGACAGCGCCCAGGTCCAAAGTTCAGGCCCCACGACTGGACCCCCCCCAAAAAAAATAGAAGGCTATGTGACACCCCTGCATTTTCACAAAAGATATATGATTATAAATTCCTAAAGGCAAATAGGTAGTACGTGGATAGCTGCATTTAATTGTGAATATACTTGAGAATGTGTCAGGAGTTTAAGGTCCAATAGATTCTGATAGTGCTGCATAAAATGTAACTGTACCAATAAATTGTTTACTTATATATTCATATTCATACTTTCTAATTCCTTAGAACTACCAATATAATATAATTCTCACTGAAAGCTAACTTGACTCAAAAGATCACATAGACTAGTTCCATGATAATGACCAAGAAAAAGGCACAGACAGATGGAAAAGATCTATTTCCCTTTAGCCGCTTGTGTTTTAATTCCTTGGGTAACATAACCAATGTTTACACTTCAGAGAAATGTGTTTAGGCATGATGAACCTAAATACCTTCCTATTCTCTTTCTGGAATTTAATATGCTATTCCTTCCATGCTAACTTTAGTTTAAGCCATAGGCTTGACATTGCAATTTAACAGGATTTACAACTAATTCTTGGGGAATTAGGCACAATATTAAACCCCAGTAGACATTACTGCAATTATGACAGCAGAAAACCTAATTCTGAGAAATCTATAGGATTGAAAAAACTAGATAAAAAATAGTTTCTCATCAACACCATGCAGAGAGACATGTCATCAACTATTTATTCCACAAAATATGTACCTGAAATGTTCTAGGGTGCAATATGAAAAGAGACACACTGATGTTTTCATCCGAATAGCAGGATCTCACTTTCCTTACTGAGGATTTCTCAATAGACTTCTCCATTCCTCTGCTTTTCATTTACAGAAATGAAGTATTTTTAAAATAAAAGAGTTAGATAGACCCTTTGGTGTATAATTGTCAATGCTAGAAAATACACTGTTTTTACAACTAGTATTTAACATTTATCCTTCCTAACATTTGTTTCTAAAGGGTGAACTCAGTAGCTCTAATAATTTTCAAATTTTCAGAATACTTAATGGTATAATCCATTGCCTTATAGTATATTGATTATTTTAAAATAGGATATGTCCTATTAGGTTTTATTCTAAGCATTTTGTTCTTATAATAGGAAAGAAAGAGCATCAAATGTTAGTAGAAAAGTTTAAAGGTGTCCTTGGAAGGCATTACCTAAGATCATTCCATTATACAGGCTCCTTTTTCTTCTAAAAGTTCCTCCATTAAAGGATAGCAGAGTTGGGAGAATTCCAGATCTCTCTACTATGATATATGTGCTCTGTTCCATCCCACTTTTGTTTTTCAGGCCACTTTACTTAAAAATTTAATTAATGGTGACTGACACTCCCACTGAAATTTGTCTGCAGCTAATATACTCTAGCAGTTACTATCATGCATTCATTCCCTTCTATTTGCTCACTTCAACTTTCTCCCCTAAAGACATTGCTTATTAGAAATATGCTGGGTTGACAATTTTCCTGCCAAAAGCTTCACATTCTAATTAAATAACTCACAGAAAAGCAGTCATAACCAAAAGCTAAATTACAAGACCTTGGAAAGGCAATCATTTCCGGGTGGAGAAGGACAGTGGGAATGGCATAAACTTCCACTGGCCTTTGGAAAAGATGGAGTGACATAATGAAAAGCCTGTTTCCCTTTGTAGTCTAAGTCTTGGGCTTCAATTCCAGCTATGTTACTTCAGGGAAATAACTTCATACCCTGCACCTGATTTCTTCACAGAAATATGAAACATGACAATGGTCTTGCCTATGTCCAAACCACTATAATGTAAAACATCACTTTTATTTCTTTTATATCCGTGATACATTCCATGTGTGGCATACTAGCACCAGGCATAGAATGAAAAAAATCACATACGTACCATTTCTCTGAATGCTTCAACTGCTATTTTACAGTACATGTTTTTAAACAGACATAATATCCTCACTTATTCTGAATGGATAAACTGGCCTTAAATAATTTATAATTTGACATTTTTTTTCAAAAGTAGCCAGTCAAGGTAGCTCATGCCTACATTTCTAGCTGCTTAGAAGCAGAGATCATGAGGATTAGAGTTTCAGGATAGCCCAAGCCCAAAGTCTGAGGGATCGCTTCTCCATCAGTAAAACATAGATCTAGTGGCATGAACTTATCATTCGAGTTGCACAGAAAAGTGTAAATAGGAGGATTTTGGTTCAGGCCAGACCAAGCATAAATTTCAGACCTATTTGAAATATCACTAAAGCAAATAGCTCTGAGCATTACTCAAATGGGATAGCATCTAGCAAACACTAGTCCCTGAGTACAAACCTCACTAATGCCAATAAATGATACTATCATTATCCCCCAAAATATACAGATACAATAATTTGTCTTAGAATGTCAATGCAATGTATCATTCTTTAGCCTTCCAGTATCAGTTGCACTATTTTCTTTACAAAATTCCATTTCATATATGTTCAAGGTATAATAGTGGTTACTAGACTCTTGGAAAGGTTTGAGAAAGAGGAAGAGAGAGAGGTTGATAAAAACTGTGTAATATTACAGTTAAATAGGAATAATGCATTCTAGTATTTGATAGCAAAAGAGGGTAGTAGAGTTAGTAATAATTTATTGTGTATTCCAAAAGTGATTAGAAGACTTTGATTGTACCCCTGCCAAGAAATAAGTATTTGACCTGATGTTAATTATGCTAATTTGATCATTATGCTTTGTATATATGCATCAAAATATAGAGCTGTTGTAAGTAAACAGGTACATTCTGTAACAATTGATGACATACTTTTTCCTACCTAATAATTGATAGCGAGAATGTTTTGAAAAAGAACTACATATCTAACTCACTACATAAGGAAGTAGCATGCTATTTAGAGCTAGACAGTAAAACCTCTACTTGCTTACATATCTTCGTGCATGTAAGTGAAGTGACATTTAAAACTCATTATAAATGTTGGAAGGATATCCTTTTAAACAGAGAAGAGGTTAACCTTTGGTTGTGTGCAGTAATAACATTTTGGAGAAATAACATTCTTCATAAAGTCAGGCTAAAACTCTATTAATTTTAATTAAACTAATCAACACAGCGACTGACAATTCTTGAGCTTGAACTCTGCTTTTGCTTGAGGTCCTTATATTTACACAGGCTCATTTAAATTTTTTACTTAATTGTATGGTTGTAGTTCTGAACCTTTTTATATAGAGTGTAGTCAAAACTGTATATAAGCTTCAAACTCAATCAAAAGCAGGTCCTCCTCTGCACACCATATGCACATAACTGACTCACTATCATGCTTCTTGTCAAGTTGACTAAACATTTTCACTCTTCTAGAGATCCTAAAACATTGAACTTATAAGGAAATAGCAAAGTTTTCATGGTGAAAACAGTTCTTCTATGTAGGTTACCAGATTGGTAATTTATGCCATAGACATATGGAAAGGAGTGTTGATATATGGAATTTTAGGAATATCAGAAATTTAGCAATTCAGGGATCTGGAGTTCATACAACATGCTGCCCATACAACTCATTAAGAGCTTCATGAATTTTCTAAACTTCTCTAGATTTTAGTGTCCTTATATTTATGACGAAAGACATGGGAAAGATTATCACCACAAATTCTTCTTGGAATCTTTGCAATTATTCTATCTAGCCATAGTGTTCAAATTCTTATAACTGTAGATACAGTTTCATATTGCAACAAACAGATGAAATAAAAAGAAAAAAATTTCTTCCAAATGTTTGCCTACACTAGAACCCCAAAGTGAGAAGGGTTCTCCCAAATGATTTTTTGCCTACTTCATCACTTTGCACCCCAAGAGGACCTATTGTGCCATGCTATGTTTCATCAAATGAATGGCTAGTGTGTATTTAATTATGCAGATAATTTTATTTTAATTATGCAGATAAGTGTAAAAATTTAAATGTAGCCTATTTAGAATTTTTTCTCCCCTGTTCCCATGATTGTGATACTCAATATACTGAATATATACTCAATAATTGCCAATTAGTATCAACTGTTTTTAGAGAGTGATCCGAAATATGGTTTATTAATTGCATTTTCACTTTCTGTGTGTACATGTAATGCCTCTATTGAACATTGAGACCTATGGTTCTCTGCTTCCATTGTGGGATTCTTTCTGAATCAAGAATATCAAGGATATCCTTTCTTGCTTGCTTGCTTTCTTGTTACACTTTGCTTTGCTTTGCTTTAGAACACTTCTTAGGTTTAGCAGTCCAACTTTAGGAATGCAACCAAACATGAATACTTATGTAACGATTACATTATGGAAGTTCTACTTGCACTGCTGTAAGACAGGGGAAAGTCAATTCAGCAAGCTAAAATTGTTAACTTAAAAGCAATATTATATTTATCAGAAATTTCAATAACTGATGAAGACCATTTTTCCACATCATTTGCGCAGAATTTTAACCTAATGCTGAATTACAACAATGAATATTTCCTTCATATAATTCTTTTACTGCTTCATATGGTTTATGACTGGGAAGTGCAGACAGGAGTAAAAAGTATCAATTTTCAGTATTATAACTCTGCTTGGAAAGAGCCAGTTCTACGATAACCACTATCCAGGCAGCAGATATGTTTATAGATCAACATATTGACTTTTATATAATATAAAGACCAAAGTGCAAAAATCAATGAAGTCAAAATGAGAGAAATAAGAGTTTTGTAGAACCAGACCTGTAGTTAGAATGTCAACTGAACTGTTACATTTTCATGAACAGAAAGACAGACATAATAAATATCTATATGCTGTTTAGAATTCATAGATTGTTTAGGAAACTTGAGAAATTGGAGCTTTCTATGTCTTTATAAATGGGATAAGTAAATATATATTTTGGCGTTTGTTCAACAATATTAAGATTTTCCATGCATTTTCAACAATATTAAATTTTTCTATGTATTTTCTAGATACATTTTGTGTTTTCATAATTGTATAATACTAGCACTGAATAATATCTATCATTTAATTAAAGATTGCACTAGATCTAAGTTCCATGATTTCCAGGGGGTAATTGTCTGTTTATAAGTAGTATTCACTTATTCACATTTTTGTATTTTAGATAAATTTTGACTTGCAAAGAATATTATCAGTCATTACACAAAACCCATGTTTAAATTTTTTAACTATACGCATAAAAACATACATGCAAATGCAATATATTATCACATAAATTCAAAAATAAATAGTTATACATACTTTCCATTATTACGTAGTTATGTATCAGAAAAATTAATTTCCTGATTAAAATGTTATTATGTATTTCTCATTACAAAAAGAATCTGAAATTTTCATCTTATTCCTAAAAGACTCATATGTTTTCTTTATAAACTATCTCAAAAATTATTCCAAAAAAGAGTGTATAAGTGGATATTATTAAGTTATTGAAATTTTTCTATCATTGATCAGAGAGCTAATGGCAAAGATACTGCCATAAAGTCAAGAAAGTGCTGACGTACCCTATTTAGAATAAGGTAAATTGATTTAAAAAACTCAGTGATTGTAAGGGCTAATTGCTGGTTCATTTGGATAATAATTTTCCAGAAATAGCAGTGTATCAATAAATGCAAATCAGCAAACATAACACAACACATAGGAATCAAAGTCAAAAGCATATAATGATATTGATAGTTTTAGAAAATACCTTTGACATAAGTCAACAACCTTTCATAATAAAAGTTCTGAAGAAATTAGGAATAGGAGTATACCACAAAAGTATAAGTAACTTTTCTACATGAACAAAATGAGAATGAAATCAGTAAAACAATCTTATACAAAATATTGCCAAAAAAGAATGAGATACCTAAGAATAGCTTTCATTAAGTTGGAGAAAAACATCTATAATGAAGATAATGAAATCCTGAGGAACAAAATTCATTACAATCTTTTCAGTATATGCACATTAATTTTCAGGGTTGAATTACACTCCTATCTTCTTTTAAAGAATGCACATTATCCAAAGAATGAAAATAATCATCAGAATGTGTACAAATTATACATTCTCACAATTAGTTGAGACTTTTCCTAATTCTTATTTCACTCATATTTTCCTCCCTAACTTGAATCATTGTACAAAGTTTGGAAAATTTTCATGAAAAATCATTAAATCATCAATATTTGGTCAACCTGACATAATTTATGTGTTGATAATTTCTAGAACTGTAGAAAATATTTGAAAGTTAGAGAAGTGTAAGCAAATGACACATCAAGGACCAAATATTGTCCATTATCTTTTTTTAATAAGGTTCACAAGCTGAGATAGTTTTTACATTTCTAAATAATTAATGAAAATTTTGTATTTTGTGACACATAAAATTTATATGAAATTCACCAGGCACTGGTGGATCATGCCTTTTTGTAATCCTAGCTAATCAGTAGGCTGAGATCTGAGGATCATGGTTCAAAGCCAGACCTGGCAGAAAAGTTCCCATGAGACTCTTATCTCCAATTAACCACTCAAAAAGCACAACTAGCCCTATGGGTCAAGTGGTAGATCTCTAGTCCTGAGCACTAGGAGGCTCAGGAATGGTGCCCAGGCCCTGAGTTCAAGCCCCATGATAAAAAAAAGTCAATTTCAATGTTTATATATAAACCTGGAATGCAGCCATATTTCTATGAATTAAAATAGTATTTTTGCCCTTTAGGTAAGCAATTTTCAGGGGAAATGGGATGTCCCACAATTATTCAACTGAGTCAAATAATGATTTTTCCATATATTTGAATATATGAACATTTTTGTTATTTTTGAAAGTTGTATAAATTTTAAGACAGGTTGAAAAAATGGGATTGCATGAAACTGCAGAGCTTCTGCATGGCAAAGGACATAGCTAGCAAGATCAATAGAAAGCCTATGAATTGGGAGATCTTCACTAGCCATACAATGGACAAGGGTCTCATAGCTAACATATACTTAGAACTCAAAAAATTAAATCCCCCAACAACAAATCCACAAAAAAACAACTGCCTGATTGATAAGAGCACTAAAAAAGTTCATTTATGTTGGATGAAGTAAATCAATTACTGAGGATGTGATGCTGCTTCCAAGATGCCAGCACTTTGTAACCCAGGAGCTTGTGGAAATCTTGAGAATTACTAGATTTCTTTTTATCTCAACTAATTGAACAGTACTAATTTAAGAGTAAGGCGGTAACATTTCTAAATTTTCACTTGGATTCACATAGAGTTACTTAGGACATGTTACAGCAAAGTCTTTTGTTGAACTGTTACTGTGATTGAGAAGTTGACAGCATTATACCTCGACAGGTTAGATCTATTCAAGAGTGCCTTTGTTTACCCAGGTTAAGGAACAATTGTAAAACTTTATAATCCTTCATTTTCAATCTAAAGAAGATCTCACAGGACATGATAGTTACTTGAAACACCACAAAATAATTGCCTCCTCCTCCACCATGACCTGTCCTTCTCCCAAATGAGGTATTTCATTTCTCTTACAATCTTCAAATTTGAACAAGACTTTTAAGGTCTAACAAAAATATTTCTTTATCAAAATAATCCCTGGAGGCCAGGTACCAGTGGCTCAAGTCACAAATCCTGGCTACTCAGGAGGCTGAGAGCTAAGCCAGCCTGGGCAGGAAAGTCTGTGAGATTCTGATCATCAATAAACTACTCAGAAAAATACAGGAAGTGGTGCTGTGGTTCAAGTGGTAGAGTGCTAGCCTTGAGCAAAAGAAGCTCAAGGACAGTGCCCAGGCCCTGAGTTCAAGCCCCAGGAATGGCAAAAATAAAAGAGTGAACTTTGGATTGGACAATTAAGAAAAAGGCCTTTTAGCCAGGTGCTGGTGGCTTACACCTGTAATTCTAGCTACTAAGGACAGTTTGAAGTCATCCCAGGTACAAATATCTATGAGACTCCATCTTCAAAATAACCAGAACAACTCTACATTGAGGGCGTGACTCCAGTGGTAGATCACCAGCCCTGAGTGACAAAAGCTGAGCAAAAGCACAAGGCTCAAGGGATTGTGTCTGTGTGTTTGTGTGTGTGAGTGCATGCATGTGAGTGCATGTGCTGCTCCTGGGACTTGAACTCAGGGCCTGGGCACTGACCTGAGCTTCTTTGGTTCAAGGCTAGCACTCTACCATTTGTGCCACAGCAGCACTTCTGGATTTTTCTGTTAATGTGGCACTGAACCCAGTGTTTCATGCATGCTAGGCAAACACTCTACCATTAAGCCACATTCCCAGCCCCAAAAGTTCACTCTTATCTGGGCACTGGTGGCTCACACCTGTAATCCTAGCTATTCAAAAGGCTGAGACCATAATGATCAGGTTTCAAGCCAACCCTACAATGAAAAGTCCATGAGACTCCACCTTCAAAACAAACAATAAAATGTTGAGCTAGTAATGAAGTTCAAGTGGTAGAGTGCCAACCAAACAAGTACTAGACCCTGAGTTAAAACACTGAAACCAGAATAATTTTTAAAAATTACTATTCAAACTGTATTGTCACCTAAATGCCAGGCTCAAAGAAACATAGGTCCTATGGTTTTCCTTACTTGCAATAACTAGTACATGTCTGGGACAAGCAGAAAAGACCAAAAGCTATGTACATATGATCAGATAAGATGATGTTAAGTTAAATAAACCCCAAGATAGGGACACAAGTGTTTGTTTTCTTTCTTGCATTGTTTCTAACGTATTTATAATGTACCATGTGATATTTTGTTGCTTTGTATGTTCCTCCCCCATGGTATAAACCCTGTTTTCACTGTATTTGATGTCTGTGCCCTGCATCTTGTATATATACTTCTCTAATTTGGGGAGGGGAAGAGAAAAAACAAAAAGCTTAAATAAGGATACAGGTTGACCCATTGTAACAATGAGATGTACAAGACACTTTGTTGAAAAACGAGACACTCTCATATCAAAAATATATTTGGAACCCAAAAAATTAAATCCCCCAACAACAAATCCTCAAAGAAACAACTGCCCAATAAATAAGTGGGCTAAAGACTTAAAGAGAAACTTCTCTGAAGAAGAAAGAAGGATGGCCAATAGACACATGAAGAAATGCTCATCATCCCTAGCCATAAAAGAAATGCAAATCAAAACAACATTGATATACCACCTCACCCCAGTTAGAATGGCAATAATCAAGAACTCTAATAACAACAGATGCTGGAGGGGATGTGGACAGAAGGGAACCTTACTTCATTGTTGGTGGGAGTGTAAACTTGTTCAACCACTTTGGAAAGCAGTATGGAGGTTCCTCAAAAGACTTCGCATAGACCTCCCTATGACCCAGCAATCCCACTTTTGGGCATTTACCCAAATGTTTACAAACAAGATCACACTAAAACTACCAGCACCACTATGTTTATTGCAGCATGATTTACTATAGCTAAGATATGGAACCAACCCAGATGCCCTTCAGTAGATGAATGGATCAAGAAAATGTGGTATATATACACAATGGAATTCTATGCCTTCATCAGAAAGAATGACATTGCCCCATTTCTTAGGAAATGGAAAGACTTGGAAAAAATTATATTAAGTGAATAAAGCCAAGCCCAAAGAAACATAGGTCACATGGTTTCCCTTATTTGCAATATCTAGTATATGTCTGAGTCAAGCAGAAAAGGTCAGATAAGGTGATGTTAGGGATATGAACCCTAAGATATGTATTCAAATGTTTTTTTTTCTTTCATGCGATTGTTTTTAACATATTTATAAGATTATTTCTTTGTTGCTTTGTATGTCCCTCCCCCACAGTATAACCCATGCTTTCACTGTATTTTTTGTCGATATAATTTGTGGAGGGGAAGGGCAAAAACAAGTCGTTTAAATAAGGATACAGGTGGGCCCGTTGCAACAATGAGAATTACAAGTTGCTATGTAGAAAAGGAATTTACAACTTTGGTGGAGGGGGGGTGGGGAGGGTTGGGTGGGGGGGTGGGGGGGGTGGATGGAAAGAGGAAACAAAGGAGGAGGCTACAATGCTTGATAAGAAATGTACTCATTATCTTGCCCATGTAATTGTAACCCCTCTGTACAGTATTTTCACAATAAAAAAATAAATAAAAATAAAAATAAAGTATTATATGCCAAAAGCTAAAAAGAAAAATGAGACATTGAAAAATGAATTTTACATTTTAGGCAGGGGGTAGGGTGGGGGTTGGGGGGAGTATAGTTGTGGAGGTGGGAGGGAAGGGATGATAGGGGAAAACAAAGAGGAGGCAACAATTCTTGATAGTAAATGTACTTATTACCTTGCTCATGTAACTGTAACCCCTCTGTACAGTAGTGTTACAATAAAAAAGTATTAAAAAACTGTATACTCATCTTTTTCTTTCTTCAGCTGATAACTAGAGATTGCTAGATTGTAGATTCAACTTTGACTTGGCTCAAATCCACTAGCAATTTCTATGATCTGCTCTAAGTCAACTATCTCACTGTGTTCATTAGTAAAACAGGATGACAAGAGAATCTATCTCATATGACTGTTGTAAAGATTAAATGACTAAACACAAACTACTAGAGTACTTTCTGGCATTTGTTGAAGATTCATATTTTGACTGCTACTAGTTTTAATTATTTGCTACTAAATCGTTGTTTTACTAAGGTTGAGACCATGAAATTCTCCAGATCAGATCAGCAAGAAAATTTCATGTCCCTTACTTTGTCCCTAGAGTAATTGATGCATTTTTTCAGTAATTTTTTTCTTTACCAAGGTGTCATCTTAAGACATAATTAATTTAATAACTGTGCCACTCTGTATTTGACTGTGTTCTGACCCAATATCATACCCTCCCACCATAACACATGAATGCATTTCCCTTATTGAGATGATTCTTGATGTGTTTGGAGCAGTGAGTGGAATATGAATAAGTACACCGGCTTAGAGGAGCAAACATTTCCTACATTGTTACTTCATAAAGAAAACCTCTGAAGCCAGGTGCCAGTGGTTCACGCCTGTAATCCTAGCTACTCAGGAGGCTGAGATCTGAGGATCATGGTTCAAAGCCAGCCAGGGCAGAAAAGTCTGTTAGACTCTTATCTCCACTAAACCACTAAAAAGCTGGAAGTGGCACTGTGGCTCAAGTGGTAGAGTGCTCGCCTTGAGCTGAATAGCTGAGGGACAGCGCCCAAGCCCAGAGTTCAAGCCCCATGACCGACAAAAAAGAAAGAAAGAAAAATCTTTGAGTTGTTTGTGACATTTTATTTATTTATGCTTTATTGAACAATCTGCTGTCCAAATAGCTGATATTTAATATAGTAAACTGAAATTGACATTCCTTACTCCAGCATTAAATCATCCCTTGCCTTTACTGCCTTTAATATTTCAAACTATCAAATAAAATGAATTATTCATTGTGTTACTTTGCTTCATTAAGTATTCTACTGAAGCGAAAACCACCTTATCTCCAAAAATAATTTTCCATTTAGTAGCATCTACAAATAAAAAGTATTCTCCAATGATGTATTCTAAATATTAAGAGCATGCTATAGGCACTATGCAGAATTTTACAGAAAGACAAATTTTACCATATAGAGATAGTGGGTATTGAGTGTTACAACAGTGTGCTAAAACTTGTGTAGAAATATTTATTATATAATGTATAGGCACATGATTACATTAGTAATTACCTTTCTAATTTTTAGAGGAAAATATAGTAAAATCAATTTTGATTTTGGTAATTAAATTATGATGAAATTTCTAGCACACTAGAAGTACCTTGTCAAATATAAACTAAGTTTAGTTACATTAATAGGAATATTAGAGAAAAAAAGATCTTTTCTAGATTGGGTAAAATCACTCTAGCATTACACTAGAATTTGCTTGTGTGTTTCTTAAAGATCTGATACCCATAAAAATAAATTAGCCTTGTTGTTATCTTGGTTTGAAGCTTCCAAGTGAGAAGAGATTAGCAATTTTATTTTCCATTTATTTATAGAAATAGAGCTGTGATTTACTGGCAGTCTCACTGCTCTGTTTCATAAAAAAGGAAATGTGACTTACATCCTTTGTATGTATGTGTTAATTACATTAACTAGTTAAGTTTCTATTAAATGCATTTTTGCACTAGCTTCATAGAAGTTTAACCAAGAATGGAACTATGCCTCCCCATACAATCTTACAGAAATATATATTGCAATAAAGTAATGTTAGTTTCTATAATGATAGCTTAATGTTATAGCAGGAGTACATTCTACTTGAAGGTGGTCTTAAGAGTTGGAAGGAAGGTTAAAAATGACCAAAACAGGTATATTCAAAATTGTTCTTGAGGAACAATCTAAATGACATACTGAAAGTATAGTATATGGACTGAATTGATAAAAGTGTAAGCCAGATAAGGTTTGCTGACTGTCTGCCTATGTGTATCTACACACGTGCACATATATTTGGTGGCTCTGTCTAGCTACTTTACACATTGATTATCAGTAAACAGAAAGATTGCAGATACCTACTTTTCTGCATTGTATTAAGCCTCTTCTAAGTGCCATTTGGGCCTTTTCTGCTTCTTTTGCTTTCCTTTGGAATAATAATATTTTGTATACATGCCCTGTCTTTAGATTTACTTTATCCTACTTCCTTATAAAGCCTCTATATATTATGGATACCTGATGTTTATAATTTCACTGTAATTACAATGCTAATACTGATTATTTTCTATTGTAAGTTTCTAAGGTTTACTCTTTACCCTCTTTTTAAATAATGTCTTCCATCATTTGCAAGTAATTTTCCATTCACAGATCACCAATCAAAGAGGTGAGGCATACAGAGGTTAGAGCGCTTGCTTGGTAAGTAAGAGGATTTTGATTTTATCCCTCATAAAACAAAACAATTGAAAATGATACATTTCCTTCTGAGTTTTTCTATATTTTGAACTCATTATGTTTCAAGGCTTCACTTTACCTCAAATTCATTATGATGATAGATTCTAATCAAAACAGTTAAAACTTATTATAATAATATATTGTAATTAAAACATAATTATAATATGTTGGCCACTGTGCTAAGGTGTTCCTAAAATTTTTCTCACCTTTCCTGACACTTAAGGGTTGATACTATTATAAGATTCACATTATAGGGAAGGAAACTGAAGCTTATAGATAACTTAGCATTTGGAAGAGCAAAGATTTAAACTCAGTTATCACTGACTTTCATATCTACACTATGCAGCTATCTTTGTTCTAATCACATTATATCTGTTCTAAGTTCTGAAATGAATCTGTATATTCTGCACCTCTCATAGTATATGTAAACAGAAAACCTTATTTTATGTTTTTGAAATTTATAAATATTATTCTGAATAAGCCTAATTGAAAATTCTTACATTGCTTTTTCATAATTCATCAGTAGGGCCTGGCAGAGGGCTGGTGACACTCACTCAAAAAAAAAGTATTTTGGCAATTACCACCTAAAAGAAGGACCATTCTCCTTTGGAAAGTGTAAAGTTCAAGAGATGAGACACTGTTGTTTGACCTCCCAAGTGTCAACAGCCCATTTCTTAGTCATTTTTCTGTAATTTTAAAGGGCTTCTGTATAATTCCATAAAGGTCAAGCAAAAATAGAGTTAGACAATTGTCAAGCAGTTCTAAGCACTAGTATGTAAATATTCTGTCACTTTCCAATTATCCATCATCTCAGACACATACATGTGGACACACTAATATTCAGTATACATAGGATGATTTTTGTTCAGTCATTAAATAATAATGTATATATATATATAGAGAGAGAGAGCTATTATATATAATACCACTATAAATTCATACTGAACATGGCTTTTCATCATAAAACCTCATATTTCACATTCTGTATATCAGTAAAATGATTGCTTAAAATTATTATAATTTTTCTTTACAAATTCAGAAACTACAAAAATAATCTGAGTTCCTTAAAAAATGAGAGTTTTTAAAAAAGTTCTTTAGGAAAAAACAAGGTAAGAGGACAAGTGCATCTAAAGATTGAGAATATACTGGACATCTATTTTTTTTAACTATGCAAAAAATATTTCCAGGGCACAAGGGTTCATGTGGTTCCTGATTTCCACTTGTATCACATGAGAGTTAACAAGAATTATTAGTGGTTTAGGAATCAGGTCCAAATGGATTCCTCTACATGCTAGGCCCGTCCAATCTTTGATTTAATAGCTTGATGATTATTTGACTATTGGTTGCAAGATGCTGATATTTTCTTAGTTTCCTACATTTACGTTTGGAAATAAGTTTTCATAGAGCCTGAAGATGCATATCAGTGACAAATCACATGCCTTGCATGTACAAGGCCCTGGGTTGATCCCTACCATCACAAATAAAGTTATCCTTATTACTAATATGATTAGCCTAAAACAGCACAGAGAGGGTAGTCAGAATGTACGCTTTTTTTCCTTTATTTGTTTCATTTGAGAATAATGAGCTTGGGGTCCTCATAAGTATGATTGATGACTTAATGATGTTCCTTTTTTTAGTATGGCTATGAATTCATGGGGTTTAAATACTTAATGTGCCCCAATTTGTGGTTGTTATTCTTATTAAAGTTCAAATTGTCCCAACTTATGCTCTGTCCTCATTTGTTGTCTGAAGACAAACAACCTTGTATCTAGTGTTCCTTCCCTGTAGAATAAAATGAAGGGCTAGTGAATTCCTGTGATACTTTCAACAACAATGACCAAAACCTATATCTTAGTGAATAAGGATAATGCTCTTCTTATGTAGAAAGAAAGGCATTTCTCAGTTCTTTCCCTTCTATAGAAACAGGTCAGATCAGACAAAGGTAGAACATGAGCAATCAAGATTAAAGAAGAGACATGAAAAGAGTTTTGTTTTTATCTGAAGGGGTGTCCTCAAAATGGGAGGCATGGAGATTTTTAGGAAGACACACTTTTTAAAAATTAGACCACATCACCAGGAAAATATCAACCAGAGTTTTATAGTCTTCATTGTAATTTAGGATAAACATTCAATAAAACTGAGCATCCCATTCTCTTATAAACCTCAGTCTCCAAACCCTGTTTTGCACATCATCCTTCTACTTCTTACTCCTAGTCCTGAAACTGAGGAGACCAATTTAACTTTCTTGGCCTTGAAGAAATTAACTCCTTTAGTATCTTTCAAAAGCATTTTTAGGAAAAAACTGGGAGAGAGCCTTGGAAAAGGCAACATTTTCCAAAAAGAAATATACTCTTTACCTGACTTATGTTACTGTAACCTCTCCATACATCACCTTAATAATAACAATAGAAATTTGAAAAAAAAGATGCAAAAAACATTTCTGTTGAGTTACCTTAGAATTTTTCTCCATCTCTAAATTAGGCTGTAATATCAAGAATTGTATAGATTGATACATACATACATTTATACATATGTACGTACATAGACTGATAACTTATTCCCATAACTGTCATCATCTGTCAGCATCTCCTTTTTCCCTCATTGCCCTTCCTAATGTTTTAGCACCTAGAGAAAATTTCTGCTAGAATGTTATCTCTTCCTTGGAATAAAATGTTTTCTTTTCCTCTAAATCTATTATTTATCTCATTTTTCCTGTTTCTCCATAGCACATCAGTAATATCCTCCTCATCCAAATTCAGAAACCTTCAGTCACTTTTTATTCCTTGTCATCTGATAGTAAGCTAAAAGCTACCACAATTAGTATCCTCAGTGGACCTTTACATCAATTCAGTTATTTCCATTATTACTTTGAAATATGCCACTTTGGAGTATCATGGGTTCCTGCTATGACAACTCTAGTAGGATTTTACCTTCAATCTCTTTGTCTCAAATGAACAAATAAAGCTTCCTCGGTTTTATCATCCTATTTATAATACATTAGCAATGTCACCTCACCTAGGATGCAATCACATGTAATAATGGTCATCTAGTTTTTCAACAGTCTTAAATGCTGTCATTTTGCCTTCCTAACAAAATTGTGTAGCTTATGTTTTTTATCCTTCAAAAGGAAAACTAAATGGGATGTTCGGAGGAGAAAGAATAGCCAAAGGTTAAAGCAATAAAAGGAATTAGAAAATGGAGCAATCTATGCTACAAATCTATAAATTATAAAGAATATATATGTTAAGTATTTTTTACCAATAATAGCTTATAAAGCATTTCTGACCAAATTAAAAATAAGATCCTCTCGTCAAAAGATGATTTGCAGTAATTCAAATGCTTCCAGATATACTGTGCTAGAAACCACATTAAGATAAAAATAAATCAGTGATTTCTCCAAGGTACAGTACAAGCTCCAATTTAGGTGCATAGCCCTGAAAAGCAGGCCAGCTTATACTGCATGTGCAACATAGCTATCTGCTCTGTTGTTTGGGCCTCATTTCCCAGATCTCTATATTGTTGTTTCATTTGTTTCACTTGGTTCTGACAAAGACAACAGTGGTCCAGGTGTGTGTGGGTTATGAGTGGTAAAGAAATCAAGATGTTATTTGACAACAAAATAAATTACAAACTTTTGGAATAGTCTCAGGAAATTCTAAAACTGTTCTGTGTGTGTTATCATTTGGGGGCTCTTGGTACTCAATTTATTTCCCCAAAATGTACCAGTATATTAATTATAAAAGGAGAATTTATTGTGATATTTCCATAAATTTATACAATATGTTGACCATGGTAACTACATCTATTATATTCCCTTAATCCTGCCCCCACACAGCACTTTGTGGGTTTACTTTATGCTATAATCATATATATATAGAAATAGACATAGATAGATATATGTCTCTCTCTCTATATATATATATCAAGCATATATACACATATACATTTTGAATATGTTCAGCCCAATATTTTCTCCTTTCTTCTTCCCACTCCAACTGATACACCATCCTTAAGTCCTATGTTATGCTCTTGTCCTATTATTCGTTGTAGTAGTAACAACAGCAATAGCATCACCATTATTAACATAAATATCATTTTAAGTTTAGATTCTACATAAGAGTACACACATGCACTATTTGGCAATTTGAACTTGGCATCTCGTGTTGAACATGATGATGCCCTATTGCTTTCTTTGATTTTTGTATCAATGGTGAACTGAAAACAAGAAAAAAAGTACAGGCTTTTCAGGCTGAAATAGATGAAGTAAAGGGAAAAAAGAATACATTGGATAAATAAAGATTAGGAAAAATATTGAAGATTCACTTTCTGGTTTGCCAACTACATAGTTTGTAAGGCAAATGAAGAGGACATATAAATAATGTCCCTCATAAGAAGATAAGCTTATATAACAATGTAAGCAATACCCATGATTTACCATCCTTTTACCGTGCATTGTATGAAATTTCTTCTCTCGTTTGTTTCCCTCAGTATTTCTATATATTAATGTTAACAGTTTGAAAGTGAGAAAAATGTGAGGCAGAGGTAGGATATAAATAGTTGTTCTAATTATACAGATCCCTTTTTAACATGAGTAGACTGTATTCTGCAAAGTTGCTTCACAAGGAATAAGAATTACTGTCTATCAAGAAATACAATTCAGATTTGTTTGTTAATTCAATCAGAAGGAATCCACAATGCATACCCAGAAATTTCAGTGCTAGGAAGTAAATAGGCTGATGTAAGTTCCAATTCAGTAGTGAAAAAAACAATTTAGAAATTATACAATAAAAACTAGGCTTTAGAAACTAAACAAAGATACTGTCACATTGGGTTTTTTGTGTTTTTTTAATTTTATTTTATTGTAAAGATTATTGTATTACTGTTAAATGAGTAAGGCAATGAGTGCATTACTTGTCAATCATTGTTACCCCTTCCTGTGTTGTTTTCCCATTATGCCTTCCTTCCCCCATCTCCCACCCTCCTCCCCTCCCTCAGCCCTAAGTTGTGCAGTTCATTTCCAGTATACTGTCCTGTATGTATCATTGCTGCAATAGGTCATCTTGTGTCCTTGTTTCAGTGTTTTGTTATTCCCCTTCCCCTCTCCAGATTAGACAAATGTATATATATGATGCAGGGTACCAAAATCAAGTATAGTGTCACATTGTTTTTAAAGGTGATTAACTATGAGCCAGTTCAGTAAAAGTCAGAGAGACAGTTGGAGACTCGAGCTGTAGAAAGCAATCATTAATGAGAAAAGTGACAAAGTGAGAAGTGCTCTGACCACCTGCCAAGAGATTTTCATTAAGTTACAGAGAAATATTATTGCTGCTATATGGAAGACAGCAAAAGACATGATATAAATGTAACTTACTAGGTCACTTAAACACAGAACAGTTGGGAATTGGAACTTTCGTCTGGTGTGCAGGGATACTGCAGTGCCTCTTGATAAGAGAAACACTAGTAAAAATAAAAAGTAAATGCCCAAGGACATGCCACAGTAAAAGGAAAGAAGGCACAGTTGGGCCACCATCTAGAACCAGCATGCAAGAGAAAAGGAAAGGGGAACAAGAAGCATCTGTACAAGTTATATCTTGAAAGTATCCCTGGGAACCAAGAGAAAATAGAACACCCACACAGAGCAGGTATAGGGAGACTTTGGTATAGTTAAAGGAGATGGGCTTTAAATTATGGAGAAAAAAATACATGACTGAAAAATAAACAGAGGACGAATAAAGATGAACCATGTCAACTGTGGGAAAATGGAGAGGACTGAAGATGATTGTGTTAAGTGAGATAAGACAGGCTCAGACAAATATCACATGTTCTCCCTTAGGTTGAATTTAGACCTAAAAATACACAAGACATGAAGGGACAAGGGATCCTATTGGATAAGAGGAAAGAGGACCAGAGAAAAGAAGATATAGAAGAGAAGAAGACAATTGGGATGAATATGATCATAAGACAATATATTCACGTATGGCAGTATCATACTGAAACCCGTTATCTTGGACAATTATTATATGCTCATAAAAATAAATAGTACTGAAAGGAATGTCACAAACAATTCTGTGTATAGAAAAATAGGCAAGAGAAAGTAGAAGAATTTCTTATGCAGTAGTTCTGTCAGTAAGAGTTCCCAGACAAGAAGCATGAAAAAAGAAAAGAAAAGAAGAGGAAAAACCCTGAGACTTCAGAAGAAATGTAAACCATTTATCCTCATCTCTGAACTGCCTCAATCAGTAAGACTGATGGTAGAAGCCCACAACACATGTCTAAATAAAGTCTGTAAGTCATTTTGGTGTTCAACAGAATTTGAGATTCATTAATCAAGGGAATAGAATGAAGAAGGCAAAGAGAAGTTGGCAAAATTAAATGACAAAATGAAAGAAACCAAACAAATGGCAAGAATGCATAAACTCAGGGCAAGTAGCTATTAAAGATTGGCAATACAGTTCATGAATTGTGAATAAAGAAATTTTACAAATCTTTGTAAACAATGATAAACTGTGTTTTCTGATAGTATCTAATAAAAATTCAAGACGTACCAGCCACATATGGTATATACATACACATAAACATACATTCTGAATAATTGAGGTTTCTAGTTGACTTAATTTTAAGTTACAATATAAATAGGGATGTTAAAATATAAATGGCCACTATCATACTTGATAATGTAAATTCCAAGCTAGATTTATAAGTCAATGGGGAAGAAGAGTGTTAGTATGTATTTTAATTTGTGAGGACATTTAATATTATATGATATGCATTGTAATATATGACATTGTGTGAATTAATTATCAATTAAGGAATAATCCAGTTTATACATAGTTGTCCTATATCCAAAGAAATATAAAATGAAGAATCAATTCATGTCTGCATTTTCTCCAAAAAAGAATTTATTTATTGAGAGTCCCTTCTAAAGGTTATTCCAGAAAACATTGAAAAGGCTATAAGTTATCCATGGTCATGATACAGACACACAACCTATTTTAGAACTGCTTTGTAAGAATACAGGACTTACGATCTTAGTTTTAGATATTTGCTATCAATTTTCACAAGGTTTAGTTGGGGATTATCTTTAGAATGATTCCTATCCAGGGGAAATTTGACATGATAGAATGCAAAGTGAAAACCCATATCTTGACAATGGTTAATTTAAAAAAAAAAAGGCTTTTTTTCAAAAGTATGAACAGAGAAAACTTTTATTAGATGAGTAGAAATTTTAATGAAAAGGTATATTGAAGAAAAACGAACTCTTTTTTTTATAATTTCAGATCATAAAAATATGTTAAATGGCATAAGGAATGGAAAGAAAATATTGAAATGTCTTAGAGGGAAAAAAACATTTCTTTTTAAGGAAGCCTTTACTGGTGAGAGAATAAAAGGCCTTTTAGAAGAAGTCTAAGGTAAGAAATTAAAAGAACTGAAGCAAAAAGAATAGAAATCAAAGAATAAATAAGAGAAGTATATATAGTAAGAGCTTAGATGATAAGCACAGGGAAAGTTAGTTCAAGTACAAAGTTACTGAAGGATTGAACCCATCCTATTGTCCCAGGCCTATGTAGATGCCAGGCAGAATCCCAGATCTGTGTGAACTTGTCTGAAGTGCAGGCAGGGCATTCCACCTAAGCCCAGCTGTAAACATCCCATCGTGGGCCCAACTGAAAAGCCCCCACCTCCCTTGACCTAGCGGCTTTTTCATTCACCTCTGCCTCCTTGCTCAGACCTCATACAAGAACCCAGCTCCTGTCCCAACTCTCTGGAACAACCTCCAGACCCGCAGGAAGGTCTGCGCCCCTCGCTGTTCCTCAAATAAACATTCCCTGCCTGTTGATGATGGAGTCCGGCCTATTCCTTTTTGGTTCTCCTCCATTTTTAAAAAAAGAAAACACCTGAACTTTATGTTGAAGGGGATCTAGTTGATGTTACCTGTTCAGAAATATGATTTGATAACAGTAAACAGGAGCCGTCTTTAGAGCTCTCTCTTCTCTTTTTGTTTCTCCCTTTCTCTGGCCTCAAAGACTTCAAAGATGGGAAATAAAATTTAAAAAACAAAACAAAAACAAAAAACCACTCAAGGGCATAAGATGTGGGTGAATCCTTGAGTAGCAAGGAATGAAAAGGCTTTGACTTTACAGTTACTTTATGGCTAAAGAGGGACCGGCACAATTGGATTTGCTAGTAAACCTTGAACTTGGTGACTAACAGGAAGAAAAGACATAGTAGTACACCAGAGCTTAAGAATGTTGTTTAGATAAAGAAACTGTCAGAAACTAAAGATTATTGCTGAAACTCAGTTAACTATTGGTTTTGAGAAAAAACTGGGCTACTAGGTGGACAGGAGAGCACATGAGAATCAAGTTGACATACTACTTATTAGAAAGGGAGTATTTGAAAAATGTAACTGAATGCACAATCAGAAAGGAAGGAGATTGGTTCAGAACATAATCATTGTTGTTGTTGTTTGTTTTTTGTTCTTTTATTTTGTTGGTCATAGAGCTTGAACTCTGGGCTTGGGTGCTGTCCCTGCACTCTTCAGCTCAAGTCCAGTGCTCAACCACTTGAGCCACAGAACTACTTCCGGTTTTCTAGTGGTTAATTGGAGATAAGAGTCTTACAGACTTTTCTGCCAGGGCTGGCTTTGAACCCTGCTCCCCAGATCTCAGCCTCCTCAGTAGCTAGGATTACAGGCATGAGCCACTAGGGCCTGGCTCATTGTTTTGTTTTAATGAACACTTTTTCTGGTAGGTGCATGACAGTTTTTAAAATCACTAACAGAGTTCCACACAAATACTTGTAGTATAATTTTTCCAAGCCTTTCCATTTCCTAACAAATGGGGCAGTGTCATTCTTTCTGATGGAGGTATAGAATTCCATTGTGTATATATACCACATTTTCTTCATCCATTCATCTACTGCGGGGCATCTGGGTTGAAGCCAGGCCCAAAGAAACATAGGTCCCATGGTTTCCCTTATTTGCAATATCTAGTATATGTCTGAGTCAAGCAGAAAAGGTCAGATAAGGTGGTGTTAGGGAAATAAACCCTAAGATATGTATTCAAATTTTTTTTCTTTCATGCGATTGTTTCTAACATATTTATAAGATTATTTCTTTGTTGCTTTGTATGTCCCTCCCCCACGGTATAACCCCTGCTTTCACTGTATTTGATGTTGGTATAATTTGTGGAGGGGAAGGGGAAAAACAAATCGTTTAAATAGGGATACAGGTGGACCCATTGCAACAATGAGATGTACAAGTCGTTGTGTCAAAAATGAACTTTACAACTTTCCTGCGGGGAGTGGGGGGGCGAGGAGGATTGGGTGGGGGGGCGGGGGGAGGATGGGAAGGGATGGGAAGGGGAACAAAGGAGGAGGCTGCAATGCTTGATAAGAAATGTGCTCATTATCTTGCCCATGTAATTGTAACCCCTCTGTACAGTATTTTCACAATAAAAATTAAAAAAATTAAAAAACAAAAAAACAAATTCTTGTAGTATGATGATATAATTTACTCATGAGCTTAAAATGTCTACATTCATTAAATCAAATGTTATTTCCTTTATATATTATCTTTAGCAAGGTTCAGCAACTTTTTTAAAAAAAATACAGGACCAAATAGTGAATGAACATTTTAGGCTCTATGGCCTCTGTTGGAAATATTCAAAGTCAATTTGTAATGTACATTGCACATGTACATATGAAGATAGCTTAATCCAAACCCCCAAATTACTGTTTGAGTAAAGGGGAAGAAGGAAGAAAAAGAAATATTTGAGAAAGGTGAATTTGTTTAAGTTCTACTGTACACATCTATGGAATCATCACAAGACTCCTTTTACTATTAATATAAGTTAAGAAAAATAGTAGCAAGGCTGGGAAGGTGGCTCAGTGGTAGAGCGCTTGCCTTGCATGCATGAGGCCCTGGGTTCGATTCCTCAGCACCACAGAAAAAAAATCCAGAAGTGGCACTGTGGCTCAAGTGGTAGAGTGCTAGTCTTGAGCTGAAGAGCTGAGGGACAGCGTCCAGGCCCAGAGTTCAGGCCCATGACTGGAACCCCCCCCCAAAAAAAGAAAAATAACAAAAAAGTAGCCACTGAACATATAGAAACATAGGTGTGGCTGTTTTCCAATTTAAACATTATTTGAAAAAGCAAGTAGCTGAGGAGTTTAGACTATGTGCAATAGTTTGCCTAACCCTAGACTATAGACTCATTTCACTTTTAAACGTACTTCTGAGAGAAACGAAATAAAAAGATGCCAAGCAGACAGCAACCCATAAGCTACATATAAATAAACCTCCTTCTGTCATTGAGGGAATTTATATAATCAACAATCAATACTGCCAGGATAGGAAGAATAAAGTTCAGAATTCAACCTAGAGATACCCAAGAAAATGTAATAAAAATAGACAGTCTTGTATAAGGGAGAGTTTTACAATATTGTCTGTTGGTGACAGTATTATTCTCACCGCCATGCTCCTCTCTCTATCACATGAGCTGGAAGCCTGAGCATCTATCACATTTTTCACATTGTTGTATCAGATTCACAAACCAGGGAGAGACTGAAGATTTATTTTGGCTTCCCTGGTAGTGAAAAGCAGAGGTATAGGATTTTGTACTCATGAAAATTTGCAGTGGGCTACTGGGCATTTCCCTACAAATCGCTTGCTTTAATAACACAAGCAGTGGTGAAAATTGCTCGTGGTATCCTGTGGTCTATGCAATTTGCTGACTTTCTGAGAGATTATGGTTAAATGGAGGGCTTGTGACATCTTCCCTTGAATTTCATTCCCTTAGCCTTTCCAATGGCTCAGTAAAGCACTTAATTCTTTGTATTAAATCCCTTCACTGCTTGAAATCTATAGAGTAGCTCATCTTTTTGTGACCAGACCATGAATAATACAGTATTATTGTGGAACTGAAGATGTACAGTAAAAGTATGACTAGGGAAGAGTCTTTCCTTAGGCTATAGAGGAAAGTTGTAGAAAAAAAAGGCATGTGATATGGAGATAGAAGAAGCAGAACGAAAAGAAAAAAGTAGAGGAGGTGTAATAATTTGTACAGAATTAGGTAAGTGTAATCAATTTATCTGGCCAATTTTCTTATATATTAGTGATTTTTCAAATGCACATACCCATTTATGTGAATTACATTGCAAAAATTAATACCGTAATATACTGTGTGTCTTCTTCAGGGCAGTAAAATTTCTTACAATTTTTGAAATACTCCTATCTTGCAGGGGGATAAAATTCTTTCTGTCTATTAAGAAACTATGTTCCAAATAATTTAGAGGACTTGCTTAAGTTTACACAACTATTATATGTAGGAGAATAAGTTGGAACAGGAGGTACTTGTCCCCAAACCTTGTACATTTTCTTCTCCACCATGTCAAAGGGCCCCTTGCACATTTGTTGCCAAATTTAAACAAAGTTAAGCTTGAAAACATAAAAGCATTTTAGTTAGATGCTATTTTGAGACATTTTGAAATTGGATTTAGGCCTCCATACATTTCTTTGTTAAATTTTATGGTTCAAAACTAATTTTCTAGCTGCTAAATAGGGCTATCATGGGTTCTGCCCTTGCAGCGATTCTATCTGCTGCTGTAATAATGCTAAATAATGATGGAGTATTTACTGATATGGAAATGAATACATACTTAACTAATGAGAAAGTAGAAATTAAGTATTAACACTAAAGAAAGAATAAATTATTTTATATGTAAACTGTAAGGGATATATTTAATTATGAAGCATAGACAAATACATATATGAATAGTCACAATATCAGAAAAAATTAGGAAGATGATGATATGTAACTGCTGATTTAAATTACAGTCATATATCATATACTTTGGGTGACAATGCAGCTATAGGATTATATCATGTAGTAACATTGTAGCAGCTCTCTTAGTTTAACTACACGTAATAATAGTGTTGCTATAGCAAAATCACCTAACAATGCATTTCTCAGAAGGTATTTTATATGATTATACAAGCAATGTATGACTACACTAAGAAGGTGTAAGTAGGAGACTGTGGAAGCAAATAGGTAAATGTATTTTCAAAGAAATCATTTATAGAAGCATATTAAAAGCAAAAGTTTAAAGTCTCAAGAAGCAGCAATAATCTTTCTGTATTATTAAGGGTTAATGTAATATGCCTAAAAATATTCAAGGACTAGATGGACTTCATGGTAAATATACAAAAGAGCACCTGAAGCAATTGAGAGAATTTAAGTAATTGAGAGAAGAACAATTAAAAGTTGATGATGCCAAAGTTATAAAAAAAATTCAATAAGTCTGTGGAAATAATGTCTTTCTATATAACATAATCCCGAATGACAATTTAATTGAGATCTGAAACTAGAATTGAGAAATACACTAAAATATCTAAAGGAAAGCTACCTTTAAATCAAAGAGTACTAAGAGACCATGCTCTGACTTCAAATCAACAAAGCAAAAAAAATCATTTTAATATTTAACTGGTACTATTGTCAAATATCTAGGTATTCTCATACATGGGTAACTGCTTCTAAACTGGCTTTCCTAGGTCAATATATTTATCATTCACATATCAAATGATGTAAAATTCCTTCCTTTTAGCCATTTGACCAAAGATATGGCTTTATCTTATCAGTGAAGAAAGAATTGTGTAGATTCCAAGAAAACATTTTTATGGTTAAATACAAAATGTTTAATCATATGTGTGTAAAAATGACTAATTTCATTATCCAGTACCAAAAAGTAGGAGTAAGAAAACAAATGATTAACATTCTGTAGATGATATAAATTCCTCTGTTAAGATTAATATGCCATATAATAGCCACATACAATGCTATCTCATAGGTAATACACATGGCTGAATTATTACATACTATAGATGAAAAAAACAGATACTTAAAAGGAATGACATTGTCCCCAAAAATGATTATAATCATTATCTGATTTATGAAATGGTAACCCCTCTGCACAACACCTTAATAATAATGACATTATATGTTTAAAAGACAACAAGGAGTCAATAAGGCATTTTAGTTGCAATGGTCACTTTACAATTGATTATCAATAGTATATGGCACGAGTCAAGAAATATATGAATCTTGGTTAAGCCATTATAAGTGAAGACATTGTATACTGTTTAAGATTGATGAAAATTCTAAAATTCAAAGATAAAAAGCTAAAATCACATCTTAGTATTTACATTTACATAAAAATATTCTCATTAAGGTATAACTTAATAAGATACTAGTTTTTACATTTTAATCATTCATTTACTTAAATTTTACTAAGTAAATGCTATGCACAAATCATAATGAAAAGTTTAATTTTATAATACATTTGGTGATAAAACTATATAGGCTTTTGCTATATAGGCCAACAAATTCTACTTGCAAAAAAATAAAATCTACCTTAAGTCAATCAGATGAGATCGTCTATCACCTATTATTCTGCTGTAACATCCAAATTTGTTAAACTCAAAAAGGTAGAAATATACATACATATGCACATGTATACATCTTTACATATACATACACATGAGAGAGATTGTGTAAATATTTTATTATGTAAAGCTTTATTTTTTTTTTGGTCATGGATCTTGAATTCATGGGGCTTGAACTCTGGGCCTGGGTGCTGTTCCTGAGCTCTTCAACTCAATGCAAGTGCTCTACCACTTGAGCCACAGAGCCACTTCCAGTTTTCTAGTTTTTTATTAGAGATAAAGGTCTCACGGATTTTCCTGCCCAGGCTGGCTTTGAACTACGGTCCTCATATCTTAGCCTCCTGAGTAGCTAGGATTACAGGCATGAGCCACCAGTGCCCAGCTATGTATAATTTGAAAATGATATAAATAACTGTACTTTATCTTATGGGTGCCTTTTGTAAATAGAGTACAAGAAAACTAATTTCTTCCCTGAACACTGTGGTTCACATCTATAAAATTAAGTACTCAGGAGACTGAAATTTGAGCACATTTTTTAAAACCAGCTGAGGCAGCAAATTCAAGAATTTTTATTTCAATTAACAAGTAAAACGCCAAAATTAAAAGTCTGGCTCAAGTAGTAGCATTAGTCATGAGCAAAAAAGCCAAGCAAGAGCACACGGTCCTGATTTCAAGCCCCAATACCAACACAAAAATAAATAAAAATGAACTTCATTTTTATACATTTTATTGCTATTATAAAAGTGATATACAGAGGGATTACAGTTATATGTCCAGGAAAGAGTACATTTCTTTTAACAATGTCACTCCTTCCCTACTTTCTCCCATTTTCCCCTCCTATCCCTCCCACAAGTTGTATAGTTTATTTTTAACATGAATATTTAACATATTCATTTTAACACTACTTAAAAAAATATATAGGACCAAAATATTAACCAACAATAATATGGAATATTGGTGAAGAAAAAAATCAAATTTAAATATTTTAATGTCCTTGAAATGTTTAGAATAGAATGATTTCATTAATTATGTATAGTATAAATTTATGAGTAACAGCTCAGAGTATGTAAATACAATGTGCAACATTACAACCAGAAGAATGGAAAGAAAAATAACAATGACATGATTGTTCAGACAGAAAGAAGGTATTAGAAGAAAAGATGAGCATTATAAACAAATTAAATAACAAAGAATACAGCTGGGAATGTGGCTCAGTGGTAGAATACTTGCTCCACATGCGTGAAGCCCTGGGTTCAATTCCTCAACACCACATAAACAGGAAAAACCAGAAGTGGTGTTGTGGCTCAAGTGGTAGGGCACTAGCCTTGAGCTAAAGTGCTGAAAGACAGCAACCAGGCCCAGAGTTCAGGCCCCATGACCGCCAAAAAAAAAAAAAAAACAAAGAATAAAATTGAGCCAAAAATTAAAGGAGATTTAGAAAAAAATGGACAGCTAAACCAAAGTTTAACTTAATAACGTTGAGGAAAAGTGCTGAAATTTGGTATTAGAAATAACTCGAATCTATTGTGTTGTTAATATTTTTCATTCAGAATAAATAAGGTCGGCTAAGTCACTTATTTAAATATATAAAAAGAATTACACTTTGGATATGACCTTTTTAGGATTTCATAAGGTATAGTCAGTTTTTTAAGGAAAATGGATTTGTTCAGAGAATTTCCTTTTAGAGTTTATACATAATAGATAAAATTCATATTATTTCCAAATGTATCCCTTCCATCCTAACCATAGGTTGAAATATTTGTTTTAAAAAGGTTAATTATGCAACAACGCATTAAAATATTAGAGATGCTCTATTCTATAAAATACCCCATTTTCTTAAACAACTGATTTTGTATGGCTTGCCTATGAACTTCACCCTTGAAACTATTTATATTTGCAACATACGCTACCACTTATGGTAAAGACTTTCATAAGATAACTACCTACTGGTTAAAATGGAATTTTCTTTCAGTTTTATCCTCAAAGTAATTCTTTAAAGCCTCAGGGAATGCTTCTTAGTTCTAGTATCCTGACTTTGGTAAATAAGAAGGTGCTGACCTTATTCATGCAATTTTTTTTTATTTTATAAGCTTTGATAACATCTTTTCTCAAGTCCTCATTTTTAGAAAGTTTTGCTAAAGCATGTCCTAGAATGAAAGTTTCCTCTCTCAACATGTATAGTCTTCTTCCCAATTTAGTAGTTTATTCTAAACTCTGACTTTGCTTTTAATTACAGGAGAAAAATTACTTTTGGTAAGCAGAATGTTCTACAGTTTGGTTCTAAGATACTGCATGTCAAGACTTCTCATCCTATATTGTACCTCTACTATTATAGTAAACTCTTAATCTTCCTGTTGCAATACCATTATGTGACCAGTTTTAACACCACTACTCTGCTCTTTACTTGTTCTGCCTTGAGAATTTCATTCAGATCTATAGCTCTGCATTGTATATTTATACTAATGACTATCAAATCTGTCTCTCTAAAATGAACCACGCTTCTAAACTCCAGTCTCATAAAGCCAGCTACTTATTTAACACTATAAACTTAAACACTATAAATGTCTTCAACTTGGCATGTCTAAAATTTCCCTCTTGATTCTCCTCCACAACTGTTCTTCCTACATCAGTAAATGGTACTGTGAGTAAACCAAGCTGATAATCTAGGAATTGCCATTTGACCATTGAACCAAAGATATTTCTTGATATACATGATTATTGTCTATCCCACATCATTCAACCAATATCATAGATTGACATTTCCATGTCATAGCTGACTAGGGGAAACTGAAGTAGCTGCTCAAGTATACAAGTAACCAGCCTAGGGCCTTAGGCTCCCTGACAACTGACACAATCATTATTATGATACTGTGTTAACCAGTTGGGAAATGCTGCTCTAAGCTTTACATTCAAACATGCCCTTGGATTGAGATATAACTCAAGTCATACTTACCTTATTTGAGAATGTACGAGGCCTTGAGTTCAATCTCAAGCATCATTGAGGAAAAAAAGAAAATGCCTTGTATTAACCATCCTTTCTTGTCTTGATTGCAATCATTCTAATAACATTCTAACTTCATTTTAAGTATTTCAGGAAATTGAAGGAAGTTGAGAGTAAAAAACATCTGTGTCAAGAACCTTCTTGTTATTGTTGGGTATACACACTAAGGGCCTGGTTCCTACATCTCGGATTTTTTTCTATGAAGTGCCAATGCTGAATTTTCTTGTACTTCTTCCAGTATTCTGTACCATCTAATTGCCTTTAGTAAGTTTCCTGCTGCTTAACATAATTAGAGGTGGTTATGCTGTTAATTTTTGCTTTGGGTTTTTTTTCTTTATTTAAGGGGGCATAAGGGAGCACAGAAAGAGAGAAAGGAAGGGTGAACAAATGCAATCATGATATTCAGTATACACTATGTAAAAAATGAACTTGGTTGGGGGAAGAGAAAGAAGTGGGAACTGGAGTAAAGTGACTCATTATGTGACATATGAAATGGTAACTCCTCTGTACAACATCTTAATAGTAGCAAGAAATAATAAATAATAATTAGAATTATCTGGTCATCTTGTGTTATTTGTAGACTACTTTCTTCAGAAAGGTCTACTCTTTTTTAATAATGCAAATTTTTACTTTCAGATCATATGCCAAATGAGATGTTCTTTCAGTCTCTGTAGAGAACTGAAATTTCCTACCGGACTCAATTCAAGTTTTCATACTTTGAATCTTTAAAAACTATAGAAAAATCTCAATTTTGGAAACAAGGACTATAAACCTCTATTAAGAAGGAGAAGTAGAAGGGTAGAACTATTAGTTTCTTGTGAAGAACAGAATCAGCTTTAACTAAAGAAATATCAAGAAATAGTCACTTGAGCAAATATACAAGAAGTATATTAACAGACATTTTTCTTCTGATAATAAAGCTAAAATATAAAGCATACTTCTAATTCAAAGTTCAACAGGAAAGAATTCATTTGCTGATGAAATCCAAGTGAAACTCTCAAGTAAGTTATATTTGATTGTGTCTTATTTTATGTCAGAAGTTACAGATCTTCTTCATCGTATTTTCTGACATTCAATAAAATGAGATAAACAATCTCTTTAAAAATTGTTTTACTATAGCCTGTTCATCTAGAGTATTTGCATATACTTCATGGTGTGTGAAGCACTTTAGACAACTATTTGCCCAAACAAAACATAGCTAATATGGAAAAATCAATGCTTTATAAATTTGACCTATTATGGAAAAATTCAGATATAAATTCAAATTGTTTTTAATCCTACTTTTCTTCTTCTTTGTCATTTCTTCTTGTCACTTAAACCTAGTTTCTTTGTGTATATCAACTTGATTTAAATTCAGTGGTAGGGATAGCCACCTTCTTATTTTCTCCTCAAGGACATAAAATAAACATGTTGACAATTTCTAAATTTAAAACATTATAATCTCTCTTCCCTCAAAACTATTATTCTGAGTTTATTGGATTTGTGATTTCTACTTGGACAGATGCCGTAGTATTTGTAACAAGGTTCTCTACAATATTAGTGAGTATGCAGTTGAAATGTTCTATGTCACACATTCATTTACTCAAACATTATTCCATACCAACTTTTTATGCCCTGAATTACTCTCAGAATGTGGAATATAAAAAATAAATAACATACTATGCTGTCTTTGGAACTCAGAGCCTAGAGAATATCAGAACATCAGTAATAAAAATATAGTATAAAATTACTATCTTATAGGGGGAGAAGATGAGTTTCCATTTATACTGGACAGAAAAGAAGTAGGAAATCATATTGAAAAAAAACTTCTGGAAACAACATGAAGAGTGGGAAAGGGGGTGAAAACCAGAACAACAAATAACAGATGGCCAGGAAAAGGAAAAGTTATGAGTACTACTGGCAGAATAAGAACCGTCAAAAGGCTCATCTGTTAGAAAGTGTAAAGTACCTACAGCAAATTGTCAAATTTGTTTGGTGCCCAGGATGTACCTACTGGTCTGGCAAGAAAATAGTCATATCTTGGTCTCACAAATACTCAGCAAACAAACTTTTCCCCCACTGTTGAAGACATAATGACTTCAGGTAATCAATAAATTTTCAACTATAAAGAGAGTTATCTGTGGAAGCGGAGTGCCTGAAATACAATCCTGTTTCTTCTGAGTTAGGAATATAATTGGGTGCCTGTTACTTAGTCTCTGTTTATTAGACTAGATTGCACTAGGCCTCAATAGCCTAGTTTAGTCTAAATAAGACTATTTTGCTCATATTGTCAAATATTAAATGAGTTAGTACAGGCACTGTTTCTGGGAATGGCTTCTGAGAAATAATAAGCATTGAATATGTGTTAGGTTTAGTATTGGTACAAATGTATCAAATCAAACAAGGTTACTGTCTTTATAGATTTTCACACTACCAAGGAGGTAGAATTAAAATAGAAACAATATAAGTAATTTAATTTCCATTTTTAGAAAGGAGGAAATAAATAGCATAATAATGGTGAGGCATATCAATTGGAAACTGCCTATTTTGCACAAAGTATTTGAAAAAAGGAAGATCTCTCCATGAAGATAGCATTCAAAAAGAATTTCAAAAAATGAGACCGAAGCAGTCATGAGCAAAAATAGAAAAAGAATATTTCTGATATACCAATATAGGAAACTAAGTTTTAAGGCCCTGGGGAGGGGTGATGCATAGGTGTTTTAAAAAGGTTAAATTAAGAAGAGCCTTGAATACCACTTATGACCTTTGCATTTTAAAAAAGCTAATAGAGTGTCCCTTCAGGATGTTAAATTGGGACTAACAAGACAGGGCATGTATTGTGGAAAGATTACTTCATGACCCAAGTCTAAGAACAGGAGAGCCTAATTAGGATGCTAATTAAGATGCTTACAACAATACCTGCACAGAAGTAGGATAATTGCCTAAGAATGACACAACCCATGTGGACAAACAGTAGCAAACATGTGTCATATGCTGAGTTCTACCATTAAGCTTCCTTTTTTCATTTTTTTAAATTTAATTTTATTTGTGAACATACTGTACAGAGGGGTTACAATTACATGGGCAGGATAATGCGTACATTTCTTACCAAGCATTGCATCCTCCTCCTTTGTTTACCCTTCACATCCCTTCCCAGCCTCCCCCCTCCCAATCCCAATCCCAATCTCAATCCTTCCCCTCCCCCCCCCACACCGACGTTGTAAAGCTCGTTTTGGACATGACAACTTGTACTTCTCATTGTTGCAACAGGTCCACCTGTATCCTTAAACGACTTGTTTTTCCCCATCTCCTCCACAAGTTATACTGACATCAAATATATGAAAGCAGGGGTTATACTGTGGGGGAGGGACATACAAAGCAACAAGGAAGTAATCTTATAAATGCGTTAGAAACACATGCATGAAAGAAAAAAAACATTAAAATACATATCTAAGGGTTCATTCTCTTAACATCACATTATCTGACCTTTTCCGCTTGACTCACACATATACTAGATATCCTTTTTTCATTCTTGATCCTGAAGCCACCAACCACTATTAGCTTTCAAATTTTGTCTTGAACTAATATTCCTACTTTCCACTCTGTTCAAGCCATTCAGATCTCTTTGGTGTACCCAGAAAAAGCCAAGGACATTACCTACCTCCTGGCACTTGAGCTCACATTTATCTGAACTTCAAATACATTAAGATACGCCATATTTCTCACAACTTAGTGAAAGTGATTATTTTGCAATAAGCTTATCTTTGGCTACCCTACAGAATTATCAGGATTACTATTCAGACATCCCTCCATTTTATCTATATAGCTCTTCATTCCACTTACCCACTACATTTATTACTTTTTACCTACATACAATATATGAAACCCAATCATTTGTTACTTTTTTCATTGCAATATGACTAAAAGAGTTCCTGGCACATAACAGGTGCTTATTAAATATTTATCAAATAAGTGAAACAATGCTACCATGAACTAGGTTTCTGAAATGGAGATTTAGAGGATAAAATATTCTTGTTCTTGTATATATGTGTTTCATATTCTAAAGCAAAAAAGAATTTAGATATCAGGAAGAGCTAGATATTGATAAACAGACCATGAAAAGAGAAAATATGTATGGAGTGATATCAATATTTTCTGGGTATATAGTACTATGTATAACTCCCCTTTTGCTTCTAAATATCTATTTTCTCTCAATTTTCCTTTTCTTTTGTCCATTTCTACCTGTCATTTTCTTTGATTTTTATTTTATATATTGGCTTTAGAAATATTAAGTGGCTGTACAAGAGGTTATAATTCCATGTCAGGTTATGACTACAGGCATCTTGATTTAATCCTGCCCATCTCATCATAGTTGATTTTTATAATTTCTATAGTGTTTTCATTTTCATACACTTCCACTTAAATATAAAAGTATGATTACAAGATTATGAATAGCCTCATTCAACATCTCTCACTGACATAAAGTTTGTCACTCAGAAATGTTCAATATGTTATAATGTTATTTTTATAATGAAAGTGTTGGCATGTAATTGTTGCACTTCTAAGAAACAAATAAGAAACACTGGATAAGAAACAACAATTTAGGCTGGGAATGGGAAGGTGGCTCAGTGGTAGAGCGCTTGCCTTGCATGCCTGAGGCCCTGGGTTCAATTCCTCAGCACCACGTAAGCCGAAAAAAAGAAGCCGGAAGTGGCACTGTGGCTCAAATGGTAGTGCTAGCCTTGAGCTGAAGAGCTGAGGGACAGCGCCCAGGCCCAGAGTTCAGGCCCCATGACCGGACCCCCCCAAAAAACAAACAAACAAACAAAGAAACAACAATTTATATAAAAATATCTATATTGAAATGCTAGCATTTTAAAATGGGATTAAAAAAATCTTCCTATGATTATTCAGTTAGGTTTGTAGATTGTTATTCTTTTGTGTTTCCTATCTTAATACTTAGAGAAATGGAACAACACTAAAAGCATGAAGGACTCTGGATCCTTCAAGTTTCCCTCATTCCCTTTTATTAAGCATTCTGTTTTTCTAGCTTTACAGAAGAAAATAGTAAGTATTTATATTTTGAAAAAATCTAATTAAAAATACTACATGCCGCATATACTTAATCACAAAATAATGTCCATACACAAGTCAATCATAAAGGAAAAAATGAAAAACAAAATAAAATTGTCTCAAATTTATGAAGTAAAATATAATCATCACTCTCAAAGTGTTACTATATCAAGCTTTTTTGAGATATTGAATAATATTATAGGAAGCCATAATAGCAGTAGTCATTAACAATGAAGAAAGTTAAAGATCCTCCATTAGCACACATGTTATTTGGCTTTGCTAGTTTGGGGCATAAACTAAGCCATTTTTATATTTAATGTGCATATATTTTACACAATTGTAGGAAATGAATGTGTAAGTTAGCAAATAAGTAGAAGAACATTGGAGAGCACGTAGACCTTTCTAGAATGTATATTAGCTAGGAATAAGCATTTAATAATAATTTTATACATTCTAATCATGATCACTTCTTTCCATTTTGACTGTTTGATTAAAAGAATACCTAGATATTTTCTTGCTATTATAGCATGAATGAACATGTTATTCTATGCATATGCAATAGCTAAAATTTATAAAAATCCAAGAAATAAAAGACATTTCTGGAAGCAAGGCTGGGCCAAGAAAAAAACAGTTGTTTCAGGCACAGAAATCGCACCATATGTATATACATTCATATATGTTTTGCATTTTTTCTGACAGAGTCAATATGATCCAGAGTAGCCTTTAAGTCATTTTCTTCCTGCCACTGTCTCTTGAGGGCTGTGATCACAGCTATGGGCCACCACACTTGCCTGGCACATGCAATTTAACATACCCAAATTCAGTTAAATGAAATGAACAGTCCTGTAGGTATAGTCCCAGATTATCTGGTGCCCAGAATCCCACATTTAGCCAGAGTCCACAGGCAGGAAGGGAGGCAAAATCAGAATATTCCTGAGATACTAGGCACAGTGACTTGAGCCTGTCATCTTAGCTACTTGGGAGGTCTAGATCAGGGAATTACAGTTTGAGGCTAGCAGGGGTAGGGGTAGGAGGGTGGCAGTGAGGGATACTTGGTCACAATGTCTGAGTAGATGAGTTATATCTGTTCTTTCAGGTATGGGGGAAGCAAAATGATCAGGAGCAGTGGCATATTGCTGTTAACTCAGCAACACTGGAAAGCACAAGTAGCAGAAGGATGGAAGCTCAGGTCAACCTGGGAACAAAGGAAGACATGAAATAACCCATGCAAAAAGGAACATAGAAGTATGTGGTTCAAGTGACAGAGTGCCTGCCTAGTAAATATGAGGCTCTCAGTTCATTCCCCAGTGCCACCAAAGAAGAAAAACGGACATTGTCTAACCACAAAGAAGGAACCATAAAAGAAAATTGTTGAAATCATTAATTCTAACAAATTTCTTGTTGTGAGTTTCCTACTATTCATTATTTTTGTTTGTGAGGTTAAATTACTTTGGATTGTTTCATTTTAAGCCATTTTCTCCCAAAGATTCTGAATAATCTTCCTGGAAAACAAGCTCTAAGTAAAAAAATAAACTAGAAATACACTGAAGCGTGATTATGTACATTGCTTTGCCAAAATAAACATAATAATTTCTATGCTTCAAGACTCAGCAAGCTACTCAAAGAAACAAAGCATAGTCATATGAGATGTTGAGACTATAGGAAACATACCCTTCTATAGAAGGGAAAATAAATGCTACACAGTTTATAATGAATTGGAAATCATTATAGGAAAGAATGATCAGAGATGAAAACCTTTATTGGATGCTTTAATTGAAGAAGATGCAAGTTTTAACTGCTTTTAAGGTTTAACTGATAATTAAGATGATCACTTTAGATGCTGTGATCAGTAATTCTTTATGTCAAGTCATGCCTGCTTCAGTAACATTTCTTTAGTTATTCACTCATTTATTTAGTTATCATTACTTATGAGATGTATATGTCTTTCTTATGTAACATCTACATTTTCGGGAAGCCTTCTTCAGCATAGTATTGTAAGGAGAATAAAACCTAATGGAATTCTCATTCTTTCATTCATTGAAACAACATTGTAATTTTGAGTACCTACTATACTTGAGGTACTGTCTAACTAGCAAGTAAAACATATTCCTTCTCTCAGTAGTATAACATAATACCGTAGCAGGAAAAGGTAGGCCCCAAATAATACATATAATAAATTGTTTCGAAAATATACTAAGATCTGGACATGTATAAAGGATATGGGAAACATCAGTGGTTGTAGGGAAGGGTTGAAAATTTATTGTTTTACAACTAGAGGGCAAGCCACATTCAAATGATGCCATGTGGTTAGAGAGCTGGAAGAAGAAAGGAAATTTGGGATCATACATGGAAACTTTCTTTAGAACTTTAGGCATAAGAACAAGTAAATCCCCTAAGGTTGTTTGTGCCTAGTATTTTTCAGGTAGAGTAAGCTGGTGCTGTGGTTAGAATAGTACGCATGATGAGGAAAGTAGTATATGACAATAAACAATGGAAGCCAGTTTCTACAAAACCATGGGAGGCATTATGTAGCGTTTGGCTTTTATTCTCAAGACACTAGGGACCTACTGTAAAACTTCAAGGAGATGAATGATATGATTTTACTGACATTTGGTTTTTGTGTAGAGAATAGATCAAAAGAGGGAGAGAAGGAACAGGCAGACCGGATGTCAGAATTCAGGATATGAAAGGATAGTGATTTAAAGCAAGGTGGTGGCAGAATAGGGGGTAAGATATAGTCACTATCTGGATCTATTGTGACAGAAGAAACATGAAAGATGACTCTCAGGTATTTGTTGCAAATTACCAGAAGTGTGGAATTATAACAATTGGCATGGGAAAAAATGTGGGTAGAAGCTCTTTTGAGAGCAATATCTGCTCTGTAGCTTTTAGAAATTCTCAATTTCACATGTTCATTACTGCTGTATATGAAAAGATTCAAGACTATACTAAAGAGTAGAGAGCATTTAAAGAGGGGTAAACAGAAGAGACTGGAAATTGGGAGATAATTTGGAAACAGGAATATTAATCAACTAGTTGCCAATAATCCAATGATATTTAAATCCCATAGTATAGGTTGAAATGACCAGGCACTGTGTTAAAAGGAAAAATCAAGGAATGAGTCTGGGCTCATCCACCATGAAGAAAGACATCTCAAGAGTAAGGCAAAATCAGCAAAGATGATTAGAAAGGAAAAATGAAGGAAATCAAGAGGCTAGATTCTGAAAAACAAGTGTTTATAAAAATTGTGAGGAGCCAGGCACTGGTGGCTCACGCCTGTAATCCTAGCTACTCAGGCCGCTGAGATCTGAAAATCAAGGTTCAAAGCCAGCCCAGGCAGGAAAGACCTTGGACTCTTATTTGCAATTAACCACCAGAAAATCAGAAGAGGCACTGTGGCTCAAGTGGTAAAGTGCTATACTTGAGCTGAAGAGCTCAGGGACAGCATCCAGGCCAAGAGTTCAAGCCCATTGACCAACCAAAAAAAAAAGAATTTTGAGGAAATAAATAATTTATTGCTAGCATTTGATGTATGGAACTCTGAAGCTGAACTGTGAGACCAGGACAAAGTTAAGTGGTTGGAAGGCTACTAGTTCTCAGAAGGCAGAGAATTAGACCCTGGAAAGGTTGAAATATGTAAAGTCTCTAAGTTATGTCTAAATTGCAGTCTTCACACCCAAAACAATAAGGGTGCTAGTTATTCATTTTGTACACAAACTATGTTTTATGTCATTTATTGAAATAACAGAATACATTGATGTCTTTTCTGCACATACTTATGTTAACCTTCCCTGTAACTAAACTAAATGAGTAGGTTGCTTAAGGGATTCCTTTGTTTTAGAGCTGGTGAGCCTGGACCTCCTGGTCCCCACTTTTTTTTTTACTCTGTCTGTTCTCATTTCTTTGGCTCTGGTATCCCATCATGCTGTTACAGGTTGCAGGTAGCAACAATTGCTAAGCATAATAATATTTAATAAACAGTTTCTATTGTGCTAGCATAGATGTTTGTGTGTATATTCATATATGAATATCATTATGCAAAATTAATTGATAAAATTACTCTATGAAATAGGCATCACTTTGTTAAAGGTGAGAACATTGAAATATATGCACACAAGCATAGTGTCCCTGCACAGGTAGAAATTGGCAGAGATAGTATTCAGCCTAACTTGGCTTCAGAAGTCATGTGTTGCAGATTATATCATTCTGCTGTACAATGAAAGAAACTATTAACACAAGCGAGGTATCAGAAAAGTTGCTTAAACTACTTAGGAAATCAAACTATTCCAATTGCTTAACTTAATAAAATGGGCAATTTGTAAATCCATTGCATGTAGATGAAGTCTTCGTCATAATATGATGAAGGAGCTCACACGGTCCTTTATTTAAAGGATATAAAATTTGGTCTCTTACAGACTGCTCATGAATTCCAATAAAGAAGTCTAAACGAAGTTTAGTACAGAACACAATGCAAATTAAAATTTGATGTGTGAACTCTAAAAAATCATTTTTAAAATATTTAAAGGGGAAATGTTGACTGTTACTATTTAATTCAATGATCGCCACATAATTTGGTATAATTAGAATTTTTTTGTTTATATGGAACAATTTCCTCTCAAACATAACTTACTCTCTAGCCCAATGTCTGGCTGTTGAAAAGATTTTTTTTTCTAACTAGGTCATCCTCTCCCTTAAACCTCTTAACCAGCCTTGCCTTTTTTCCTACCTTAGACTCCAGCTCCTTATGATTATCTTCAGGGCCTTGGTTACCTCATTCCTGCCTGTAGCGTTTGCTTTGATTCTTGCCCCAGTTTTCTGGGCTTAACTTCTAAATAGGGCCTTTATCACCTTCCTACACTCTGGTCTCATGCTGCCCCTGTGCCTCATTCAACAATTTCCTTTGACATCTTTCTTGAAAAATTCTATTTCCTTTGACACCTTCCTTGAAAACTCTTTTTATTAGGAGAGTTGTCTGGGGTTAGGAAGTGGGGGGAGGGACAGGAGGAAAAGCATATTGACAAGGAATATGGGAAAGAACATCATCTTTTCAAATTCCTACATAGCAGCCACCTTTCGCTCTCTTGATCTAGGACTTCACTATCTCTGCCTTAGCCAGTGCATCTTCACATACTGATAGGAAATGAATGTGCCATCAATTTGGCTTTTTCCTACCACTCAGTTTCATCACATCATCTCAGCTTTTAACCCATCATTCAGAGTGTTGGAAGCTCTTCAAAGAAAAAGAAATGTAATGGCATAATAGAAACGACCTTCTCTCTCTCTCTTTATTCTTTCCTTCCAGATTTCGCCATCAAAGTAGGGAGAAGTTAACAGGATAAAATTTTTTCTATGTAGATTTTGCTGACAATGGAGGAAATGGAAGAGTAGTAGCTAGAAATCACTCATTACCTTTTAAATAGAAGCCCCTTCATTCTCCCCATCAAGCCATTTGAAAGTAGAAAGTAAAACACTTGTGAGCTTCTTCCAGGATGTTTTTCTTTGTTAAAATGTGGAAAATAGAGGCTGGGAAGGTGGCTCAGTGGCAGAGCGCTTGCTTTGCATGCATGAGGCCCTGGGTTCGATTCCTCAGCACCACATAAGCAAAAAGAGAAATCTGGAAGTGGTGCTGTGGCTCAAGTGGTAGCGTGCTAGCCTTGAGCTGAAGAGCTGAGGGACAGCGCCCAGGCCCAGAGTTCAGGCCCCACGACTGGACCCCCCCCAAAAATGAGGAAAATACAAACTAAAATGAAAAGGAAGCTAAATGACTGTGATAAATATTGTCTTAAAAGAGTATATTTGACATAGTAATTGTATACAATTAAAAGTTTTAGATTTGGTGATCCTATTTTGAGGCCTCTTAATACGGGATATCATTATTACATCAACCACCTACTAGTTTATCACTAATATACCAATTAATCTTTCTAATTGTAAATATTCTTATATCTGAGTCACTTCCTACTTGTTGTCATTTTGGCAACCCTTAAATTGATCTCAGTGGCCCCAAGATCAATTACATTTAAACCAATGTATGAAGCCAGGCACATTCATTAATTAGAGTCAAATTTACACTTCTGTAATTGAGAATCATTATTTGTGTGGTTTAAGTAAGCTGTTGGGCATTCATTAAAGCCATTGGCCACAGGCATTGAGTGAATATAGTTTCAGCATATATGCTTGTACATCAAGCCTAGGATTTCACAGCAAAAAATATTTTTGAAACAAACAATATGTTCTCCCTCATATGTTGAACCTTGAAAACCGTAAGTCTGAGCCAGGTGCCAGTGGCTCACACCTGTCATCCTAGCTACTCACGAGGCTGAGATCTAAGGATCATGGTTCAAGGCCAGCTCAAGTAGAAACGTCCCTGAAATTCTTATATCAAATTAACCACCAAAATAGGATAATAGTGGAGCTGTGGCTCAAGTGGCAGAGCACTAGCCTTGGGCAAAAACGCTCAGAGACAGCACCCAGGCCCTGAGTTCAAGCTCCAGTACTGCCATAGGAAAAAGTCAACCTCAATGTAGAATAATGACTAATAAAGGCTGGGAAGGGTGTCGGGGAGAGGGTGGTAAATAAAGGTAGGTTGAATGTTATCAGTAAATGTTGTAGAACTGTCATTCCTAATTCCATTCATCTGTACAAAATACATATCAATGCAATTTTTAAAATGAGAAAAATCTTTGAACCTACTACTAATAAATCTATCTTAAGATCTTCCCGAAGGTTACATATGAATATAAAATAATAAAAATTAGGAATTGATTTAACTTTATAAACATCACAAATTGGAGTTCAAAAAGTTTACATTACAGGATGCCTATGATTCCAGCTACTTGGAAGACTGGATTCAGGAGAATCTATTTCCAGGCAAAGTTAGATAATAAAAGGCAGAGTCGGGGAGTGAGGGGTTGTGAGACTCCTAGACCTCAACAAAACCCTAGGCATGGTGATGCACTCTTGCCATTTCAACTAAGGTAAGGAAGTTTAAATATGAAGTTCAAGGTTCAGTCTGACTGGCAAATGTAAATGTTTATCTAAAAAAATTACCAGAGTCCAGAGGACTGGGCATAGCTCCAATGGTAAAACATACCCTTAGCAAATGCAAGGCCCTGAATTCACAACCTCGGTCCTCACTTGTGTCTCATTGTTGTAATCCCAGTCTCTCAAGAGGCTCAAATCAAAGGATTATGGTTCAAGAAGGGGGGGGAGGAGGGGAAGGGATGGGAAGGGGAAACAAAGGAGGAGGCTACAATGCTTGATAAGAAATGTACTCATTACCTTGCTCATGTAATTGTAACCCCTCTGTACAGTATTTTCACAATAAAAAAAAAGAATAGGATAGACAGAAAAGTTCTTGAGACTCCTCCCTCAATTCACCAGCAAAAAATTGCTAGGCTGGAGCACCAGCCAGGAGCAAACAAGCAAACTAAGAATGAGTGTGAGCCCCAAATTAAAGCTACAGTTACCAGCAAACAACAACAAAAGTACAGTACTGCCAAAAAGTATAATTAATTATCCAAGAAGTTGAAAAACAACATTTTTGCTGTTCATTTTACTTATAAGCTACTTTTGCCAACAAGACATATTTATTGAATAAATATGTTTACTCTGTCAGATGATTTTGTAAAAAATATGGCCAAAATTTATTTAAATAGTCTCTATCCTGAAGTATGCCTCTGAACATATAACAGATACATACTTAGTAATAAAAAAGGAAAAAAGCCACATAATTCAAATGTGAAACTGCTTCCACATTCTTTAAAGCTATTCACAATATTTCACATGTAAGAGATAGCTACATTCAAGTACTGGAAATTCAAGACATCTAAATTCCTGAGCTCAATTTGTGCTGGTTAAATTAAGCATGAGAATTTCTAATCATAAAAGTTGTCATTGTTTTTATTCCATATCTTTTTAAATTTTATTTTTGTATTAGTACACATTTTAATATAAGGGTGTTGATTTCTGATATTTCCATTCATGCACATAGTCTACTTCAAACAAACTCACCCCCTCCACCAAATTCCCATTTCTCCCCTCCCTCTTCCCTTTTTATAAACAATGTTTGGTAGATTTCATTCTTAAACTTCTCAAATGAAGATTTCAGAAAGACAATTTCATTTGATTTGTAAATGGCACAATAATCATAAACACATTTTAAATGCCTATTCCTCTCCCACCCTAAATTACTCTCCCTCCCTCTCTCTTATTCTCCATCTCTTTCCCTCTCTCCCTCCCCCACTTTCTCTCATTCTCCCCTCCACCACTATTCCTACTTTCTTCCATTCCCTGTGACCAGAAACTTCTTGATCAACTTGAGAGTCAGTTCTCTGCGGGGTAAGCTGCTGGCTTTCTTTATTTAGATTAATGTATATAGCTGAATGGATATCACTATGTTGATTATTATCTATACCATTCTTGTTCTTATTACAGGGCCTGAATTCTTTTATTCTTTAAAATTTGGGAGGAAAGAAGTAATTTTTCAGAGATAACTTTTCAATTTGTTCAAACTGCTACTGTGTGAGCACTCAGCAAACAAAATAAATGCCAGTGCAAACAACAGTAGGGGCCAGTATATACTTGATGAATATCAATCTGTGATCACTTTGTTAATAAACAAGAATTTAACATTGGTGCATCTTTTCTAACTCAAGAGTTTGCACACATATGGAAAACAGCAAGTCTTCCATTTCTTTGGTCTGCCTAGGTATATTCACACAGTTTAATTCATGTTTGATGCCATTGTGACCATTTATTCTTATTAAGCAGATCATGTCATTACCACCTGGTAAGTATTCTGAATATCATCACTAGTAATTTATTAAAAATAAACATTATAAATTAAATATAATTAACTTTTTATTATTTCAATTATATCTAGTTTTGCCTCATGAAAGTTTCACTGTCAAGGACTTTTTTGAGAGTCTAATTGTCTCTCTACTATCAATTTTCATCTCTAGACATCTCTAGATTTTAATCTAAAAATAAGTTATCTTTTGCATTTCAGATTTACTTAGATAACTTCCCATTTTTAGATAATTTTCTGTAACATCTTTAATTGGATAATCATAGCCAGGGTGTTATAGAGTCTTTCCAAGCCTCATTAATGGTTGAACAAAATTTCTTTGAAAAAAACTTTCTTGGAATGTTGGCCTTAAACAGGTTCCCCATTTATATGACATTTCTTATTTAATAATAGTACCATTGATAGTTATAAAATATTTCTGTTATGAATAACTTTTATCCATTTTTCCTCTAGATATTTTCACATTCCTTTGTATTTTATGATTTTAACTGTAACCAAATTTAATGAACTCCTTAAAATCAACTATGTTCTCTTCATGTACTAATTTTAAAATGCTACCTAGAAAAAAAAGCTAAATTTGTACTTAATTAGTATTCCCTTGGCTATTACACAATGACATTGGGTCCAAACTTTTTCCAGTGGAATATGTGTGTGTGTGTATATATGTGTGTGTTTGTGTGTTTATATGTTTATGCATAAATGTGCCCCTCCTCAAACCACTGGACCAGTCTGAGCCTATTTGCTAGTGGCAAAAAATGTCAGTCATTATGTATTTGTACAAACTAAAGTCTAGAAATAATATGATTGTAATCATATAAAACATTTAAAATATTATATATACATATATGAATATATATAATATAATGGCTAAAGTGGGCTATAATATTTCATTTGACTTTAAAACTTCAAACATTTAAAAGAAGAGAGAACATATCAAGTGTTTTCAAGCAAGAAAATGACATTTTTTTGTCACGGGGCTTGAATTCAGAGCTCTTTAGCTCAAGACTAGCTCTCTACCACTTTGAGACACAGCTCCACTTCCAATTATCTAGTGGTTTATTGGAGATGAGTCTCAGGTATTTTCCTGTCTGGGCTGGCTTTGAGCTATGATCTTCACATCCAGAGTAGCTAGGATTACAAGCCACTTGCATCTGGCAGAAGAATGCATTTTAGGAGATCATATACCCTATGATTTATATAATTATATCTATGAGGGCATCTGTCTTACTTGAGGGATATACCTCAAGAGTATGTGCTCAACAGAGTACTCAACTGGTTTACATTTATTTGTCCATCTACAGAAAGATAGTTTCATTGTACAAGTGTTCTGCATAATGGAATACAATATAGAAAGGTCCATTATTTCTATAGTTTATAGATAATAAGTATCAATGTATATACTGAATTTATATTCTCTGAATTTATATTCTCTGTGCTATGTCAGGACATTGTTTGGTATAAGGTTTACAGTTCATCCTTAATCCTTAACTTTTTATACTAAACCAACCATGACATGTTCTTTCCTGGAAGGTAGAGGGTTTTTTTTAATCATCCTATGAAACAATTAAATTTGGGGTGGAAGAAATGACTCAATGGTAGAACACTAACCTAATAAGCACAATGCCCTGAGTTCAAAACAAAATTGGAAATATAATTCTTCTGATCCTATTATTGATATTTTAACAAAGGAGTTGTGTTTGCCATGCTATCTCTTTGCTTCTATACTGAATCAGAGCAAACAAAAAACTCAGCACAGTGTTTAAACGTGTGTACACTAGAGCTGTAGGTCAACTCACACACTATTTACCAGTTTTAGGAGCTGAAATAAATTGCTTATTGTCTCTATAGCACAGTTTTCTCATCTATAAACTGGAGAAAAAATAGCGGCATTAACCTCATAGCAACACTATATAGATGACAGGAGTCAGTATCTGTAGAATATATTGATCACTGCTTGGGCAGAGTAGCACAAAGTAAATATCATTAATTATCTGAGATGTAGTAAAACTTCATGAAATAACATTTAAATGTCAATTTCTGGTTCTATGCACCATGAGAGAATTTTATAATTGGCTTTGCCCTAACTAAAGTTGCAATTCCATCACAATATTCACACATAATAGGCCCTACAAAGTATCAGTTGAATGAAAAAAAGTCCATTATCAAAGAAAGTCAGGTCTGAATTTTGGCCATCACAGTTTCCATACAAAGCAAATAAACTGTGTTAACACTTGTGTTTAGTACTGTTAACAATGAAGCAATAGTGTCATTAAACAGAACAAATTACTTACTATCCTTGATTCTCTGTTCCCTATTTATTTCTTGAACATAAGATCAATAGTGCATAATGCTAAAAATTTGGAGTCATCTGAAACTCAGTTCAGACTCTTATTTTATACAGACAAATCGAAACACACACACACACACACGTTTCTACTATCTTGAAAGTGATCATGAAATTGATTTATAAATTTATTCTTATGCATTCTAGACATGTTCATATTCTTCCTTCCCAATGTTTTTATGGTGCATTTTAGTACCTATCTGAAATCTAATTTTAACTAGGTTTTCTTCACAAATTATATGGAAAAATGAGTTCATTGTGATAGCCATATCATTAACTATTGTTTCATTGCCATAAGTAACTTTGAAATAATAGGGGTTCAGAAAAAATATCATGCGACAATGTAAACATCCCTTCTTTTCTTGCACTTAACTATATGATACTTTTCAGAATGTATAAAATGCAGAAAACATCTCGATTTTTTAAATGTACTCCTAAAATTGTAATAAAGGAGCTTGCTAAAATTCTATATTCCTTTCAAATGTCCTTACATGCATACAAGCTATTTTGTAACACCATCAGAGCCATTAACAGTTTAATTTTAATTGTAATTTCTTTCTTTTTTTGTTGATTGTGGGGTCTGAACGCTGGGCCTGGGCACTGTCCCTCAGGTCTTCAGCTCAATGCTAGCTAGCGCTCTACCACCTGAGCCACAGCACCACTTCCGGCTTTTTCTGCTTATGTTGTACTGAGGCATAGAACCCAGGGCCTCATGCATGCAAGGCAAGCGCTCTACCACTGAGCCACCTTCCCAGCCCCGTGATTTCTTTAAGTTTTTATCTACAAGTTTTGTGAAAGGGGATTACAATATAGCATGTTTATTTATGTGTCCAGTGCATCTTGGTCATAGTCATCTTTTCCATCATTCTTCTCCTTCCATCCACCCCTTCTTCCACTGCTCATATCAAGTTTCCCAATTTCTTTTTTACATATGTACATTGAATATTCTGACTGCATTCCTCCACTGTTCCTTTTCCATTAATCAACCCCCTTTCACTAATTCCCCTAGTTCAAAACATATTTTGGCATCCTGATATTCATTTTGCTAATCTATCATGATTTCTTCTTTTTTTTCTGTGTTCAATAGCATTTTTTAGTTATACATTGGTATTTTATTGGTATTTCCATACATGCATGCAATGTACCCTGATCAACTTCACCCCTCCTGTCCTTCTCTCTTATAAGTCTTCTGCAACTATTAAAATAATTTCGTGTCTATAAAGTACTTTGACTGTATTAACCCCCAGTTTCTCTCTTATTTCTTCTGACAATTTACCTCACTATCTGGCACAATTATCCTCGTCATTGTAGCAAAAGATTTGTTATTTATCTGATCCAATGAGGGAGAAGTTAATAAAATTTTAGTGTCTTGCTGAGTTTTTCTGACCTTTTATAATGTGAATGAAGAGCTTCTGGGTTGGAGATGCTAGCAGGGTGGCATTGCCCAAGAAGTCACAGAAGCTTTGTTCAAAATTCCTCCCTACCTTGCCCTATGCCCCTCTTCCATTTGGCTATATATGACTGTAGCCTTAAAATAAACTACAATAGTTGGTTAAAAGTTCAAAGAAAATATGAAGAAAATCATTCTCAATGAGAAAGAAGCTTCTTTGAAGCTTTAAATTTTTCTAAAGGTCTTGTATTGTTTAATGCCTTCCTTGCCTTTCTCAGTAGTAGTTATTTGTAAGTGGCTACATATCCATGTTAAGGTCAAAACTCATTTTAGAAATTAATTTTTCTCTGTTCTAAAAACACACAGTAGGAGCTAGATGCCAAATTATGCTCTCTCTATAGAAAGTTAAAATGCATGGTAGAAAGCTTTGAATAGAAGAAGCCACAGTTGGGGCTGGGGGTTTAGCCCAGCAGAAGGGCGCCCGCCTGGCAAGCGCAAGGCCCTGGGTTCGGTTTCAGCCCTAGGGAAAAAACAAAAAAGAAGAAGCCACAGTTTACCTTCTCATAGTATTTTAATTTTTTCGTAGAAACATTGGAAAGTCTCTAATGGTGATTCATTTTGGATTGTATATGGATCCGGTAACAACTCATATCAGAAATTTAAAAGTACCATTTGTGCTAGCAAATAATAAGTTATTCAATGTATTTAAAATAGCATAGGAGAAAATAGCATATAACTGAAACTATATTACAAAAATTCCACCATTTCTCACAAATCAGCAAAAGAATATGGCTACAAAAGTTACTAAAGCTTCATTGTTTCCCTGTATCCTTAATTTCACAAGTAACACTTAGTATTTTCTGAATGGCACTCCCTGTCAATTACATAATAGAAATCATTAAGAGCATATATGAGCTAATTTGTTAGCTTTGAGACAGTCAATCAGCACCTATGTTGGTTGGACAAGAAAATTCAATTCCCACTTCTTTCATATTTTCAAAAACATAAATCTTAGAATTACATATCAGTGGTGTGTATGTACACGTGCATGTGCATTCATACACACCTGTGCCAGTACTAAGGCTTGAACTCTGGGCCCTCCCACTTATACTCTACCATTTGAGCCATAACTCTACCTGCAGCTTTTGGAGCTTAACTGGAGATAAGAGTCTTTATTTGTCTGCCCTGGCTAGCTCTGAACTGGAATTCTTAATTTCTCAAACTTCTAAAGAGCTAGTAATAGGCATGCGCCATTGCTGGCTGGTTCCAGGCCTATTTGTGTCAGAATCTTGCAAACTTTTTTTTTTCATGGACTGACAATATCATGTCAAATTAATTCATTTAGAAGCTCTTATAAATAATGAATACATGAAAAAATTAAATATAATGGGAACCAAACACCTTCAAATGGTGAAAGTTTTATGGATATAATGAAAATTTACAGTCATGGACTAATGCATTTTACTGACATATCCCAAGCACCTACTGTACAAGCTTCTACTAGTTGCTGTATGTAAAATATTTGCTAAGTAATGAGTGATTTCTCATCCTCATCTTGGTACTCATGATTTCTAAGGAAATTTATTACCTAATGAAAGAGCTATTTAAATTTGATTAGTGATATTTTTCTCATATTTTGAAAGAAAATATTATTACCATTTGCTTTTTATCATATGAGTTTTCAGAGAACATAAACATTTCAAGGAGTTCATTATAGAAAATGCTGCAAAAATTTTTCAGAGCAAATGCAATGGAACACAACTTAGAAATTTCTATGAAAATTTATTTTTAAATGTAGTGATTTTAGAATATCACAAAAGAGTAGGAGGAAAGAAACATATACTCTTTCAAAACATTGGCTGCTTCCTTATTTACTCTGGTGAATTTGTCTCCTGCCACTAACCCACCAGCCTTAAAATTTCAATACAGAGAATCAGGTAGCAAGACTTAATAAAGATCCATGAATGATTTAATATGATCAATTTTTGGCATCTTGCAGATATGTAAGGTAATCAAAGGGAAAATCTTCAATACGAACCCCATTTTCCTCTTTGCAGAAAAGCTCAGGATTTTACACTACTAATGCACATTCACTATGGGTAGGTTTTTGCAGTTTAATATGTACATGATTTAGTGTATTGGTTTACTTGAATTTTTTTAAAAAGATTATTATAACATGATGAGTTTATAATTCATTCATTTCCTTCTTCTTTTCTTGTTCCTTCCTTCCCTTTTTCCTTTCTTCCTCCTTCCTATTAAATATTAAACGTTTATACTGTGTCTATTTCTCTGCAAATGCTGGGGATGCAAATATATGAGATGTATGTTGTTCTTAAATTTCACAAAGAATAATCCAATATAGAAGAAAGACAATAGCATCTTAAGTATTAGAAAAAAAACTAAATGACCCAACAAGAGAGATGTCTGTGCAATAAAGAAAGTGCATGATGGGGCTGGGAAGGTGGCTCAGTAGAGCGCTTGCCTTGCATGTATGAGGCCCTGGGTTCGATTCCTCAGCACCACATAAGCAAAAAGAAAAAAGCCAGAAGTGGTGCTGTGGCTCAAGTGGTAGAGTGCTAGCCTTGAGCTGAAGAGCTGAGGGACAGTGCCCAGGCCCAGAGTTCAGGCCCCATAACCAGACCCCCCCAAAAAAGAAAGTGCATGATACATAGTATAAGTTGAGAAGGAGGGGTGTTTCTGACTACTTAGGTGGGGAACAAAAATGACGACTTCTTAAGTGACCCAGTAATGAAAAGGAATGTAAAATCATCTAGAGACTTTATTATATTTGTAGTGAAGCATTTGTAAGATAATCATAAAAGAATAGTACTACAGCAGTAAAATTTGTATCAATGATAACATTGACCTACTTCCTTAAAATGTGTGATAATAGTGTTTAGAAAACTGTGAAAAATTCACTGAGGTTCACCTTCACAAGATGTGTTTATTAAAATGATATTGGCATTTCCTGCTGTGCATGTTACTCAGCTTAATCGTACATCTCAATCAAAGTTCACCTTTAAATCGGTAGAAATTTCTAGGGAACATTTAGAACTTGAAACTCACAGATGTCTTTTTTTTTTCCTTCTTGCATTTGTGTTACCTGACATAATTTGCTGATTTCCTCCTTTATTTGTTTCATATGCTAATTGCCCTCTTTATGTATTAACCCAAACATCATCTACAAAGTTGAGAACAGAATAACTTTGGTTTATAATTATCCAAGCTATAGATCATGAAAAAGGTTATTTGTTAGGAAATGGAAAATCAGGAGCAAAGTAAGAAAATTTAAAACCCACTTGTTTTTCCTGCTCTGGGATACCATGATTCACAACCAATGACATTTGGTGACTATGAGTTATTTTACTCCTACGGGAATAAATATTAAACATACTATTAAACTGTGTGGGTAGAAGTTAATACTCAAGTCAAAGTACTTTTTAATAAGGCAAAATATCTAGATTTTCATTCGATTAATAAGCCAGTAAAGATTGGATAACAAGTAAATAACAATATTTTTGTATGCCAGTCCTGGGACTTGAGCTCAGGGCCTGGATGCTATCCCTAAGCTTTTGTGCTCAAGATTAGTGCTTTACCCCTTGAGGCATAGCTTCATTTATAGATTTTGGCAGTTTCTTGGGGTTGAGAGTCTCACAAACTTTCCTGCTCAGGTTGACTTTGAACCTTGATGCTCATGTCTTGGCCTCCTAACTGGCTAGGATTGATTATAGGCATGAGCCACAGCCAGCCAGCTTCAATAGACAACTATTTTTTAAAGTGTTATAGAACAAGCCATTTTAATCTCTTTGGATAGCAACCGATTATATGGAACTATAGTATTAAATAATTATTTCATGATGAGCATTTAATTGTGAAAACACAGAATTAATTGAGTGTTTGTGTATAATCTTGTTACAAATTACATAAAGTATTAAATACTGATGTTTCTTCAAAATAGCCTTATAATATATATAGCAGATTCTATTATCCAGTGTTGTTAACATAATTCTTGTCATTGTCAGTGTGGTTTCCTATTATAGTTCCTATTAAACAACTTCAGATTCACAATGAAGCAAAGGGAGTCAATGAACTTAGAAACAGAATCTTTGCTACACTGTGCTATTGACTTGATTGGAGAAAGAGTATTGTTTTTCACAATAGTCTTTTCAAAACATCAAATGGTATGCCAGTTACCAAAAACATCGGATTTCCTAACCATATCTTAATCATTATGCCAGTAGTAATTTTTCACCTTGAAATATTTATTCTTTGTTCTGAATGATGCTTTCCTTGGCTACCACATTTAAGACCTTCTCCACATCTGTTTCCATCAACACTCCTACTTATCTGCTTTCTTTTTCTTTTAAATTCATTTCACCTCACATTGTATAATTTTCTCCTTTTTCTGATTTTTCCCCCTGTTTTCATTTACTGTTCCCTCTCTCCAGTGCAAGTTCATAAGGGCAGGGATCTGTTTGGTTTGATCTACTTTTTCTGCCCTACTATACATCTCACTGTGATGGTTCTATAAGTGTTTATAGACTTGCTTACTTTAATTTTTAAACTAAAATCATATCATACACATTGCTCATCAATGTTTTCACTTAGTTATAAATCACTATCATCTCTCACCTAAAGGAGACGCGCTTCAATGTTTTCAAATACTCCATTAATGTGATAAAATATCATTCAATATTTCTTTGGAAGGTCACTATCGTCATCACTTTTTACATTTTATAAACATGGGAGTGTAAGTACCTTTGTAAAATGCATTGCTAATTGCAGGAAGTCTGGATCAAAGTTCACATTAAGGCTGTGCCAGTGGCTCACACTTGTGATCCTAGCTACTTGGGAGACAAATGTAAATGTTTAAAGCCACCCAAGACAGAAAATTCCAACTTATTTCATCTCCAAAATAAACAGCAAAAACCAGGAGTGGTGGCATGGTTCAAGTGGTAGAGCACTGCAATAAGCAAGAAGGTCCAACGTGCATGAAACCCTGAGTTTAAACTCCAATATCATAAAAAAAATTCACATTCATTTTTAATTTTAGGGCATTACAAAGTTACTTGTCTGGAAACCTATACTAATCTGCCTTCCTACCTATCATCTACTCACCTCCTACTTAAATTTGCCTACATTCAAATTGTTACTTATTCTTCTACCCACATGTACATGCATAGTGTACCATTTTAATTTCTACCATCAAGCTGCTGCTTAAAACATTATCACTTTGTGCCATCTCCACATAACCCTACCTCCAGATCCATACACTCCCACAGACCAATTCTAGTCTCTTTTCAGTTATCTACAGCACACCCTTCATTCAGGTCCAGGATTGAATTTCCTGTTCTAATTGGAAATTCTCTTCTTTCAATATAAACTAGTATATTACATATACTCACTCTGAGATCAGATGGCCTGGGTTTAATTTTCTGTTCCACTGTTAACTTCGACCTTTGGTTTGTTAGCTAACTTCATGTTCCTAATTGACGAAACTGTAATAGACAGCACTTTTCTAATGGTGATAAACTATATTGTCATGTAGGAAGCATTTCAGGTTATCTGTCATATATATATATATATATATATATATATACATATATTTATATATATATATATATCCTAAATATTCTCATTTGTATTTTGATACTTTTTTACACTTAGCTAGTATCAATTTTATGCACAGATTTTATAAAGCCTCACATATTATTGCAAACTCTCAAGGATAAGGATTATACATTTTTATTATATGCCTGAAAACACTAGTAATATTCACTGTATATAGTAGAAAATCAATACTGTTGACCAACTGACGGACTTACTCCATTTTATTTTTTTAGTTAAGGCCATGGTAAAGACATCAACAAGGCCTTTTCCTATGGAAAGCTATGTCCTTTTAGTAAGTATAGATATCTGAAAAATTTGAGCTTCTTTCTAAGCACAAAAAGGAACACAGTTGAAAAATATTCATTAGTATCATTTTGATTCCTTGAACTTACTTTTGCGATTGTTTGTAAATACCCACAACTCCATAGCAACTAGCCCTAGTTCATCAGTACTGATAAATAACCCCACTACTACAACTGGCCTTGACAGGCTTGCATGTTCCCTGAGTCAATGAACTTTCTTGAGCAATACTACTTTTATAAAGTATGCCAGTTCCATTGCAAATATTCACAGAAATTTAGGCTAAACCTTAATGCTTTGAAAAAGACACTTTTTCCAAATGTACTAAGACATTTAGTCACATGGGTCTCATTAAAATCAGTGGAAATTAAAAAAAACTACAAAATTGCCTCCACTTAAAATGAGTCAACAGGAGGAAAGACCTTTAAATATGAAGCAAACACTGTATTTAACATCACTGAGAGTGAACTCATTTTCAGTAATATCAACACTTCTCCTTGGCTTACACTGTCTTGGATTGGTGTTTACTAGCACATAACTCAAGAAAATCAGAGTACAAGTAGTTCATTTGGGAAGTAATCTCAGGAAATGTTTGGGATTTTCAGGGAATGAAAAATAACAAGAAAATATACCTATATTTAATAAATACCACTGTGCTTAATTGGAGCTTAAAGCCACTGGAGAACTGTTGGAGAAAGCATAGAAACATATGAGTTGTTCCAAATATGGAACAAGGAAACTGAGATGATGTCTATCTGCCTTTCCTCCTCTATCATTGTTTTAGGGCTGATCTCAGGGTAACAGAGGTATGAATGCTTCATATGTAGGTCCATTCTGCACATGGCAAGTATGTTGTCATTACCAGGAACAGAAGATTTTAGGCATTCAAAGTGATAGTAAACAACCTTGTTTCATAGTCTAGCAAAGGCATGTTCCTGGGCACCAAGAGCTTCTGCCACATTGTATATTTATGTAATTATTTGATTTCTTCCTCTGTTTTCCCACTGGACATCATAGGCAGGATACACTTTGGTAACAAATGTATAGATTGAGATTAACACAAGTGCCTTACACTTAACAAATATTTCTCAGAGGAGCAAATTATTGACAAAATAATATTCATTTCCATGCACTTTGACTTGTATTATCAATCTTGGCCATCTGACTCCAAAAAGTTCATGCCACGTTTGGAAACCTACATCATGGTTTAACACATCCGACAGAAAATTCAGTAACATTTGCATTACTATTATCAAAATTAAATAAGCTATAACGAGGTATTGGAAGGGACAAGACAAATAATAGCCATGTACTTTGCTGGTGGGACTATAACATGGTGCAGCTCCTATGGAAAGCATTAGAGCACATCGCATCTGAACTTCTCAGTATCTTTTGCTGCCTACAAAGCAATCATATCTCAATGTTTATTATTTTATTAATCATTTTATTTTCTGTATCAAATTCTATTAATTGAATTTACTGAATATTTCTCATCTGCCCTCTGACTGCATGGGGTCCGTGCTAGACTTTTTTTCTGGAATCCCTGAGCCTCCAGGTATAAGGTATAACTATTTGTTTCTAAAAACCTATGCTTAACCAGGACCAAATGAGCAATTGCTTCTGCACTAAGATACATATTAGAATATTTGTACTGTTGTCTATTTACTGACTACCCCAGTGGGATATGATATCCTTGAGCATAGATAATGTTCATTATTTATATTTGTGTCACAGTATCTATTATAGTACTTAATTAACATGTCTATGTTGGTGCTTTATGTATTTATTTTGTATCTGACAATCTCTTGTAAAGATGCTAAGCTATAATAGAATAAGAATTCCTTTTCCCAAAATAGTCATAATTTGTCTTCACAAAAAAGTTCCTATAATTAAAGGGTAGTGGCAAATCCAATGGAAACTTCTAAATATATTAAAAGAGATTCATGAACTATTGTAAACACTTTTAAGAATTGATTTGCAATTTTTATTTGTATTATTTTTGCCTAGTTTGAATTTTCATTCAATACTTAATTTTTCTATTCCTGATTCAAACTTGTCATGTACACTGTGGTTACATTTATGAAATATAATTAGGGCAATTGTATTGGATTACAAAGAGAACAATCTATCAGCTAGTCTTATCTCTTCCTCTAAAATATGTTTTGGATTTGTCAATTTTTCTCTAATTACAATGTCACAATCTCAGGCCAATCCAAGAGAATTGTAAAAACCTCCCATCACTTCTCACTATATCAACTGTAGCTTGTCATGAAACACTTCCTAAAAACAATCAAAGTTACACATTTAAAAGGAAAATCAAATTGCGTCACCATCTTAATCAAAATCTTCTAATGGATCTTAATTATATTTAGAACAAAGTGCAAACTCACTGCTAGTGCCCAAGATGATATGGCCTATGACTATCTCTCTATCTCATCATTGGTCCATGTTTCCTCTTGTGAAACCTGCTAACGTGCCCCATCCAAGGGGACTTTGCAGTTCTTCCTATATTTTCCTTGTCTCTTACTCAGGTTTAGCCTCTAAAGTAATCTGACCAGAGAAACCTTGACTATCTAACTACTTCCCACTAAATTATCATATCAATCATTAATGTATATTGTTAGACTTATTTTTTAATTTTGTATTAGTTACTTCTTTTCTTTTTTTGGGGGGGGGCTCCGGTCGTGGGGCCTGAACACTGGGCCTGGGCGCTGTTCCTCAGCTCTTCAGCTCAAGGCTAGCGCTCTACCACTTGAGCCACAGTGCCATTTCTGGCTTTTTTCTTATGTGGTGCTGAGGAATCGAACCCAGGGCCTCTGGCATGCAAGGCAAGCGCTTTACCACTGAGCCACCTTAAATTTAATCACAAAAGTGATATTTTTATTGAATTTGTTGGTAGATACCACCAAAAGGTTACCTGATAAAAGTTGTATGTGTGTGTGTGTGCGCATGTGAATGTGAGTGTGCATTAATGAGAACAAAATTATAAACAAGTGTGAAAGTATACTACTCTGAGAGAACAAGACGAACAGTGGCACTCAACAAGGACAATGGGGACTATGATTGTTTAAGACAGGAGAAAAATGGATATTCTTCAAGTAGATATTATTAAATATATAATTCCTTGGAGAGGAAACTTTACAAGAGCTCTTCTCACACTTTATTAGACTAAAAGTACTCTTGGACCCATCTCAAGGAAGAAGTAAGTAAAGGCAATATGCAACAATATATGTGTAAAATTGTTGAGACTATGTCTTTTTTTTCATTTGAATTGCCTTGTTTCACAAAACAGTTGATTTCATATTTTCTTTTGCATAGTTACATATTGACTGATTTTTCTACCTCTGCTATTAGGTAAAGCTTTGTAGTCTTTACCACTCACTGCTAAGTGTCACTAAATCATGTGGACATGTGCATGTACAAAAAAAGCAAACATCCAATAGGAAAATGGGAAGTAGAAAGACAGGTCCTAGAAAAATGTGAAAAGTTGGGTTAATATTTATTGATAGTGGTAGACAGATACAATTCTCAAGAAGTCTCCAACACTTATAAAATTTATAATGTAGTCATAATATCCAATGTGTAGATGTGGCAGTGAAATTAGGAAACCTGGTCGGATGAGTGGAATACGGAGATATGAGGGAGAGGATGAAAGGGACCAAGATGAATTATACTCAAACTGACATATTGAATTGAATCTTCTCAGCACAAATCTTAAATATAGCAAAATTATAATTAAAAAGATGATGTCTGAGTGCCCAATAGACTATTGTTTATGTCTCAATTCCATCTTAAATGTTTGAGGCAACAGTTCTCACGTCAGGTAAGATAATTTGAACACAAATGAAATAGTAGACAAAATAAATAAGCTTACTGAGAAGAAAGCACATAGAATGTCATTATATTGGTGGATAATATGTCAAAAATCACTGGATATACATCAATAATAAAAGTAGGGAATAGGGGAAAAACAAAGGAGGAGGTAACAATGCTCCATAGAAAATGTACTCATTACCTTATTCCTGTAACTGTAAACGCTCTGTACAGTATTTTTACAATAAACAACATAAAAAAGTAGGGAAGATGTTTTTTAAAAAGATTGCTGAAATCCAGGTATTTCAGCACCAAGTATAAAGCATTCTGTATTTACTTTTCATTACCAGTGACATAGCGAGGCAATGATTCTGTAAAAACTACATGATGAGATTACTGCATGTGAAATAAGTTTCTTTTGTTAGCGCTACTGTGGGAATGATTACTTGAAAAGGCCAATGGTTTCTTGATGTATTAGAGTTTCTTCCTTTTGAAAACCTGTCAGTTGTATTGAAAGTTTTCTTAAAGTTCCAAGTACCAATTACAGTTCTTCCAATTTGAGCAATTGTGCTAAAATAACCTTAGAAATTATTTCTGCGATACACATTTAATATTTTCCAATAGTTTCCATTTTATGATTGTATTTTCCTTTTCGTTATGTGTGACTTATGAATACAGTCTTTTCATAAAAGAAGCCAGTAAATTAATATTTAAAGATCTCACTGCTGCTCCTGAATCATAAGATTTGGAGGCATTAAAAGCATAAAATACAAACAAAAGAATGAATTATTGTGGAGTCAAAAGCATTGTGCTTAGAAGAAATGTCTAAACCCTATTTTTACATGACTTAATGAGTACTGCAAATCAAGTTACTATAGTAAAAGTACTTCTAGCACAAATCTTCAACTCTCAGTCCAAAGCTTTGTCACAAGCATCATTTCTAAGATAGATATTAGAACCTAATATCCCTCTCCTAATACATATGGAAGTCTAGAATGGTCGCTCATCTATCAATCAAAGTGTCATGATTGTAGGGTTTTTGTTTGTTTGTTTTTCAGTCACGGGGTTTGAGCTCAATGCCCTGGCACTGTCCCTAACCTGTTTTGGTCAAGGCTAGCTAGCATGCCACCAGTTGAAGCCACAGAGACACTTTTGGTTTTTCTGGTGGTTAATTGAAGAGGAGTCTCAAGGACTTTCTTTGGCTTTGAACCATGATCTTCACATATCATCCTCTTCAGTAGCTAGGATTACAGGAGTGAGATACCAGTACCTGCATGGTTTTGTGTTTTTTACTTAAGGCACTTAATGTATAACACATGTTGTAAATTATACCTTCATTTCAGTAAGGTATTATGTTTGATTATCTTCTTTATCCAGCCTATATGTTCATCCCACATTTTATGGTTTTCTGTAGTTTTTAGTTTTCTAATAGCTCTAGTTTTTTGTAGAAAAGTAGTTAAAAGATCTGGATAAAGTCCTAAGAAGTAAGTAGTTGGGTGTTAGCTCTCTTCCCACATGGGCTGTAAACAGGAAAATCTAGCAATGTAATTTTTAATTCCTGCATAAACTCTTGAGCTTTTTTGTGTATGAAAATGTTAAATGTACAAATTTGGACACAGAGTATCAGAATCAATAAAATTCATTTATATAGAAACCTTCATGTGTGGTCAAGATGCTTAGCTTATGTTGCTTTATGAATTTTTCTGAGAACATCTGGAGTATACTCGTAAATAATCAGATTTTCACATGTTAAAATTGATCTCACATCTGTATCATAGCAGAAAATAACCTTGATGCCTACTTCCTGCATAGATCTCATCTGTTAACCAGTTATTCTTAGTGAAAATAATGATTTAGCAAGCATATACAATGTTCCTTGGATGTTTCTTACACAGTCAGGACAGTCATTAGAAATAAGATCTGAATTGGATGTTTATATTGATAATATTCAGTTTAGCACATACCTTAGGAATAGTAGTTCTGCTGTGAGACTAGAGATAAAACTCTCAACTGTGCAATATTCAACAAGCTACTTAATTTCTTGTCTTCAGTTTCCTCTTATATAAAATATGGATAATGACAATACCGAATGCATCAGAATAATGTGAAAACAAAAGACTCATTCTGATCATTATTAGTTTTAGGGTATTTGCTTAGTATAAACTGTAATACTTTGTCATATTCAGATTGAAAAAACATATTCTTATCAAGTAGTAAAGACCATCCTACAAAATCAAACTTTTAAAAAATCTTCCTGAGTGTAGGGATGAGAGGGGGAATAATAAGGGAGGATGATGGAATTGGTGACATTACCAACGTGCATGTACTCATAACTTTATTTATGGAATTGTAACCTCTTTGTACCACTACTTGACAATAAAATTTTTAAAACTCTTCTAATAAAATTCATTTGATAGCTAATTTCATTTACATGAGCAAGCAAAATCAGAAACTCATCCTTTGTTAAATAAGACATTTAATTTTTCAAAATGGTTGAGCTTAGTGATAAATTTTCTATTATGACTTGCCCTTCCATTAAAGAATTAAAAAATATATATGTATCATTGGGTAAATAGCCTCCCATGTCAGATATTTTTAAGGTCTTTCCATTGACATATCTGTTTTAGATTCCTAAACGGAGTTCCAATGGGTGAATGCATTACTAGTATGATGACAGTGACAAAGTTTTAGTAACCTCTTTTTAGTTGCCCGTTCTTGAAATCATTTTTAGGTTCTGACTCTTAGTCTAGCAAAGAAGGCCTTTTGTTGTTTGCAAGTAATCATCTGACGTTCTATTCACATTTGCATATGGCCCATTGACAGTTGATGGCAACTTTACCATTACTGCATATGGTCCATTAACAGTTGACAGCTGTCAGTAAGACAAGACGACTCAAGCCCTTTTCTAATCACAAGGCTTCAACAAATGGAGGGGAGAAAGAGTCTGAACCAACCACCTGCTAGGGCCATCTTAATCTGGCACTAATTAACTTCCTTGGCTGGAGTCCTCCTCTGCTACAGGAGAGATGATCCAGTTCAAAGAAAATATCTGGCTGAAATGTCTGTCTGAGCCAATCCAGTTATGATATTAAGAAATGCCATCCACATCCATATGCATCAGTTTATCCATTTCAAAATGCTTTTACTTCTTTTTAGATATGCTGTTATTATAGCAACAACTTGAAACAACTCATATTGGTGAAGCTCAAAAATCCAAATACTCAAAGTGGTAGCAGATATACCTACTAAACTCTTGCTTTATACAAAGCACTCTGCTAAGGGGGCTGAAGAGGTATTTTCCCACATTTTATTAGTGTCAATTAGTGGTAAAAGGTGCAGGAGGTAATTTTAACATTTCCATATATGCATACATATACATATACAAATTCACCCTCTTCATAATTTCCCTTAGCCCCTTGTCCCGTTCCTAAACTAATCTTGACATATATATACATATAATATTTAAACCATATTCACACATCCTCACCCTCTCCACTTTCCCTGCCCCTCTTACCAGTACTTACATTTCAGATAAGATCTTTTACTGTTCATTATTCACATATATCACAAACAAATATACAGCATTTAATCAAAGAAAAAGCATACTCTTTAGAAACACTAAAATAATATAAAAATACTAACAATTTATGTTACAATTAGCTCTGTGGTACTTAATTTCTAATGGAACTAAGATAACAATCCATTTTCTGGTTTGATGGACAGGCATGGTCTCATAAGGAGTATCTATCTGTTGACTGTTTGATTATGAATTGAGACTGAATTGCCAAAAGAATGACTCAAGGTGTTGAGGTAAAGAGAAATTAGATACTGGAAAGGAATGAATTAGGATAGATTCATGTTTTAAAACTAGTAAGCTCATTGAAAATGTTTGTGAGTTGGACAGAATTTGTATTTTATGATTCCCATGAACTGGAATTAAGGTAATTTCTATAAGGTATTTTATGACTTAGCATGAAAGTCAGGGAAATACCTGCCATTATTTGCATGATTGCTTCAGTTCATTTTCCTAACTCAAACATATGAAGTTGTAACAAACTATGACACAAACTTTAGCTTATTCCTATCTGGTGTTTCAATAAACTTTGTGTGGCAAAGTTCTTTCATCTTAATATCCAACTCAGTTCTAAACATACGTATACAAGATACATAATTATGAAGGATATATACTTGTGGAAGTAATTGTTAGCCAATTATACACTTAATAAGTGACATTAAAAGAAGTACACTTTTGGCAGCACTGGGGTTTGAACTCAGGACTTTGTGCTTCCTAGGCAAGTACTCTAACTGTTGAGTTATTCTTCCAGAACAAAACAAGTAAACTACATCTAAAATTAAAATCATTTCTAAGTGATAATTTTTCAGAAATTTTTTTTCATTACACAAAAATACACTAAATGAATAAATTGTGATTACACTAATTAATTCTGATATGAATTCAAATAGTCAATGAAATATTACTACTAAACTAAAATGGCTTTGGTAACTTAGACACATTAGGACAAAATTTTTCATACTACTTATGAGATCAAGGTGAATGTTTAATGTTTTACCAGAAAAACAATATGATGTCAATTTCCTTTTTCATTTTTGTCAGTCATAGGCCTTGAACTCTGGGCCTGGTTGCTGTCCCTCAGCTCTTCAGATAAAGGCTAGTGTTCTACCACTTGAACCACAGCACCATTTTGGGTTTTCTGGTGGTTTATTGGAGATAAGAGTTTCACAGATTTTCCTGCCTGGGCTGGCTTTGAACCACGATCCTCAGATCTCAGCCTCCTGAGTAGCAAGTATTACAGGTGTGAGTGACTGGCATCCGACCATGATGTCTATTTTCTTAAGTCATTTGTTATCTGATTTCAGCTATGAAGTGACTCAACTTTTCCATTAAAATGAATTATCAATCCCCTATACGATCACCATAATTCAACAAAAAAGATGTTAATAAAACACTTAAAACAGAGATTCAATTCACAGGGAAAATGACAACTAAGAGATAGCCATCAATTAGAAATGAAAAAACTATAATGACACAGCTTGTTCATCAATATATTCTCTGTGTGTGTCTCTCTGCCTGCCTGCCTGCCTCTCTCTATCTCTCCCTCCGTCTCTCTCTCTTTGTCTTTCTCTCTCTCTCTCTCTCTCTCTCACACACACACACACACACACACAAAGATATGTGATTTGTTTTGGCAGAAAACCATGCTTCATTTCTGGCTAGTGCAAGACACTGGATAACCTGATGCCATGCCATACTTAAAAGATATTAGAGGTCACTGGAATCAGCTTCCTGGTTTTATTTCAAGAAAAATAAACTCTGAAACTCTTGAATGTCAGAATTCATCATATTCTTAGTGACAGATCCATCAACCAATTTCAAGTTTTTGTGATTACTGAAATCCATAGCTATTACCACACATGTATGCCACATTTCTAGAAAGCAATGGCATTTCAAAATGTTGTCCCTGCTCTTCATTCTCTATCTTTAAGAAAACAGAATTGTTACCCCCTTCTTTGTTTCGGACATAGACTCGTTACCTTGCTCATGTAACTATAACCCCTCTGTATACTATCTTTACAATAATATATATATATATATATATATATATATAAAAAGAAACGTCCAACTGAAAAAGAACAGAACGTACTTGCTATTCACTTAATGTATAAACGACAAATTTACAAAATGTTTACATGAAGCATTGGAGAGATTATGAACCAATAAAAGGGGAATATTTTAAATAGATATCCTAAGATAAATTCTGCCAAACAATGATAAATTATATTTTAAATTATTGTATCACAACTGTCTCTCCATCTGGGAGAAATTAAAATGATATCTCCATTTTAAATCATGTGTTTCCTTATAGTTCTGAATCTATCAAAGATTGATAAATTTTAAAAATTATTAAAAGATTATAGATGTCTAAAAGTTCTGGATACAACATGGAAAATTTAAAGAACAATAAAATCCATCTTAAATAAGATGATACATCTTATTTAAATAAAGGCAATTTTACCAAAAAAAATCCCAATGTTCTTTGACGAGAAAAGATACAAGAAATAAATTCAAAGTAAATGACAGATTTAAAATCATTTTAATACAGAAAACATATGGTTAAAGTCTACAACATATAAAATGTACTTGCAAAATGACAATGAAACATATTATCCTACCAAAATGGGCAAAGGAACAGAAGTGGATAATTTACAGAAGATAAAATCTAAAAGGCCAACAGATTTATCAAAAAATAAAATAGTTCAAAAACATAAGTCTCAAGAAAAATTCAAACTAACAATGACTAATCACTCTACAACTGTCTCACCAGGATAATCTTAGACAAATCTTTCACACCTCTTGCTTGTGAACATGTAAAGAAATGTCCAGAGATACTGGCAGAAACAGAAAATGATGTTCCTTTTGTTTAAAGCAATCTGTCAAGATCTACTAAAAAGTTTAAGCTTCACAGCTTTGGCCAAACTTTCTCACACTTTGGAATATTTTGCAAAGATGCATAATTTTTTAAAGATACATCCAACGATGTTTAATTCCAGCAACATTTATAGTACCAAAAAACCGAAGGGTATGCCTATGGTCAATATAGTAAAAACAAAATATTTCACGATGAGATGCCACACACTTACAAGGACAAAAGTGGAGTGATTAAAGATAAAAGAATGACCTACCCAGATTCCTGTGAGTTAATATTGAGTGCTAAAAGCAAGATGCAGAAAAACCAATAACATATGACCCATTTTTCTGAAAAGTGATAAAACTCTCTATTTGTGTGAGTATGTCTATGATTCTAAAATAATATCGTAGAAGGGGAAAAGGAGAGATACACACTTGGCTATTATTTTTTTATTGGGAGAGGCTGATTTGTCCACTGGGAAAAAGGAATAAAGAAGCAGAATCCCAAAAGGAAACAAGGACAGGAAAACATACTTTTTATTAAACCCATGCATTTATTTCAACAATTTATCTGTAAGGAAATTAAATATTTACATTAAAGTTCAAAATAAATTTCAGGTAAAAGTACACAGTCATCTCAGCATAGTTTTGATTTTCAAGTAACCATAATAAACTCTTCAGAATGTGAAATGAAATCATGATTTATTTTTCAGAATTACCAAGTGTCATGAAATAAATATTGCTAATTTATTTTTAACTGACTTGAACTTGAGGTTTAAAAATTCCCATATTTGTATTCTTCACATATAAAGTCTATGAAAGAAGATAGTTCACAGTTACCTCCTTAGTGTTTTAAATTATTGTTAATGCATAGTATATACTAAAAATTATCAAATAATTTGTGAAATTCATAATTAAACATGATTAGTTTTACATACCACTAGAAACCATACTTCTTAAAATGATTGAGGTACAAAAGGTTTATTTCAGTTTTTGAGTTTCATATATTTATACTTTTAAGTATAAATGATCAATAAATGCTTAAAGGTAACAGAAACGATTCAATGGGATTTAAACATTACCCAAAAGATGCATATACTGAAATATTATGTTATTCCATTAATTTCATGCCTATGTGTATCAGTTATGTAAGTTTAGTTTGTTATTTTTCATGTGACCCTTTAAAAAAAGAAACAAACCAACACAAATTTCCTTACTTTTAAGAATAATTTACAGGAAAATAATCCACAAATGCTGATTTCCAACTTTAAGAACACATTCATATAGTAAAATGGTATATTTTAGTATAATACAGTAATAAAAATATGCCCTACATAATCAGATTACTAGGATTCAAAGCCTTGCCCCTTCACTTCATAATTGTGTGATACAGAAAAGTACTGTAGCCTGTCTATGTTTACTCTGTAAATACTATGTCAGGGCTTAAATGACAGATGACGATTGAGCCCCAAGCACAGATTCTATTACATGACAGAAGCTTACTAAAGTATTTGCTAATGCAGTTAATCTTGGGGGGTAACTACAAATAATTGTAGATTCCTTATCACTTGTTTGCCAAGTGGCAGTGGCATTTTGTGCTTTATGTAGAAAATGGAGTGCTTAAATTGCACAATATATCTTCCCCTCAGTAGTGCTGAAATTTGAGATCAAGATTGAGTCCAAGTCAGAACAGGTAAAAATCAGAAAACAAGCAATTGGAATTCAAGGTGCTGTTTTTTGTTTTTTGTTTTTTTCCAAAACTGTTAACAAGAATGAGAAGATAGCAAACAACAAGGATTAGGTAGAAATAGTGGTTTAAAAACACGAAGATTAGAAGTAGACTCTAGGAAGACACAGAACAACAGGTTGGGAAATCAGGAGAGTTGATGTAACCTCCTGTAAGAAAGAAAGCTGCTCTTGATGGAAAGTCCAGGTCCTGTCCTTGCTTTCTCCTTTTACTCAGTGAGACAATCAAAATCTGCCAATTAAACAAGGATGTGGGTATCTTGAAAATGGTTGGTAAGCCCAAGAATTAAATTAAATGGATTTAAGACTCACGATAGGAGTTATAACTTGTCTATTAATTGCTTAACTATTTTCCTTTAATATTTGATTGTGTTGTCTGAATGGTCCTAAGAAAGGTGCAGCTGTACCTGCCATTTATCTTAGATAACAAGCACAACTTTCATTAACTGCACTAAATTCTTCAGAGCCCAATTAATATGCTAAAAGTCATCCCAGTTCACACAGCCTATGAGTTGACCTGTGAAATCTTCATATTTTTAAATTAGAAGCTGGCTTAGGAAGCAATATCCTCATGCCTGCCTGACAGATTAGGCCAGAGTGAATAATATGTTAAGTCGATTTCCAGTAGAACAAAACAAGAGTGATGCTTAATTTATTAAATTAAAATACCTAAGTCAGCCTTGTTGAAAAAGGAACATGGATGAAAAATGTCCATGTTAAGGAAGAAAGGATAAAAAACCTGACATACACACATACTGCAGGATTAAAACAAAGCAACGGATTGGCTCTATAAGAAGGCTGGAAAGTGAAGTACTACCAAGGAGAATGTTTACCCATTTCCTGGGTAACAAAAGCCAAAGATTGAAAGACATGGAACTGAAAAAGATGTTCCCAGAGGAAAAGCAGGCAACATGCCTCCACAGATGGCCCTGTGCAGGAAGGTGAGAGCCATGTTCAACAAGTGTAACTTTGTAGGTATTCAAGCAGAGAAGTAGGGGAGACGAACTAACCCAAAGCCCTGACAATTCTTTTTAGAAATGCATTTCTTGGACATGTAGACACAGTTACTTAACTAGCATTCCTGTTGTGCATAATTGAATATTGATTGAAAAGATGCATTTAGTGCCTTCAAAGTAAACCAAGTGCACAGGCAAGCACTGTGCATAGGGAAGGACTCAATAGACAGATCACAGAGTAGACTTTCTGCTGACGAATGAAGGGTCCAAAGCATGTTGTCAATAGCATTGGCTAGGCTGCTTCCTTCTGTATATCGTCATTGTTATTCCAGACACTAGCTCCCCTAATAATCCTATCAAATTCATTTGAACTCAATTCAGTTGAAGAAAATTAAAAAGATTCGTCCAATTTGATACTTGAAATACCTGCAAATGGGCAAAATGTGTTTTACTGCCATTCTAAAGCAAGACTTTATCAAAAGGCTAGGTTCAGTTTGAGCTTTAAGACCACTATCCCTAGAGTTAGTTATTGTATGAAATGGAGTCATTTTATGACAAAAGCATAATTAGATAATCACAACAATTTCTAAAAATCTACAACTTAACTCAGGCAATTTGGATGGACATCTGCAGATGGCCCCAAACAATAACATCATTAAAGGCATATATTTTTTTTTTATAAATAAGTAGAAGAGAAAAGAACTGTCTTACTAATTTCCTGTTGGATAGTAAAACATAGCTTCACCAGAGCTGCATTGGGAAGAGTTGTTTACTGCTTGGAAAAGGGTATCAGACATGTACTGGATATGATGCAATGTCACAGAACAGTATCAGTTGTGTAGCTGCCAAAAATGACATCAATCCTTGTCCCCACAAAGACAGACATTGTTAAGGGTACCATTAATGAGGCATACTCTTTTTCTTTCCTGTACTTTTCTGCTATGGAGTAAGAGATGAAGGCATTCCAGTGCAATTAACCTTGTTGAGAATTTTAAAAATCGCTTAAAATTTTGTTTGAAACCACAAAGCATTTAAATAATGTAAAAGCTCATAAAAAATCAAAAGCAGTAGATGCTATTTGAAAAATTACACCTGAGAACAGAGGGACACTGCTCCATTTAGTCCACATAGAATATGTATATCAAAACATCATATTGCACCTAATAAAGGTTATCAATAAAGGTTTAATAAAGGTTATCAATAAAGGTTATAATAAAGGTTTATCAATTAAAATAATAATACTAATTAAAACATGTAGACAGGTTAAAAACAGAAAATAGATGCAAACATGCATATATATATATAGGTACATCACACACATCATTCTCATAAAGTATTTAGTAAATTAAATATTAATTTAATTCTCCAAAATTGTGCATTATATTTATCATACATCATTTTTGTTTTTCTGGTTATATATGAATACCTTGTAAATGTTTACAAATGCTTTGTACTGCTTACTGTTCCTTACTAACATATGTAATTTATTGGGGCTGGATGAATGGCTTAGTGGAAGAATCTGGCTAGCATGTGCAAGGTCCTGAGATCAAATCTCAAATACTGCCAAAACAAAAATAGAGCAACAAAAAGACAAATAATGTAATAAACAATTTAGGCTGGGTGGTAGTGGCTCATGCCTGTAATCCTACCTTTTCAGAAGGCTGAATTCTTTGTTGTTGTTTTTGTTGTGGGGCTTGAACTCTGGGCCTAAGTGCTGTCCCTGAGCTCAGTAGCTCAAGGATAGTGCTCTACCACTTGAGTCATGGCACTGCTTCTAGTTCTCTAGTGATTTATTGGAGATGAATCTCATGGACTTTTTTCCCAGGTTGGCTTTGAACCGTGATCCTCACATCTCAGCCTCGTGAGTACCTAAGATTATAGGCATGAACCACCAGTGCCTGGCTGAGGCTGAAATTTTGAAGATCATGGCTTAATGCTGAGTTGGGCAGAAAAGCTTACTGGAGTCAATTTTCAAAATAACCAGTGAAAAGCAGTGATGGAGACATGGCTCAAGTGTACAGTACCAATCTAATAAGCATGAGGCCCTGATTTCAAACCCCAGTACCTCCAAAGTAAAGTTTTAATCTATAATTGCTTAATAAATCATTTTCAACAAGTCAAATTATTCCTATTTAATGATTGCTTGTATATATCAAGTTCTTTGCTACATACATAATGACCATACTATAATACACAGAATCTTTTTATTATTCTCCTTAGGTCACCAAGGAAAATCTAAGTTCCAAAAGATCATTGGAATATTCAAGATCTATATAAGAATCAAGTGGCAAACCTAGCAAGGTATTCTTTGTGATTTCAAAATCTACATGTTCTATCTGGTATGATAGGCTCACAATTACCACAAATATCCTTCCTCAATAATTCTAACACCAACAAAGATACAGATGAGGGATCAATATATATAGCCCTGAAATTAACCATTGAGAATCTGCCATTAATTTTTCAACAGTAGATACACAATGAGAAAATCTGAAAGGGAAGGGGAGGGAAAGAGAGTAGAGACAAAGAAGTAAGAGAGGAAAAAAATAGGAGAAAGATAAAAAGGAAAGAAAGAGTATTTTATGCATTAATTATTAAACATTTAAAGTGCTAATTATGCCCCCAGACACCCCTAGGCATGTGGGATACAACTATATAGACTGAGGGGATACAAAAACATCCACTGAGTCTCACCTGAATGTGTGTAGACAAGAACAGAAGATTATTGTCAGTAAAAAAAATAATCACACAAATAAATGTAAAATCACAACTCTGTTAATACTGTGTAAACGATTTTCAGCAGCTGGAACAGTCACAGAAAGCTTTCCTGAGGATAATACACCGAAGGGGGGAGGGACCCTACAACATAGATGTGGGCAGGGGAAAGTTGCTCAGACAATCTTAAGTATGTTCAAAGGCCTGAAGTTGTTTGGGGGTTTAAGAAGGACAAATCAGTACAAATGACTTAAAGAAGCTGGTGAGGTTAGAGTATGGAGTTAAGTGGAGTCTGGGGGCAGTGGAGATATGGGTAGAAAGGTGGTTGGCATTAGATGTAGAATTATCTGAAGGAGTGTTGTCTTTCTCCCAACACGAATTAGAAACCACTGAAGGTTTTCGAAGGTTTTTGACAGTGACAGACTTAAATTTTGAGAAAATAATACTAAGAGCAAAGTAAAGATGCAATTTCAACTTTGCAGTTGAAGCCAAGAGCTTAAATTGGAATGACACATGGAAGCTCCAAGGAGTGAATAAAAGTGAGATAATTAGGACATCATGGCTGTATGTGTGGTTGCTGTTGTGGGCTATGGTTCTTGGTGTGTTTACAGTTATGGTTAGGGTGAGAGTTATAATTATATAGACTAAGATGAATGAGTTTTCAATAAAAACCCATAAGATTTTTCCTGATTAACAAAAGACATGGAGGCTATGCTTTGCAAGTGATGGATTATTATGTCTTGATTTTGACATGCTGAATTTAGTGTGTCTTTGAATCATTCCAAAAGAAGTAGGTTTTCAGATACACAGACAGAAAACCATAGAGCTCAAAGTAGCGGTCAACTAGAAAGAAAAAGACTAAGCCAAATACAAATAGGCAGTTAGACAGCCATGGCAGTTTTTTACTCCGGTATATGTATCATTGAATTTCCTAATCTGGATTTATTGGTGAGAGCTCATCAAAAATAGACCACATGAAGATTTTAACATAGGGAATTGTTTACACATTTGTCAGCCAGGCCTAGAGGCCAAATTGAAAAACAAAAGCATGCTAAGGAGGTTATATATTTAGAAGAGGATTGTCAGAGGAAGTACTATTTATCAGACACAAGAAGCCACTCACAAAAGCTACTAACTCCATCATTCCTGGAATCAGAGAAGCCACTGATGTTGGAGATGCCTTTCAAAATGGAAAGTGTTATGGAATGAAACAATCCAATTATTTTATACTCCCATGACTACCTTCCAATGGCCAAAATAATTTGGAAAACAGACAGGAAGAAAACCTGCAAAATGCAGTCCTTGTATACTACAGCAAGGTTGTAAAGAATGGGTAGAGGTCTCACAGCAAACAGGCAAAGGATAGGCACAGTGGGTCATTCACTATTTGTGATTAATGAGTTGTGAGAGGAAGTAACATGACATTTTTGGACAGAACGGTTAATTAACAATGGGAGACTCTCTGGTGCTCTTTCTTCTGCTATAATAGCCAGTAACATTCCAGATAATGACTGCTCAGACAAGCAGAGTCCCATAGTGAGAACAGCATGGAGCAGAGGCCCCAACCCACCCACACAGGAAACTGTAGAATCTAGTCTGAGTGAAAAATAAATATTTTTTTCTGTAAGCCACTGAAAATTTTGTAATTTGGGAATTGTTTGCTACTTACAGTATAACCTAGCCTATCTTGAGAGGTATGAAAATTAGGACGTGTAGATAAGAAGACCTTTTCCCCCAACTTTGGTGGATTGGCTCGAGATCACCAATAACACTGAAATTTAAAATTAAAAGAATTAGAATAAGTTAGATAGATCAGCTGCAGACTACAGCTTAAAAGGCAGATAATGTAACTGAAAAATATAGAACTGTTTTCTTCAGATCATTCTTACATTCATTATAAGTCCCTGCTTACTCATCTTGTACTCCTTTCATTTGAATCAACTGTAGATGACATAGAACTCTCTCTTCTAAGGAACCATATTTGGGCCGCAGATAGGAAAAAACTGTATTATCTTGAAATTGTAGACTTTGAATAAGACTTATGATTTGCCTTCCTTGGGAAGTAAGTGAGGTTATCTGTGCTGGCAAGAAAATTATTTGGAAACCAGAAAATACACCTTTGGTGGTAACCAAATATTTTGAGTCTCTATATCCCAACTCCATAAACGGATGACATTATTGATGGAGTCAAGTGATTAGTTTTGTCTAGTGAGTTCTGATGGTACCTCCATTATTTTATGTAGACCATGCAATCACTTATGTGAAATCTCTGTAGTCTTCATTCCTTCTAACATCAAGACCAGCAATATATTTGATATTAGTTGAGCCATTAGCCTAGACATCGTGAACATGATATAGACCCAATAGAGATATTCAGGATGCATATGAAATAGTCTTGTTTCAATATACTGAGATATGGGATTTGGGGGATTATAATCTAGCCCAGGCTGATTTATGAAGGCAGTAATGACTGCCAAGTATGTAAAGTGGAAAAGATTGCCTAGGAAAAGAATAGATTGTTCTCTGAGAATATACTTTCAACAAAAGCAGAGAATGAAAGGAAAAGAGGGAGAAAATCTGGTAATTTCCCATCATAGAAGACATCTAAAGAGAGTGCTTCAAGAAGAAAAGAGCCATCAAATATCCATTGCTGCTTACAGATCAAATATGAAAGAAGAATGAACATTTTCCGCTGGATCTAACAACAAAGTAGTCATGATGATCTCAGCAGGAAGTCTTTCATCTAATGAAGGAGACAAAGGGCAAACTAGTCTGGGTTTAGGAGGGAGTGGGAGTTTGAAGAAAGGAAGAGACAGAATATAAATGAAGTCTTAGGAAAGCCTAATGGAGGAGAGGTTCAGTTCATACAGAAAAATCCCCAAAACAAGCATCTAAAAGCAATTTTTAACACTTATTCATACTTTGTGCTAAATATATATATATATATATATATGAACTTCAAAAGTACAATTGTTTGTGATTCTTATTGATGAGGCAAGATAACATTCATCTCAACTTAATACCAAGAATACTTTATATCTCTGATTCTCTCTCTTATTTATTAGATACTATTTTATAAACAGAAGCATATACATCTGCAAATTTGAAACTGGAATTACCTCCAAGGGGCACTTGCAGAACATACAATTATTTAGCCCTTAGTATGCTTACAACACCAAATTTTCTTCTCTAAGGCAGAAATAGGTTTTCTCCCTATTTAATTTATAGATAATTTATAGAAAATATTAAATGATTCCACATTACAAAAAGAAGTTGTTACTCAAAAATGCATATGTGAGTCATCACTTCTAAATTCCCAATGTCTAGTGGAAATGCTTAGAAAATCATGGGTAATCCATTGCTATTTTTGAGGGACATCCTTTCAGACACAAAGGCTAATTGCTAATGATATAATTAGTACTTTGTTAGTTGTTGATGAAATGGTAAATCCTTAAAATTTTCAGATGATTTGTTTTTCAAGTGAATTTTTGCAATAAAAATTAATTTTTGACATGAGTGTTATATCCAAGTGAAAGATACAGACGACACGTACAGATCTTAATTCCCTGTGTGTCTATGTAGGTACAAATTCACATTTAAAGGAAGCAAGGAAAATGCTTAGTATTTATTGTCATTTCTATTGTATTATTGTTCTTATTAAATAGCTGAAATATGTTAAATGAGTGCTATATGGATTATATATCTTAGCTCAGACTCCTTCAATAAGTTTAAGTAGATGATATAATTCCCAGTTTACCCACAACTAACAATCTAAATTAATGCAGGTATCAGATGACCAAGTTAAGATGCTAAGTATCTTACATGATCAAAATGTTACTTATAAATGTGTAGACATTTTTATTATGAATATATACTTTCTTCTAGATGGCACAAGGCATCATTTTATTAAGCAAATAGTCACAGTTTCATTCAGATTTCTAAAAGTTATGTTTTGTTTTGTTTTGATTTTTGCCAGTTCTGGGGCTTGAACTCAGGGCCTAGGCACTATCTCTGAGCTTCTTTTGTTCAAGATTAGCACTCTATCACTTGAGATAGCACCATTTCTAGCTTTTAAGGTTTTTTTTGTTTGTTTATGTGGTACCAAAGAACCAAACCCAGGCTTCATGCATGCTAGGCAAACACTCTATCACTAAGCCATATTCCCAGCCCAGTTGTGGCATGTTTTATAAAAAGTGTAGAGCTCAAAGGTAGAAATCTATTTTGAAGTCCAATAAAGATTATTATTAAGGCCCTCAAGTATAGCTTGATTATGTAACTTTTGCAAAAGAAAAGCTACAAGATAAGAAGGTTCATTTTAGGAAATATTTTCACTATTTAAAGGCTCTTGACTTCTCACACTGGCCAAAATAATAGTAGAATAATTTTAAATATGTTAAGTAATGAGATAAATGAGGACAGCAAGACTCTTTTTAGTCTCCTGTTAATACCTATACCTGAGATTAAATTCAATGCTTCCAAATTTATGATTTGCTAGTCAAACTTAAATGTGAGACAATTTATGTACAGGATATATTAAAAATTTAAAACGTGCTTTCTTTCCCATTTTGACATATGCGATATTTGATATAAAAAGAGATGATTACTAGATTGTTTTCCACATCTTAACTTTCTCATTAACTCCCTGTCTCAGCATGGAGGCAGAAATGATAATATTCATTATTACTTATTCTCTAGATATTATATATGAGTCAAAAATTATAGCACCAACACTACTACTATGTAGTTGTACATGCTTGTATTCCTAGTTACTTGAAGATATAGATAGGAGGGTCACACTACAAGGCTAGTTTGTAGCCAAAAAAAAAGCCCCAGAACCTATATGAAAAATAACTAACTGAAACACACAAGGGCAGAGGTATGGCCATGGAGTAGAATTCCTGTGTAGTTAGTATGAGACCATGAGTTCAAATTCTAGTACCACAAACACAAAAAACACTATAATCCCAAAGAAATAAGCAAGTTGACATGTTGCAGTGTAGAACCTGTCATTACTAGTAAATTCAGAAACTACAGAATAAATTATTGGTAATGTAAAACTGTGATTTTTTGACAAGCCCTGTATGCCTTGCAAGCCATGTTGCCCTATTTTCAAAAAATCACACCTAATTCACAGAGCTGAGGTGAGAATAAAATGAAAAAGCACCTTGTAAGTGGCAATGTCAAGTGAGATAAATATGTGAGGTGTGCTAATATGATGGATATTTTGTAAACTGTAGTTTCTACAATGGGTAGCTATTTCTATATTTTATTAAAGTAGTTGCTCACTGGCAAAATGAAGTATTAAGATGTTCTTTGTGCTAAAACTCATGTTTATAAATAAATATAAAAATAAAATACATGATATAAGTACAGTAAAATCTCAACCCTCCAAATAACTAAGGGAGTTTAAAGTATAAACTCAGAAACAATTTAAATTTCCTTTTGACAAGAACTAAATTTGTAATTCAGCAGACTTGCTTGCCTAGTAAAGCCTTATACTACTATGGTTGCCATAGTTTTTTTAAATGTACGCTGAATGTGGATGATCTCGAAGGATTCAAAAATAATCCTGGGGAAAATAACAAAAGGTGTATAGCATGTGTAATTATAATCGGAAGCAGAAATATTGGAAATTAGATCCAATGAAGAACAAATTGACTTCAGCAATCTTAAGATAAAGATGGTTTAAAAAAATAAATGGCTTCAAACCTTAAAAAAGGACCTACTAATAAATACCTAAAATGTTCAAAAGTAAGATTTCCTTACCAGCTCTAAAAATCCTAGCCAGTAACCACTTCCATATTTAAATTGTGGAGTTCCAGACTATTAGTAACTGTTTGTACATTTCTCAGGCTTTCCCAAATTCTAGACATAGAAATGAAAAATACGCCTCAAACTATGCAGTATATTACTCATTAATTCTTTTACAAGGCCACTCTGATGGTAAAGAATACGAAGGGCGTGGTCAGAAGCATTGCTGAATATTTCAAATGAATAGCTCCATTTCTAGCAGTTAAGTAAAGTGATACCATTATATTTAAAACACAACAAATGAAGTAATATTTCCAGTTTCCCTAAGGCAACTGAGGTATTTATTAAAAGCTGATAATATTCCTGATTCTTTTTCTGCTGTGGTAAACAAAACTAATTTGGATGATACCTGTAAAGTAAAAAATATGTAGATGTTATAAGGGACAAGAGTTCTACAGCTAGCTAAATGTTCAGAGGAATGTGGTTCCGTAAGTGTTCACATTATATTTTTCGGTGATAATCATAAATGACTGCCAATATTTTCATTTTAGCCTTGCCTAGAGCTATCATTCAAGAAAACTCGAAAAAGTAAGGAAAAAGAGTTGTCTTTCTGGAAATCTGTAAGAAACTGTTAGTCAAATTCTAATGGGATTCTTCATTATTTATTATTATTTACTAAAACAGAATGTATTTATGTTTTAAATATGCTCAATACTTCATCTGAGGTAGAAAGTTTAATCTATGAGCTTGAATAAACACATGAAGATGTACTTTGTTTAATTTGATTCAATATGTTACAGAATTATTGAGACACAGACAGTTGTACTGTTTAATTTTGTGTAATACTGGAGATGGAACCCAAACACGTTAAGCAAGTGTTCCATTATTGAGCTACAGAGAGTATAGCTACCGAGAGTATAGTTTAGAGCATCAGTAATGTTAAAAAAACTGTCGGATGATATAGAATGTGGTCAATTCAGAAAAAAATGATCAAATAGTATAGTTATTATATAGTACTATTTTATACTATAGGAATAGTATAGTAATTGAAGTTCAACAAGGAAAATCAAAAAGATATAAAACAGAAATTCCTATTACCCATGATCTCAAGATCTCATTGAATCTATTCAACTTTAGAACTATATCACATATACAAGTTCATTTCCATCTTAGATTTTTGTTAGCTTTTAGTAAATAGTCATGTTTCAAAATAAAATTACATCAATGAAGAAAATCCATAAAGAATTTAAATTCTTCTTTGAAATCATTCCTGAAAAACAATTTTGCAAATCAGAATGAAAAATATTATTCACAGTCACCTAAACGACCAAATTTCATGAAAACTAAATAGTTCACCAATGAAAATAAAATACATCATCATCTCTTGTGTGCCAGCCAAAGAGGAAAAATAAAACACTGCTAAATAAAAGAATGGCATAGCTTAGATTGTCAAAATAAGTTTGTTTATACAGATGTTAAATGCATGATTAGAAATGATGGCATATAGGTTTTCTGATTTAGTTGCTTGTACTACCTTTGCCCATCTTATATTTGCTGTAATTTTAACAGATATAATATCTCAATTTTCCATGAGGGATAATACTTATCAATAAAGAATATGTTTGTTTTCAGGAAATAGGTTTGTACATCATTCCTTTCTGCACATTTTTATTTAAAGAAACAAGATAAAGCGATTTTATGTTTAAGCAGCAAAGGGCAAAAACAGTTTTTCTCCAAAAGTCTCTAGGAAACAATGTTGCCCTACCAATCTTGATTTTAGTTTAGTGGGACTTGTCTGGCTTTTTGACTTCTGTGACATTAAAATAATTAAAAGTTGTATTGTTTAAGCTACTGTGTGACAATTCATTACAGCAGTCATAGTAGACTAAAACAAATGTCAGGACAGAGTGTGTAGTTTCATTCTATTCCATATGGCTAGAATCATGAACTGTGTGACTTTAAGATTACTCTTCTCCTTTGTAGAGGAAGTTGAACTAAAGTGAACCTTCTGGCTTCCTCCATTTAAAAAAATGTTGAACATCATAATTGTTTCTATCATCCCTAGCTCCTCCCACTTCGGGCATAAAAGAGTTCTTTCCTTTCTCTTGTACTTTATGCTCCAGGAAGAAGGCAATTCCTTGTGTTAGCTGGTCCGGTAGAAACTACTGGGAGATAATGAGGCCCACTTACTGTGACAAGCCTTGTCAGCTGCTTTACTTCACTGCCAATAACTAGGTAGCTTGCCCACTCCAATTTTCGTTGAGTTCTATTTTCCAGGTCTCAAAATACACCAGCAGAAGTTATATAGAAATTCAATATGAACTCAAGGTCCCTAAAGAGTAGTTGGTTTCCTGGGCAATTATATGTAAAAAATATCCTCATCACAATGATTTCTTTACCGACTATCTTCAGCTCTAAGATTTTAAAAATTCATGATTTGTCATCCCTAATTACAAACAAAAGAACTTATAAGACTACGTGGTTTCTCTGGAGAAGACCACTAACACGTTCAACCTTGAATCAAAAAGGTCAGCTAAATTGCATGTAACAAGAGCAGCAACTAAAAAGTTTGTATTTTCTTCAACTTGTAAATATTTAAGTTTTAACAGGATTTGTGAACTCCACAAGTAAGCTGAGTTGCAGGATCAAGATTTTAAGTCTCTGAATATCAAACTGTGTCACAGTATTGAGATCTGTAATTACATAGATATTTTGAATTGTGTTGTTGTTGTTGTGTATATGTGTGTAATTCTAAGGAAACATTCTATTACCAAATAAGTATTTATACCCAAAAGGACGCTACATGAATTCTATGGTTAAGATGACCCAGAAATTTCTCTCCTAGACATCTATTCCAAAGAACTTAAAACAAGTATTCAAACAAATATTTCTAAATGAATATTTATTCTTCACAATAAGCAAACATGGAAACACAAACATACATCAACAGTTGAAATATTAATACAGTGAAATATGATTAAGCCAGAAAAATAAAGAAGTATTGTTATATGCCACAATATTTCTGAACTTCAAAAATATGCTAGATAAAAATTCAGAAATAGTTCTGGGAAGGTGGCTCAGTGGTAGAGTGCTTGCCTTGCATGCATGAGGCCCTGGGTTTGATTCCTCAGCACCACATAAGTAGAAAAAGTGGCACTGTGGTTCACGTGGTAGAGCGTTAGCTTTGAACTGAATAGCTGAGGGATAGTGCCTAAGCCCAGAGTTCAGGTTCCATGATGGGCAAAAAAAAAAAGAAAAGAAAAAAATTCAGAAATGAAAATCACATACTTTATGACTCCTCTGGTTAGTAGTTGGTTGCCAGAGGCTTGTGGGATATAAAGAAGAATGTTATAGTATAATACAAAGCTTTCGTTTGGGGTGAGGGTTGTAAACCACTATAAATGGATTAAATGTCACAGAATTGTTTGAGGATATTTTCTAAACTTATTGGGGTATAATTGAAAATACAAAGAGTTTTACATGTTTAAGATGTGTAATTTGATGTTTTGATACATTTATACACTGTGAAATTATCACCACCATCAATTTATTTAACATATTCATTATTCCATATTGTTACTCTCTACAAGATTAGAAAAATCTTGCAGACTTTCAACACATCTTACTGTTGTTGATATCAGTGAGAAATGGTGAAATCAAGCATTCCTTAAGAAGACATTGGTGAGCCAGGCACTGGTGGTTAATGCCTGTAATTCTAGGAACTCTGGAGGCTGAGATCTGAGGATCATGTTTTCAAAGGCAGCCCATGCAAGAAAATAAATGAGCCTCTTCTCTCCAACTAATTACTCAACAACAAGACCAAACAGGAAATGGGGCTATGGCTCAAATGGTAGAGCACTCGCCTTAAGCACAATAGCTCAGAGAGAGCACTAAGACACTGAGTTCAAGCCCCAGGATTGACAACAACAACAAAAAAGACAAACAAGAGGAGGAGATAGGTTAAGTAACTCTAGGCACACCAATTCAATACATTACAATTATTAGAATAATGAAAGATGTCTGTACTAAATTGGAGAGAGAAATCAAAGCTAATTTCAATATTATATAAATCACATAATCCCTATAAATAGAAATATTATAAAATGTGTACACAAAACATAAATGTCTGTAATGGCTGGTATTAAAGTTGACATATATAATACTTTTATAATAGCCATGGTGATAAAACTATATCTATTTTGAGGAAAGGGATGAAATAAAGTAATTTTCATAATATATCATTTACATTTTCATATATGATATAAAATTGGTTGACATTTATATGTAATATAATTTAAGTATTATCCCCTATATATTTTACATTAAAGATTTAAGAACAGAATTGCTCTTATAGGGACAATTTAATTTCTTAGCTATGTGAATTCTGAAAAAAATCACTTAATATTTGTTAATTCAATAGTATAAATTAGGATATGCAAATGAGTAGAAATATCATAATGAAGGTTATAATAATGAAGAGTTGGGTTATTTAGATGATATAGCAATATCAGTCTGTCATTATTTATAAGAGAAGAAAGGACCAGGGTTAGGATCTGAGTGCTTAGATCTAGAGACTATTAGTACCATCTTCTTAAAACAATATTAGTCTTCAAGAAAGGCAAAATCCAAACCAGGCAACGAAGACTCAAGCCTGTAATCCTAGCTCATAAAAAGGCCATCCCAGGAAGAAAAATTCATAAAACCTCTTCTTTACCAATAGCCTAGCCTGAGTGGTAAGAGTCTGATACCCTATTTATGTAGGAAACTGAGATCTGTATTATCATGGTTCTTAGAGAGCCTAAGAGAGAAATTCTTCAAGATGTTATTTCAATGGAAGAAGCTAGGTATGAGACATGTGCTAGCTATGACAGAAAGCCTTAAATAGATGGACCTCAGTTCAAGTGGGCTCCTAGGCAGGAAATGATACCCTATCACAAAAAATAATGAGCACAATTAAAGGACTAGAGCTGTGACTCACAGATAGAATACATGCCTAGCAAGTCCAAGCTTGAGTTTAAACCCCAGGACTATTATCCCCCCAAAAGAACAAAATCCTAAAGCGCTCTCCATATACACACCAAGGATAGAAGGATATTTAAAATCTATGATGAAAATCAACATATTCAGAAAGACAGAGAGATGTACAAAAGTAAACAAATTTGTAAATCCTTCCCATTATCTAATCTCAATTTTTTACCTTTGAATAGAGAACAAGCTTACTTAAAACCATTTTGTGATAAAATTAATGTTTGGGTAAATTTAGTGTTTGAAATGAAAATACAATGAATTAGAAATTAAATGATAGAAAAAAATCAGTTTGTTGAAATGAAAATACAATGAATTAGAAATTAAGTGATAGAAAAAAATCAGTTTGTTGAGGTCATTATCTTTTATTTCAGCAGTCAAAATTTTGTGTTAATAACTACAGACCTGAGTAAAAATTGATCCTGTCTACCAAAATAATGTGTTTAATAATGACAACTAATGTTTCAAAAGTTAGAATACTACATGAAGTCATTTACATTCATGCTACTAATGCTCAGAATGTAATTATAATGTACATCAACCATGAACACCTACAAAACATTGCAACTTGAATTTGCCCAGATTCATATTTTTCATCATGAAAAGTTTAATCAGAATAAGCATCATTGTATATTATGTCTTTATTTTTATATATACCTGTTGTCCTCAATGAATCTACAATTTATTAAGGTCAAGTTCCCCTCTTTGTAGTTTTTTTTTTGGTGTTTTTTTTATTTTTTCACATCAATGGGGCTTAAACTCAGGGCCTCGGTGCTGTCTCTGAGGTTTTTCTTTAAGGTTAGGACTTTATTACTTCAGCTCCACTTCTAGCTTTTAGGTGGATAATTGGAGAAAAGTGTCTCACAGGCCTTCTTACCTGAATGGTTTTCAACTGAGATCCTCAGATCTCAGCCTCCTCAGTAGCTAAGATTACAGTCATGAGCCACTGGTACCAGGCTCCCTTCTTTACACTTCTTACTGCCTTCCTAACTGATATGCTTTCCTCATTTCACCTCCACATTGTCCACAATATTTAAAAATATTCTATACCGATAGTAGATGCTCAATGTATTGTAATCATTACTATACATTTTGTATTATACACTATGTAACGTAGATGTAATACATGTAATAGGTATTGCTACCTCTAATACATTAGAGTTGATGCTGTAACTACTGTTTTTACATCCAACAGTAAGACAACATAAGCAACAAATGGACTTGTAATACAGCTTGTCTCTAAGCATTATAGCAATGCTAATTTATACTAACCCACTGGGCCTTGGCAAACACACAGAGAATGGCTTACATGCTTAAGCAACCATTACATGAAAAGTTAGAGGAACAGCAAGGGTCAACAATCATTAATTAAAGATGCCCTGAAATGTACCTTTGAACATAATTATAGAATGGGGAAGGATTAGCAGTAACAAATATTCAATTGTAGGCCATAAGAAAGGAGAAATGGGAGGACCCATGTTAAGCACTTAGAACTCTTCAGTGTAAAGGGAAGAAAATTACCCCAAAATTATCTGCACTAAATGGTGGCTATTATTATCATCAGATATCAAATAATTCCAGAAACACTATGTGTGTACTTGCTCATAAAACAATGTGTGTCTTTCCAGAATTCTGAATTATTGCTTATGAATTCCTCTGTATATACCATCCGGGTTACTTTTACTTAGTATTTATGTTGTGAATTAAAATTAAAATTAAATAAGGAAACATTTATTTCCTATTTAAAAGTAATGTCCCAGGAACCATGACCCAGGGGCTTAGGTTTATAATATATGAATATACCACATATATAAAAATGGAGACTGGAGCTGGTGACTCACACCTGTAATCCTAGCTAATCAGGAGACTGAGATCTAAGGATCACGGTTCAAAGCCAGCCTGGGCAGGAAAGTCCAAGAGACTCTTATCTTCAATAAACCACTCAGAAAACTGGAAGTGGTGCTGTGTCTCAAGTGGTAGAATGCTAGCCTTGATCTGAAGAGCTGAGGGACAGCGGCCAGGCCCAGTGTTCAAGCTCCATGACTGACAAAAATAAAATAAAATAAAATAAAATAGAGCTGGATGCTCTTCCAAACTGAATTATTTCATTTGCTAAAATTCTCAATAAATCATATGTAGCATAAAATCCTATGTATGTTCCAATTTTAAAAAGGGAAAACTGTTGTGAACCTTTTTGTTTTCAAGGTATAAGTTAACTTTAATGCAAAAAAGTAAAAATTTTAAAGTTATTTGTTTACATTACATTTTAAATATGATTCCGGGGACAGCATATTTTCCAAAGTAAAATTTACCTGCTTGAAATGCAGATAAATAATTTAGGTTACTTGGAAATAAATACAGTTTTTAAAATCTAAGATAAATAGCCATTGTACCTATTTTGACTTGGTGAAAACAACAGATATATAAAATACTCTTCTATCAAAGTACTGTGTTGGCATAAAGTCAATAGTGGAAAAGGAACCAGAGCTGCTTTGATCACTACATCTCCAGAGTCTATTCATTGCTGGCACATGAGTCATTTAATTTATTTTATTGAGTGAATGGTGAAAAGAACCAGAGGATATTAAACATGTTCGGGGGTGTATGTGTGTGTGTGTGTGTGTGTGAGAGAGAGAGAGAGAGAGAGAGAGTGAGAGAGAGAGAGAGGGTAAAGGAAGAGGCAGACAGAGAGACAGTCAGACAGAGGTTTTCCACAAAAGGAAATCATTCTTTGGCCTTTTGAATGTTATATGTTGATCTTACTGAGCCGCATAATAATGAAACACATACAGTTATTATGAGAAAAAATATGTATCTAGAAAAAAAGGCTTCAATAACAGACAAAATGGAAATCACCTTCTATTTAGTTTCAGAAGTCAATACAATTTTTGAAGCAGTTACTTAATAAGACAAGCTTCTTGTGTAATTCCAAAATGAAATTCAAGGAAAATTATTTGGTCCTGTGCTAATCTAATGCAATACACTGAAAGAAAGACTGTGATTCTCAAGTATGTTTCAGAAAAATTCATAGTTCCAAAGTGCCAGTGAAATAGCATACATCTTTATAGCTGATGTCATTACTCACCAATCTAAGAGGAAGATTCATCTATTCACTAGTGTATTTGACCTTGAGGATCTACAATGTCACAGCCACACCTGGCTATTGCGACCTCATTGGTCAATGCATCATGGATCATGCCTTCAATGACCTTATAATCTCAGTTGATTCCATTTCCACCATCACCTTTTCCCCTATTAGGGGCTCAGTGGAAGGATGCTATTCAGCTCTTTCCAATACAAGAGTAGTAACTACAATGTTAGTTACTGTACTAGCCAGCTGGAAAGTATTGGTCTTTTAAGTGGGGACCACTGGAATTTCTAAAATGATCCAAATGAAGATATGCATGAAGGACACTGAAAGTAAGAGATTCATTTCATGTGAGATGGAGGGTCTGGCAGGTTAACTTTTACTGTTGTATTACCATTAGAAAGCAGGCAGCAAAAACGAGGAGCATAATTCATTCATAGACAGGAAAAACAATTAGTACAAGTGAGATAGGGTGCCAGCAGAAAGCAAACAGGACAGAAAGTGAGGAAGGTGAAACTAGGTATAAGTAGTATGGTTGGATTCAGTTGTTAAGAACAGAGAAAGAGGAATGAAGGCTCAATATGTATATATATATATATATATATACTTAGTAGGTGTCATTAAATTTTCCATAGAGCAAACCATTCCTCTAGGAGGAAAAATGTCAGCCCTCCTTCCGCTTTTATCCATACCTTCACTCATTTAGTAGCTTTTTTAACTGAGTGATCAATAAAGTTATAACTCTCTTGATAACAAGATTCCTTTTATCATGTATATTAGTAATACCAAAACCATCCTAAATTTTCTTAACATTCCTCCCTTGCTTCCCTACATAAAACATATGGGAATGTGTCTGGTTAGCAAAGTTCAGTTGTAAGGTCTGAGGGATAAACAATACCATGAACAGTTAAACATGTAATTTGTCTTTGAAATTCTTCTTAATACCATCATCCCCATACAGTTACAAATGTTGATATTTAAGCCTATAGAGATTATGTTCTGTGCAGGAACAAAAACACTACTGAACATAAATTATTTTCAGTAACAAAGAGGCCATAATTTTTCTTAGTTATAACAAAACATGTCAGAAGACAAAAATAGAAAAAAGCTAATCAAATTGCTTACAATTCTTATCCTGAGAAAGGTGAATCAATTTAACACTATGCTCTGAATACTATAAAACTCGTTCTGGAAGGCATTGGAAAATAAATAAATACCAGTGCAGACTTACGGGCTTCAATCACATTTTGTATTAAATTGGCCAGACAGAGAAAAGAATTCAGTAACTTCATTGTTCCTTCTACTGAAAATATTCACATTAAGGCTCCTTAGAATGGCTCAAATTTTGATCTAGTAATTCTGGTCAGCTTTCACTTCTGTACCCAAAGTAAATGCCTTTGCTAACCATTTATGTCCAACTTCTACTGTTTGTTCATGCAGATTCCCCTTTTGTTCAATAAATTTTAGCCTAGACAGTACTTCTAAATGATTCTTATTACTGTATTTCCTAGATGGATTAGAAATCCAGACATCTTTGTCATCGTAGTTCCTTTTTTAGACAAGATAGCCAACTGGAGAAAATGTGTATATTTCAACATAGCTGTTAGGTAACACAAGAGCATTTGACTACGAACTCAATCTGCCTTTACAAGAGAAAAACTACAAAAGACAAAATGTATTAGTAAGTACAGTTTTAAGCTTTGTGTGTGATTAAATGTATCTGTATCTGTACTTTTTTAGGCTGGCAGGTGTGTTAGAAATTTGATTCTGTTAAGATACAAAAGTAAACCTACAAAACTCTTTGTTTTGTTTTGTTTTTGGTTGGTTGTAGAGCTTGAACTCGGGGCCTGGGCACTGTCCCTCAGTTCTTCAGCTCAAGGCTAGCGCCCTACCACTTGAGCCACAGCGCCACTTCCAGCTTTTTTTTCCTGCTTATGTGGTGCTGAGGAATTGAACCCAGGGCCTCATGCCTGAGAGCCACCTTCCCAGCGCCAAAACTTTTTTGTCAGAAATATATGTGTAGGATCCCTGACATTAAGCTTCCGTTATGATTTTGTTATAACTTAAAATGAGCATAACCATTTGTCCTTCATATTTATCGAATGATACACTTAAACATGACTTTCTTGAGGACTTGAGGAAAATAACTATAATACATTAGCCAATGAGAAAAGGTAAGCATTTGGGGAAGGCTAAATACTTAACTGTCAAGAGAATTTAATTCTAATTAATCATTGCAATTAACTGGGAATTATGTCCATAGAGATATACTATAGATAACTATACTTTCCTGCCTGTAAGTGTGCATGTAGAAATCTAATTTCTGGAGTTTAGTTGTTCTCAGCACCTACCTCACCTTGGTAACCATGTTTTGAATCATCTCCATCAGCCCACATTATAAAAGCATGACTGGCAATCAGAGCAATTAGAATTTTCTCATCTTCAAGGTATGTGAATCTGTTTTATAAAGAGGTTGTTGTTCTACTTAAGTTTGTAGTTAAGGGCAATAATGTTTGGAGACTTATAATTTATTCAAGTTTATAGCATTAGAATGTGATGATCTTTATTTTGATTCCATTCCTTCTTCTTATTTGGTTATACTGTGATGATTTTTACTTAACTGAGCACAAAGGACAATCTTGTTGTATTGTTAAAAAAAAAAAAAGAACTTTCAGGGTCCAAATAAACCTAGAGCATACATTACAGGTGCAGACTAAAGAAAGAATCCAGTATTTTTCCCCAGTGCTACAGATGAGTCAGGCTTTCTTCTTAGCTTTGAATTTCAGTCAACAGCTCTATTTTCCCTAATTTCTCAGCCTGAAGGAACAAAAACCTATTCTAGTTGACTCCCCATATAAAAACGTAAAGCTCTGGAGAGTTACAAAACATATTATTGAGCCTGTTCAATGTACCAGAAACTGTTTAAGGTTTCAAGTTGCAAGAATAAGACACAATTTCATCTTTAAAGAGCATGGTGGCCAACTCATCTCAGTTTTCCTGGGATATTGCTAGATTTTGGAATAAACACCTTGTTTGTCCAGAACCCTTACCCTTGGAACAATGTGATTGATGGCCACTCTACTTTCAAAAGGTTATTAATCTAGGTTCAAGGTGTGAATATAAATATGCCATTAGAGTAGCACTGAAGTATTTCTAAGGTGACATAGTTAAAGTCAGTGTAAAAAAAGCAGTCTCTCTACCTGGGCCTGGAAAAACTTTTATATTTATCTGCCATGTTCTATTAATACAAGTCTCAGCTGGGTGCTGGTGGCTCATGCATATAATCCTAGTTACTCATGAAGCTGAGATCTGAGGATCATAGTTCAAAGCCAGTCCAGGCAGGAAAGCCCATGAGACTCTTACCTCCAATAAACTTCACAGAAAAAGCCGGAAGTGGTGCTGTAGCTTGAGTGGGTAGAGTGTTAGCCTTGAGTTAAAGAAGCTCAGAGACAGTGGCCAGTCCCTGATTTCAAGTCCCAGGACTGGCACACACAAAAAAAGCAAGTCTCTTAAAAAATCATACCCTTTCTATCCTCAGGAATGTCTCTAAGTTCAGTTTTTAATTTTCTGTGCTGAAATTAACTGAGTTTATTATTATTTTCCCATGTTGTTCAACTTTGAGGACTACTTTCTTGACATGCTTCTCTACTTACATCCATCTCATTCCTCCTACAGTCATCCATATCTTTACCATCTTGTTTCGTAATATGGTTTCTAGTAACTTCTGACCCAGCTTACCTCAGTAGAGGGCTTAGAGTAAAGAGCTAGTTTGTTGAATGAATGACCCAGCATTTTTTAATATCTGTTTATCTACAACATAGATAAGTGTATTGCATAAAGTCCAGCTCTGTTCAAACATAATAGATGAGGGCAATTGTTATGAGTGTTTCCTGATTGTCAAGTATGTGTCAGATACTTAAGTTTCCTCATTTAATCCTCTTAACCACTGCGAGAGAGAATGAATATTATGATTACCCTCATTTTATAAAAATGTGAAACAGGCACAGAGAAGTTAAGTAACCAGATCACTGGTATAGGAAAATTTAAATTCTCTATCAGTTTTATGACAACTTTCACAGCTACATTCTGCTGTCTCTGGCCCACAATATTAAACACCTTTGATAGCCAAGCACTAGTTTTTAAAGGAAGCATTTTCTAGAAGATCTGTAAGTATGATGGATATGGCTATTTGGGATCTAGAGTCAAAATCTAGAATACTATATCAATCATCCATGACATATTTAGTGCCTGTAGGCTATATGCAATTCATATACAATGCTGGGATACCAAATTCTATAAGAAAACAGTTCTTTTATTCCTGGTCTTGAATCTAGTGAAACTACTTAGTGAATGAAAAAATTATGAAGTTTATGAAAATTATGAACTTTCCATAAAGAAATTTATCTTGAAAATATGTGCACAATTCAATAGAAATGACTTAAATTTGTTTTGGTTTGTTTATTGAGAAAGGGTTTTCTTAGGCAGCCAAATGTGCTTTCATCTGAGAATCTTTCTGCTATCTAAGTGTTAGGTTTACAGGCACTTACTACCATACCCCAATGAAATGACTTTCGTAAGTGAATTGAAAATGTTGCCTAAGCCTGGAACTGGTGGCTCAATCTCAAGAAACTGAGATCTAAAGGATTGGAATTCAAAGCCAGACTAGGCAGAAAAATCTTAGCGACTCTACTTCCAAAATTTACAAGCAAAAAGCAGGCCTAAAGACATAATGCAAACAGTAGAGTCCCATTGTGAACAAGCTAACTAAGCAAGAACTCAAGACCTTGAGTTCAAGCCACAGAACTGGCATAAAAACAATACCTAAAATTCATTCCAATATGTCATTAGAAGGATTAAATATATCTATACTACATTTAAACCATCCAGTCTGTAAATTATTAATATACTATACATATAGAAAACCAATGCCAGATAAGTAATATTTATAAAAATTTAGTGATACATATGTGGGAGAATGAAATCTATTTTTCTTTAGATAAGTATACTGTCTGCAGAACATCACAAATATACTTACTAGTATCAATTGACAGTATTTGTCATTGTTGTGTAGCTACTGGAACCAGCTTACAGACAAAAATAAAAGTATTACTTGATACAAACTTTTCATTTAAAAGGGTTGATTTTCACCTAGCTACCTTTTAAAGATAGATATTTTGTACTAATGAGAAAGGTTTTATGTGTATATGTTTATGTGTATGTATTCATACTCTGCTACTCTTTTTCTTACCTTATAATTGTCCCAATACAGAACAATTCATGCAAATAGAATGCATGCTTTGCTTGCCTAAGGCCCTGGGTTCAACCTGCAGCACATACACATACACACACACACACACACACACACACACACACACAGAGCAATATACTTTTTGCTTCTTTGGAGTGTTATAAATATGTTTTCTATAAATCATTTTCTTTCTTCTTTGGCACATTTTTTTCACTTCTTTTTTGACACTCTTCTAGTATCAGAAGATTAACATAATTAATTTTCCTATATTCAGTATATTGATGGGATTATTATTTTCATTAGCCCAATCAACAAATTGGTCGATTTCACTGTTTCTTTTTAACAAGTTTTATATCCATATAGGAAATTTTACATACTTTTTTCCCCATTGGGTATACTCTGGCACCATCAAAGAAGCATTTCTTAGGTGTGCCAACTTCTGAAATACCAGAGTCAACTGGGGGATTGGAAGGAGGGGAGGGTCATAGCATGACAGCCTTTCCTCCGAGTATCAGCATCTGCTGGGGAAGTGCTCTAACCAGGCAAGCTTGCGAGAGCACGGGCCTGTGTGGGCCAGTGTGTTATTGTGCGGGCCAGTATAGATTAGTTTAGGCGTGTACAGGGCTAGTTTAGGCCCGCACAGGCCCACTCATTGTGGGCAAGCACTGGAAAGCATGTGCTTGCTCCACAGCTGACACCCACTCTTGATTCTCTTTTTTTCACATTCCCTCCCACAGCTGTGACATTTGAGGATATGGGAATAATCTTATTAGTCACTAACCTCCGGAAATGTACTGTTTCAAATGATCTCTCCTGCTTATAAAGTACCGACTTATAAATAGGGTTGCCAGATTTAGTAAATAAAAAATACAAGACTTTCAGTATAACTGTTGTTTCAGATAAGCAAGTAGTATGCTCTGTGTGTGTATGTGTGTGTGCATGCCTGTGTGTGTGTAAGTATGCTTCAGGCAATACTTGGACATACTCATATTAAAAGAAAACCTTGATTTTTTTTTTAAATCTGAGTGCCCCGTTTTTTGTCTGGTAACCTATTTATCAAGTTATGGTCTAGTTAGAGACCTGATTGGCATTGCAGAGAATCTGCTTGAAATAGCATGTCAGAGCCTTAGTTGACTCTACTGGTTTGTAATTTTTTAGGTTTGATGGTCAATTCACAGTGCTTAGCAATAAAGCTGAATTTAAAGTATAGGTTTAGATAGTAAGGTGATGTTTGCTGTGCTTTTACAGAGTGTATTTTTGTCAAAGTCACTTGGAACAAAACCTTATTCTCTGAATCCACGGTGTAGTTTTTTTTGCCATATTACCCATGTCCATTATTCTCATGGATGTAATATAGAAATTGAAAGTAATTTCCTTCATGTACAAATATTTTCAAGAAATGCATTTTATATGGATAATGGTTAAGCTCCAAGCACAGTTGGACTTGGAAGGAGGAGATAGTTGTAGTGCAAAAATTAAGATGTTCACTATGAATTTATACTTCTGTTTAAAAAGCTAGTTGCATTTGAATGTATTTGATTTGTCATCATTTTTTATTTACATAGAAGAAACAGGAGAGGTAACTATAATTATGCATCCTTTGCAATGATTAAGCATTGAAAATGCAGTAAGATTTTGCAAGGAAGGTATGTCTATGGCTCGAACAGAGAACAGGCTTCAGGGTTATGTCAAGCTGTAGAGTGATATGTATGCGAATAAATTCTCAGGCTCATTAATCATTTTTGTACTTGAAGTGCTAAACTGCTAATGTTACACTGAGAGTGAAAATGAAGTAATTAAGGAGTTTAATAGCTACAGTCTTTTGAGGAGAAAACAAGTTGATAATGCTTTTTTTTAATACATTACAGAAATTGGATTTTTGTGTTAAATTACAAAAAAAAACAAGTTCATCTATTGTGCAGCAATGAAGGACACAACTCATTTGATCATATTGTATATGGGGTCAATAGATGGCTATGTGAAGACAGTCCACAAAAATCATCACATTTATAATACAAACTCTCTGACACCAAGAATCTAAAACTATGGATCCAGTTCTCACATTTTTCCTTTGGCAGCTCTAAAGCATTATTTCTCAAATGACCTGTGGTAAAGGGGCAGTGTTTTGATTTTTCTCCATGCTCTCAATTCATCACAATTGCATTCTATTGTAAAGTTATTTGAAGAACAAAACACAAAAATTCAAACCTATTCCAAAATTACTGAATCCAATCATTAAAACATTACCTTTTTTCATTTCTATAAAAAGTTTCTAATAATCCAATACCCATTGCCCCTCAGGGGAGAAATCCTATGAGGCTCTTTGGAGCAAGCCATGCTGACAAACACTACTATAAAAGCAGAAGTCCACGAGCAGGAGTTTGGCCCTAAAGTAATATCCATTTCCTTGGCAGTCACATTCAGGTCACCTTTAAGTTAAGGACTCCTGTCAGGGGTCACTCTTAGGAACATCATTAGGAACCATTAGGGACAATTATGAACTTGCCCAGGTAGGGGTACCTGTTCATGGCTAAGCATCTTTTGCTTGGTCTCTTTCACTGGAATATGTTTCTGCTTTGATAACTATAAATGCTATATTTGCATTCTTTCCCTTCACTTTCCTTCCTTCCTTCTTGTTTTCTTTTTATATTTTGGATGCTTTTGTACAGTTAAAATGCCAAGACTTTAGCCCATTGCTGGAGATTCAAAGCAATTAATCCTAGCTACTCAGAAGGCTGAGATATGAGAATCCCAATTCAAAATAACCCCATTACAGACAAATCCACAAGACAGTTATCTCTAATTACCAGTATGGTAACCAGCCATGGTTGAAATGGAGTGCATGATCAGTGAGCAAAGAGCCTAGTTAGTCAAAGTGTGAGTTCAAGCCCGAGTACTCCTCCTACCCCAAAAAAAGACATTGCTGATAGACAAAAATCAGTTTTCTTGTGACATTGCCACCTTCTGACTTGGAGAAAGCAGGACAGTAACTTAATTCTGCTAAAGTAGGACATTACTATTGTAAATGGCAACTGTATCAACCTCTGCATGGTATGAATGTGATTTGAACAGTAGATAAAAGAGTATAATAGAAGCTCATGAAATGCCACTCACCTTCTCAACATCTTCCTTCCCTATGAGGTTTTGTTTGTGTGTCTAGGAGAGAAAGCTGCAGTCACACAGTTTAAACTAATGTATTAACAGCTTTGCTTTCTACTCAGAAGCATAACTCTTCTCAAAAAATGATTTAAATAAAGTCAATCAATCAGCCAACAAGCCAAGTAAATAACACATAGTATTGCATCTTGTCCTCTCTCTTAGGTACTATTTTTTCACAGTACTTCAGCCTGCATCCTCAGGTCAAGATCAAAATGTCATTCCATCTATCACAAATTCCACTAAACAGTTCTCACATTCATTCATTCACTTCTGCTCCCTAGCTAATATCTCAATTCTTTTCTGAGGTGTTGAAATCAATTCTCCTGTATCTTTTCTCAAATGTATACATTTAATCATTGCTGATATTATTACCTAATTTCTAAAATAAAATACTCCTTTAGTCAGGTCTCCTGCTTGAGACTGCCGCACAGGTTCATTCCTGGTCACTTATGGGAGACATTCAGAATATGAACATCCAGACAGACAGTCATCACAGCTCTTAAATAATTAAACTCTTTCCAAATTGCTTGGAAGGGAACACCTTCTCTAGAACCCCACCTTAAATGCTATCCTTACACTTCCACTAAGCCTTGCTAGCAAACATCATGAAAATCACTATTCTGAAAAAGCAGTGAAGAGGGCCTTCTTACCCAGCCTTTCCTACCACTAACGAAGGTTAGTGTGTTGGCCTTGCCAGTTAGAATGTATCTGGAAAATTACTCTTGCTTAGAAACCTTTCACTATCTCTTTTAATGTTTTGAGCATCTGCTACTTTGGTGACAAATATGGAACACAACTTGAGCGATTAGAATGGGAAACACAGATGAAGGTAAGGTCAGAGTTGCTATTTATCATAATAGAAAGGCACAGTCTCAACATTTAACAACATCACAGAATATAGAATGCTCTTTGATCATCAGAAGGTTTTATTCTAATATAGCTATTGACTATAACATGAAAAATAATTTTTAGTCATTTCATCTTAAATATTAGCATTGATTTTGTTGTTGTTAGTTGTGGGGCTTGAACCGGAGCATTTTTGCCCATAGCTAGCATTCTACCACTTTGAGCTACAGTGCCACATAGTTTTCAAGTAGTTAATTGGAGATAAGAGTCTCACAGACTTCCCTGCCCGGGCTGACTTCAAATTGCAATCCTCAGATCTCAGCCTCCTGAGTAGCTAGAGTTACAGGTATGTGACCAGTGACTAGCAAGATTCACATTCTTTTTTTAAAAACATTCATATTCTTATAGTCACTAGTTTCATGGTAGAAAAATCTCTCTCTCTCTCTCTCTATATATATATATGCATATATAAATGCATATTTATATCCTATTTGGTAAAGTTAAAGCCAACTTTTTATTGGAACTAGTGGCCTTACACTCATCTTGCTTGTTCAACTGGAACTCTATCACTTGAGCCATGCTTTCAGTACAGCTTTTTGCTAGTTACTTTGGAGATGAAGTCTAATGAACTTTTTTGTCCAGGTTGCCTTTGAAACTGAATCCTCCACATCTTAGCCTCTTGCATAGCTAGAATTATGGGCATGAGCCCCTGCTGCCTGGCTTAATGCCATGTTTTTAAAGAGATGATAATTTTTGGTTAAACATGGAATATAAACTATGAAAAGTAAGTCTATTTCAAAGATGTTTTCCATGATTAATTTAGTATAAAATATATTACTAAGCCATTTTAAATTACTTAATATAACAAATTCCCACCATGCAATAATATTTAGAATTGAACTTGACCACTATCTTTTAATAAGTCTATCTGCATTCAGTTGTCACTGCATATTTATATAAGCTCTTAGCTAGACTTTTACAGAAATGTTAGTTTTCTGTTTTCTTTCTAATGACATAGTAGTTACCCCAAATGATTTTTATTTTGATGCATTAATTGCACATTAATCTTGAACATACACATGGAAGTTATAATTATGTAGAATTTCATCAAAAATGCTAGCATTCTTATTTCATTTTAAGGACAAATGTGTCTGACTCAATAAAATCTTATTTTTAAACAGCAATTTCATATTTCCCTGGCTATCTAGATGACTAAGTTTCCTGTAAGAAAGAAGAAGAGTTAAATACAGGGATCCTTAACCAGCTTTGTATCTGGAGAAGAGTATAAATCACAACACCTTGTTGGTAATACAGAGCATTTAAGGATGGAAGGAGGCCAAGGTGTGCATTTAGGTCTGGCTCATCTTTGGGCTATAAATATTATTATAGTCTACTCTGCTTTCTTCTCAAACACTTCTTGCCAAAAGTATTTTAAAATTGTATTTGTAATGCTTTTTTATTCTTTTACTGGCCTTGCTGACTTAGTCCATGTTATCCATTCCCAGTGTGATGAATGTTTTTTCATTTATGACTTTTTGTTAATATAAGCCAGTGGTGTCTATTGGCAGTTGGCATTTGCTCAAATAGTGAAGATTACCCTTCATATCTAGTCCTTAAGAACTGTGCAGGTATGAAATTATCCTTTCTTAATCTCATCTTTCTCAAAGTATAAAGTTGTGCAATTAATTCTCCATTTTTCTAACTACCTGTGATATTAAATTGAATAACTATGTATATATTTAACTACTCAGTAAGACAGGATTTGGAGGGGAATGTCTATAACCGTAACTCTTACTTATATATCTATATACTTAATAACTCATTTTCTGATGAGAATAAAGGATAAAGAGTGGAAACAGATAACAAATAGTCCTTATCTGTATTGTAAAATCAAACTAATAACATCATTTCTAATTGTAGAAATCTAAAGTATTTCAGTGCATTTGTAATTCATTATCCTGGGTATTACATGAGAAACAGAAACAATGTGAGTCAATAAGCATAAAAGCAACTCGATAACCCCCTACACAGTACATGCACACACACACACACACACACACACACACACACACACACACACACACACAGCATTCCCATTCAATTTTGTTATCTGGAAAGTTTTCACACATGACATGTTAAGGAATGGTTTTCTTTCACTTATACCTGAAAAAACAAAGCCGAAATAATGTTGGTAGAAGTATTTCACTTCCTCTCCATGCTTCCATCATCTAAAATTCAGAGTACTGATCCTCAAAAGTAACAGAATTTTTGTTTTTTTTAAAGAATATTCCTAAACAAGAAGTACAAGTTGTCGTGTCAAAAACGAAGTTTACAACTTTGGGGGGGGGGAGGATTAGGTGGGGGGATGGGGGAGGCTGGGAAGGGATGGGAAGGAGAAACAAAGGAGGAGGCTACAATGTTTGATAAGAAATGTACTCATTATCTTGCCCATGTAATTGTAACACCTCTGTACAGTATTTTCACAATAATAAATAAACAAATATTAAAAAAAGAATATTCCTAAACAAAATCTAGACAATTTTAGTTCATTAGATTCAGGATTTGATTTAGGACTCTATTTTTTTATTTTTATATGATTTTCTTTTTTTTTTAATTGTGAAACTACCGTACAGAGGGGTTACAATTACATGGGCAAGATAATGAGTACATTTCTTATCAAGCATTGCTTGATTTTCTTTTTTTATTTTATTGTTAAGATGCTGTACAGAGGGGTTACAGTTACAAGAGTAAGCAATGAGTACATTACTTGTTGATCATTGTTACCCCTTCCCTTCCTTGTTGTTGTCCCACTAGCCCTTCCCTCCCCCACCTCCCACACTCCTACCTCCCACCCTATTCTACCCAACTCCCATCCCTCCCAAAGTTGTAAAATTCATTTCAAATATACTCTCCAGGGGGTATATATACAATGGAATTCTATGCTTACATTAGAAAGAACAATACCATCCCATTTGTTAGGAAATGGAAAGATTTGGGAAAAAATCATATTAAGTAAAGTAAGCCACTTCCAAAGAAATTTAGGTTCCATGGTTTCCCTTATTTGCAATAATTAGTATATATATATATATATATATATATATATATATATATATGATAATCTTATCAGATGAGATGAAAAGGTCAAAAGCCATGTACATATGACCATATAAGATGATGCTAAGTGAAATGAACCACAAGATATGGACACAAGAGATCTGTCTTTATTGTTTTTGTTTTAAATGTACCATTTTATTTTATTGTTGTTATTGTTTCCTTTGCATGTTCTTCCCCCTATGGCATATCGCCTGTTGTCACTGTACTTGATTTTGGTACCCTGCGTCTCGTATATACATTTGTCTAATCTGGGGAGAGGAAGGGGAATAAATGCTGAAACAAGTACACAGGATGACCCATTGCAACAAGGATACCCACAGGACTTTCTATTTTTAAGCATCCTAGATCTTTTATAACTAAAATACAAAGATTAAATGTTGCTTCTTTTTCTTTATGGTATTTTATTAGCATATTTTAATAGTACAAAATAATGGGTTTCATTGTAATATTTGTATATATGATCTAATACTTATGATTCTTTCATCATATTTATAACCTCCATTACCCTCCTTTGAAATTTTTCTACCATGCTTTTTCTTCTCTAGTTTTGAAATGGCTACTTCATCAGTGCTTTAGGTAAGCACTGACGTTACATTACTTAAAATTAACTTAAGTAAACATGATTAATATTAATGGCAATGGTAGAGAAATTTTTAAATTGGAATTAATGCATGCAACAAATAATTCTGAAGCTCCTATTAAGTTTCAAACAGTTTGTTCAGAGCTATGCATAGGAATGGATAAAACAACAATTTCAACAGCCAAGGAATTAACAGCATTACAAAACATTAACTTAAAGTAGATAAATGAAAACACCATTTTCTTGACTAATGCAAGAGCTTAAATAAAAAAAAATATGATCTAGTTTAAAGGTAATACACAAGTTTTTCTTCCCATAACCCTACAAGTTCTCTTTCCAAAGTGACACCTTTTCTTCAAGTCTAAGTTGGTTCATGTATCTGAACTTCACTATGTTTGCCAACTCATTTGGCATAAAAGAAAAGTTAGGACAGTCCAAATATAAGGCAAGTTTTCTATGATGAGACTTTATGACAAGGATGAGGACAGAAATACAGCCTACAGCACTGTAATTCAGAGAGGCTACGAGCTGCCTGCCCAAAACGGGTAGATGCTGAGGATATAGTGAAAAGATAAATGGTTTCTGGTTCTTGTCCTTCACACTTTCAAATGGTATGCAAATTCACTAAGCACTGTGGCAAGACTAGAAGCAGCCAAAGGGGAGGAACAGGAAAACAACAGCCAATGTCTGACCTAGAAAGTAGAAAATGCTTGATATTTAGAAACAACTGGATTATAAAGTAGCTGGACTTTTTATTTGCTTTTGTAATGCCTACCATTTTTCCTGTGGTGCTTTATCAAGATTCCAGTATAGCATAACCATATGTCCATCTAAAAAGAAATAAGGACATTTTTACCTTATCTAATATTAATCTATTCTAAGCTTACCTGTGACTTCCATCTTCCAATGTTCTTTGAATTGTTTGTGCTTTGGTTTTCAGTTATCTTATTTTTTTTTTGCTAGAAATAAGTAGCTGCTAGGCTCCCAGAAACATTTATCCTGGACTTTTTTGTTTTGATAGTACTGGATTTGAACTCTGAACCTTATGCTTGGTAGGTAAGCACTCTACAGCTGAACCATAACTCTAGGCATTTTGGGACTGGTCAGTCTTCTAGATAGGATCTTGCTTCTTGCCTAGGTAGTCAACTGGACTGTAATATGCTTATTTTTGCCTTCATGCTGCAGTTAGGAGGAATGGGTATGACATTACAATGTCCAGCTTCTTCCATTAAGATGGAATTTTATGGATTTCTCTGCCTAGAGCTAGCACAAACTACAATCTTCTCAGTCTAAGCCTCCCACAAAGCTAGGATAACAGGTATTCATCACCTTACCCAGCTATGTGCGGAAAATGGTCTCTTTTCTGCCCAGACTGGTCTCAAACTGCAATTCTCCTAGTCTCAGCTTTCCAAGTAACTAGCATTATAAGTGTCAGCCACCAGCATCTGGCCAGTAAATTTAAAAATTTAAAAATTCAATTTCTTTTCAGTTCATCTCAAATTTGTAATGTACTTGTGACTTTACTGCTAAGGAACACTTTTTAAGAGCTTTTCAATTACCTCTTTTGAGGCTTATTGAGCACTAGCGTCCTTCAACTTAACCATCACTCACTTGTTACAAATGAAGCAAAAACAGTTCCCTAGTTCTAGTCTCTTGTGGATTTGGCAATACCCATCTGTAATTTTATTTTCAGACTATATTGCAAGTAAGAAAAATATATTTTTAATGATCCATATCTAATAATTAAGAATTATTTGGTGTTCTTTTATCAATTGGCCTATATCAAAAAGCCTTTATTGTTTTCAAAGCTTAAAAAGTAAGACATAAGCTGAGCACAAGTAGTTCATGCCTGTAATCCTTAACTATTCAGGAGGCTAAGATCTGAGGATCACAGTTTGAAGCTAGCTTGGGCAGGAAAGTCCATGAGACTCTTATTTCCAATTAACTACCAAAAACAAAACAAAACAAAAAATATAGCTGGACATGGAGCTGTGTCTCAAGTGGTAGAATGTTAGCACCCAGGCCCTAAGTTCAAGCCCCAGGACTGGAACAGAAAAAGTAAATGAAAGATGTTTGCATGGTTTTTAGATATCATTATTCTAAGACCAAGTTTTCATTTTTTTTTTGTTTTAAAGACACTATTACTAGTAGAATGTGGTACACCAAAGTATCTGTTTAGCATCTTTTGCCACTTCAACCTTTCTTATAGGAAATATGGTTTCTAGGTTTTATCAGCTCTTTCTTTTCAAGGATTTCTTTTTTTTTCTTTTTTTCTTTTTGGCGGTTTTGGGGCTTGTACTCTGGGCCTGGGCGCTGTCCCTCAGCTCTTCAGCTCAAGGCGAGCACTCTACCACTTGAGCTACAGCGCCACTTCCGGTTTTCTAGTGGTTTATTGGAGATAGGAGTCTCACGGTCTATCCTGCCCGGCTGGCTTTGAACCGCGATCCTCAGAACTCAGCCTCCTGAGTAGCTAGGATTACAGGTGTGAGCCACTGGCGCCCGGCAAGGATTTCTTATATAAGAGTCTATGTCAGGTTAATTTATCTGGTTTCATTTCATGTAGACTAAAGTCATGAGTTTAATTTCTTTGGAGGCAGTTCAGTGTTTTAAATGGAACTAAATTCGGTCCTAAACAGACCTGATTTTCCATCTCAACTCCCCCCACTTCTCCACCCCTCTCTGAGGTAAAAAACAAAAGAGCTCTTTATTTTGTCTAGACCTAAGACTCATCCAAGCAGCTCTATGCTAAACCATATTTCTATCTAGAACCAAGGATTCAGTCAGTTTTAATGGTCTTCCTGTATTTTTCTGTGTCGTATCAATGTATTTGGACAATTTTTAATTTTTTATGAGCATCAATAGCCTCACCTTTAAATGTGAAATTTTTAAAGGATCTCTCAGGGAGCTTGTGATATCTAAATATGTCAAGTTCAAAGTACTGTGTCTGGCACACAGTAATTGCTGAACAAACCTTAACACATTTTTTTTGGTCTGGATTTCCTTTCCTGTAGTCCTATATTTCCTCTCTATATATAGCTAAAATTTTCTTAATAAAAAAAACAGATTACTGAAATAATCTTGGCAAGAATTGATCGAGTTCCACTCAGAATTTTTGTCTACCCCCAAATAACTATCTCAAGTATATTATTACCTGTCAAAACTCTTAAACTATATAAATATATAATATATATATATATTTGAAATTATGTGTATTTAAGACTAAACATTTAATCTTCCCTGTAAGCTTTCTGTCACTACAATGAAAGTAACCAGAAAGGTTTTTTTTTATACTTACCTGACAGATTCAATGTTAAAAATGGGTTGATACATGTAAATAATTTAGAACAGTGTAGTGCACAAAATTAAATCTTCAGTTACAAGTAATGATTAGTATAGTTTAAAAGGGCCTTGAGTTTACTAAGGAAGTACACCAATCTATAGACTGCTAGAATATTTTTTAAAAAGAGATCACATACTGAGGAAGAGAAGGTGGGGATAAAAAGAAAGGGGAGAGAGAAGAGAGGGAGGGGAGGAGAGAAAATGATAGAAGGAAAAAATATGAGGAAGAGTTAGAAGGTAGAGAGTTACTGTCCATCTTTAAATGCCTAGAACAAGAACTATTCACTCCCACCTTAACCCCATCCTACCTTAAGGACTCTGGACAATTCAATTTTTGATTCTTAACTCTTCTCCTTAACCCCTAGAATGATGCATTTTAGTGATAACAAATGCTAATTGGCCATGTACCATGCATCAGAGGGAGTATGAAACCTTAAAATGATGGTAGAAAAAAGGGTAAAAGGGGGAGGTGAAGTCAGAGTAAACACAAAGTATTGTTGAAACACATTATGAAAATACACTAATAAACTCAGTTAAAATTGTTTATAAAACACACAAAGGATGAGTAAAAAGCAACCTGTGAGGTGATTTGCAAAGTACATTATATGCATATGTAAATATCACAATTATACCCCCTTTGTATGATTAACATATGTTAATTAAAAGAGAGAAAGGTAGATAATAAAACAGGATGGTAGATTACAAAGGTGATCCAAAAATTATATAATGTCATCCAAATGCAGATTTCAGGCTTAGATGAGAGATCTGGTTATAAATTGGGTTAACACTTTATGTGCCTGACAAAAGTTTTGACAGTATTAGTATCATCAACATACCAGTCCTGAGAAATCTCATGATATTAGAAGTGTGCTCAAGTGGACTAAGAATGTTTAACAGCATTTATATATACATACACAAACTAAGGTAGGGTACTTATGCTGCAGTCTTTGATGGTAAAAATAGAGTTTGCAAATGGCAGCCTGACACATTGAAGACTTTTTAAATGTAATATGGAGTTAAATCATATCTTAATCTTTTTATGCTACACTGAGGTATATTATGCTAAACTGGAAAGAAAATCAGGATCAAGCTTCTTCAAGATGAGCTAAAATATAAGTGTAAAACCATACATGACAAGATTAGCTTGGCACCAGTGAAAAGATTGGGCCTGTTTGTATTTATTGTCTTCTTTTGCTGTTACATTCTTCTCTACTCAGGACTAACTTGTAAAGTGGAACAAAAACCCATTCAAGCTAGATTTATTTAAAATATAGTCCTCCCATGAAGTACTGAACCCTAGATTCATCCAGTGTTGGGAGCAGATACACATTTTCTTCTATGTTCTTGTTCCCTATTGAAAAATATTAATTTGCAGTTGCACAGCTGTTTAGTAAAGGCTGACCTGTGTTGATGATAGGTAAATGGTATTGTTTCCTTCGTCAAAATTATGCTTTCACATTTCCTTCCCCCTCCCCTTTAATAGTGCATAAGGCTGTCTTCAGAGATTCATCAGCTGAGCTCTTCTGCAGTAAGGTCACTGTGATCCTTCCTCACCATTGCTCTTAAGATGGAAAGTAATTAACACTCCATCAAAAGCCACTTTGGAGAACACAATAGTAGTTGGCTTTCCAATCTGATTTCTGATTTCTGCATTATGCAGTATAAATAAAATGCTAATTTAAGTAGGGCATCAAGAATCTTGGTTGCTTTCCAATATAAAGTATTCAATTAACTTCACCCTTCATTTTTTAAAGAAAATGCTTGCACACAGGGTGGGTAAAATATTCTTCAATATGCTTTGAGTGTGCTCTGGGAATTCAGAAGAAAAGGAATCCTGTTTTTACCCACAACTGTTTCCTAGTGTGGAGGGGAATAGAATATGTAACAATGGAGTAATCTCCTAGGTTCCACCCATTAAACACTACAGTCAGAAGATCCTATGTCTGGGAAAATATGCTTTCATAGCTTTAAGACTCAGAACCAGAATGAGAATCAAAGTGTCAGAAAGTGTACGCACTGCCAAGACTGAAAATGAAACAATTCTAAATACACTTTTGGTCAGATATAGGCACTGGAATTAAAAATCATTTGACAACTGATTTACTACAAACTGCATAGTTTGAAATGCTCTTCTTTGAGGATTTTTAGCACTATAGTAAACCAAAACATTTCCAGGGTGCATTTAAAGTGCAATTCTGTCCAGAAGAAATAGGAAATATTAGATGGCACCTCAGGTATTCCTTATAGCCCTATAATTCTACCTTGCTAAAATATTTACACTTCAAGGGGAGTCATACTATTTTATGTTATTTCATTAATTTACAATAAAAAGAAATGTTCAACACAACAAAAAAGAAGATGCCAAACAGTCTTCAGTATGAAGGTGAAGGCAAATAGAAACACATGAATTACTAATACATGTGATATGTGTTCTCAAATGTGCAGAACTTTGTAAACAAGATTAAATTGATTTTATACCATAGTGAAAAGAGTAGAAGATTGGTTCAATTTTTGCTCAGCAGAATGTCATGGAACTAGTCAATATGGTCCCAAAATAATGAACCAAAACCATATGTTGGTGGTAGAAAAAGATCTTCTGTGATCACCTAAGTCGTAGATCAGCAAATATTCTCTGTAGAAGGCCAGGTACTAAACACTGTGTACTTTGTGAACCACACAGTCACTGTGGCTAATCTATAGTTTTAGTAGTTGAAACACCATAAACAGTAAAATGTAGCCACAGATAGTGTCTAAACAAATGAGTGTGGCTGTGTTCCCATATGTTTAACTTTCATACATCATGATATAATCCTCATTCCAAATTACAAAACCAGCCTTGCATATAGGTTATACAAAACAAGAAGTGAACTTGACTTTTTTTGTACAATCATTTTCCAAGTACTTTTTGGTAGCTGATTTCTCTCTTCAAATAAATTGTATACTTAAGATTAATGAGAACTACCTTTCACAAGGAGCATCTTTTCTAATGAAATTAAACAGATAGAGAAAATCAGAGCACGATTGCACTGACTTTGTGGCACCAAGGGGCTACCACTTTATGGTTCTTAAGGGCTACTTCTTGGACCTACTTTCTATTTCCTTTTCTCATTCCACACTAATATTTCTCAAGGTATAATGCAGAAGCCAAGACTGTCATTTAAACCATTCAATTTCCTCCTGAAATTTTAGAGACATAAGAAAAATAGTTTTCCTAAAGCATACAAATTATATGAAGGGATGATCCAGTGTAGCATTTTCATGGATCCTGGTTTTGACTTCCCATCAACACAAGAAGACAAAACTTCAGTGGTAAGTCCAAGTTGGAGTAATACGTGATTGGCAAATACAGGGATGAAATGTAGCTTGGGTTAGCTAGTGTAAAACCATCTCTTATGAACCTAAATTTCAAAGACATACAGAGGAGTTATGATTGATATTAGGTGTACACCAACTAGAAGAGACATCAAAACAGACACTTCCTCACATCTAAATACATTCTGGCAGCCAATAGCTCATTTGTGTGTAGACTCTGGAATATCCTCATCCCTCTGAGGATGGTACTAACTCATTTGTACTTATTCTATTGTCCTGGAGTGACTCAATGCCAGAGCTCTACTAACAAGTCCCATTCTCCTTCCTGACAGTGGCTCTGATTGGAGTTTAACTCCGCGTAATGCAGGATTTCCCAAAACATATCACAAATAACACTAGTGCCATAATTCCTGATAACACAAAAAATGATCCCACACCAAGAGAAAAAAAATCCCTGACCAAAGGAAAACAAAGTTTTTTCCCATTAGTAATGCAAAACACACATTAGCACAATTAAGGGTCTGAGAAGAGTTATAGGGGAAAATTCTCCTTAACCTCTTTAACCATATCTCCAGTAATTTATTTTAAAATGGAACTGTTTTTATTATTCCTTTGTTCTTTATTTTGTGTTGATTTTATCTGAACCCATGCCATTCAGTGTTGAACTAACAGTTGTTTTTACATGCAGTGTTGTTTTTGATACCTTAGTGTGTTAATTTAGTCAAGAATTATACATTATCTGCAATCACTGATCCAAGCTCTTAGAATAATGTGTTGAGCAAGAAAGACATGTTTTGTGTCTTTATATAGTTAATATCCTAGTTAGGAATACGAACAGCAATCAAAGGAAATAAATTCATTTATTCTATAATGATTTACTGAGTATCTACTGTGAGCGAGGCAGTTGTAACAGGACCTCAGGATTCAAAAAAAAAACAAACCTTAACTTGTGACTTCCATGAAAATAATAAATGCATAAAACTGAAGCTTTATTAAGCTGTTATGTATACCAGGCAGTAGTCTATATGCTTTATGTGTTAAAAATCAAAACACACTTTGCATTCAGTTTGGATATTGAGAACTAAAGCTCTCTATCCTTATCTATACACATTAATGTGACTTTGCTTTTCATTACTTTATCTGACTCTCTTGCCAACACAAATGGTTTGACTGCTTATTATAGAGACTTCGCAAAAGACCCATCAACTTTTCAATGGCACAAACAGAGAGTTTCCATCCTAAGAGTTTTTGAAAGCCTCTCTTAATAGCCTCCTGTCTTTGCTGTTTTTACCAATTTTAGCCTGCTTATGACTCAATTTTAATAAGTGTTCCCTCCTGTAGTACTGGAGATCAAACCCAGGGCCATACAGGTGCTACAGAATGTTCTGTTTCAAAATGCACCTCAAAGAGATTTCCGATGAGAATTTACTGGGAAGTAAATTCTGACTCTGTCATTTCCCTTCAGAGACACAAACAAAAGTCTAATGAGCTGATTGTTTCCCTTACCACCAAGAGTTTGTGTTTTTGATGTTTAAGGAGCTAGCATTCCACAAAGCTGAACTCATTTATGGCTCAAGGTAGGATAGCATAATGGCTTATTTTTTATGAAGTGGGAAGTGAAGATACAGCTTGTCAAATATGTCCAGGGTCCTCCAAGTAATAAGTAACAAAACAGGAATTAGAACCCAGGTATCTAGCTATGTAGGCCATAATTTTTCATAAGGACAAGTGCTGTGAATGCCTAAGTAAAGTCAGATTAAATTCATGAGCTGATTTAGATGGGTATTCAAGGACATTTTCTCTAAAAAGATATTTGAGGAAGACTTGTAGGTGGGAAAAAGGAAATGAGACTCATCTCACATAGAAGTAACCAGCAAGTACAGGAATGTTGTTGGCTTATTCAAAGAGGGAAAATGCAAGCGTGCCTACATAGATGGCATAGAGACTGGAATGAATTGGAGTGAGGAGACAAGGAACAGACTATATTGAATCTCCTAATCTGAATTTAGATTTCACTCTGATTGCAGCAGGAGGCTTTCCAAGGATTATAAGCAGAGATATAAGGAGTTGTTTTAAGTTTAAATACTTATGAAACATAATTCCCTTCCCTTATGAAAACTAGAACCAGGCGTACTTTTCTGCCTCTATGTTAAATCGCACTTATTTCAAGCAAAAGTAACCTAGATGCTTGATCCAAGAACACCTGTTTCTACAAGATGACTTGTGAACAGACTCAGCAACATATTTGTCAAGATTTGCTTCCAAATCATGTCATAGTACTCACCAATCCAAAACCACCCAGTGAAACTTCCAGAAAATCAAAACCATGGGATAAAAGTTGTTCTGTCTCCACTAATCCCTACATTTCAAGACCACTTTAATGTCCTCAGCCCAAGCCCTAATATTCAATAACACCTACCCTAATTTTCTCATTTTGAGAATACTGTAGATTCATGTTCTTCCTTATAATAGCATACCCAAAAGCTTCCATTTGCATAATCAATATACTGTATAGAATAGAGCTAAGGGCAGAGAAGAGAACAATAAGGATTAGAAAATGTGATAAAGGAGTAACTGAGAGGTGGGGGATAGACTGAGGTAGGGGAAACAGGGAAGGAGAGGAGTGATTAGACTCAGGGTATTTTGTGGTTAGATCTTATATAACTACAGGTTCAAGAGGTTTAGGGAGGGTAAAGACTCCAATATGACATCTACATTTTTTACATATTGTCATTTTTTTAATTTCTCAGAATTAATTTTTAACCTAAAGCCCCCAAGTAATGGTAGTATCATGTAGTAAGTGGAAAAGCTGTGAAAAGTTCATAAAGTCTGAAAGTGGAAGGATAAGCAAGAAATTTTAAACATGTTACATTTCAAGGGTTGATTAGCCATCAATTGGAACTATCAAATAGGCATTTGGAATTACGCTACTGTGGAGATGTGACAGTCATTCAGACTAGAATTGAGCCAATTTGGGTGTTTTTCAAGGCTACCAGAGTTCTAAGGGAAACAAAAAAGTAAGAGATAAAATCACAAGGGCCATGTAAAGGAAGCTAAATGTTATTTTGATGTTTCAGCAAATGTTATCTTTGGGATATGAAATGGGAAGATCTGAGAATAAAAATTATGGAATGAAAGGAATAATGGTTGGGAATACATATAGTACCAATGACAAATTGAAATTGCTACTAAGAAGTACTCTAAAAGTATTACTTGTAAAATTTTCTCTTTATATGTATCTGACTTCTTTCTGTCCCACAGAGGAGAAAATCACCAATTTATCGCTTTCAGCAAGCGCATGTATATTCAGAATTGCACCACTGTTCTGCTTTTTAGAAAGGTAAAATATACATTTTACTGAACATATCTATGTTTTACTGAATATATCTACAGATGGAATTAGTCTTGAAAAATATGTTTTGTGCTTTTGATTGTGCCCTCATCTAGAATTAATTAAAATGTAACAATGTTTTAGTAATAAAATAAAACAAGTGTACTGCCTGGAAATAACTTACATTTAGGACTTTTTACACATATTAGTTGCAACAAAATGAACATTCTGGAAAAACTCATTTTTATAACAATTTCAGGCACAATATACACACAGATCATATACATTTGCCAAGGCCATTTTAAGAGCTTCAATGTTTTATAAACTTTACCAAGACAGACAGTTAATGTAATTTTCAGAATGTGTCTTACAAACAGCAGTGAGAAAAGGCATTAGTGATTCTACAAATCAATATAATTATCATATTTTCAAAGCATGTTGCACAAAACCTAGATTTAAGAACTACCAAGAAAAAAAATAGAACATTAATTTACATTGGAATATTCATAGGCTCAACTCTTCTCACTCATTTACAAATTTCTAAGATTTTTTCTAAGTTATTCTTCCTGCTTCCAATTCCTCCTTGCATTAATGTTACCATAGACATAGTGACTGCGATCAACTTTTCTAAAAGCAATTATTTTGATTATATGCTTCTTGAGGCCATCAATGGATCTCCACTGCCTTCAGTAAGATAGTGAAAGTTTTACCTGCTTCTCAAGGCCTTCTACAGTCAAAGGAACCTCCTTTGCCTTGCTTTTGCATCACTTCTCCATCAACCATATTTATCTCTATAATTACTTCAAATTAACCTCCTCATATCTACCTCCCTGTTTTACTCACAACTTTTTCTGAACAAGATTGTACCAACCTTTTAAAAACAAATTCCTTGTTATTCTTCTAGCTTATAGTAGCCACTTCTTGTTTCTAGTCTTTAATTACTACATAACCAGTAAGTCTCATATTTATGGATGAATGTGAAAATGAAGAGAAGCCATAAAACAAGCTTGATTAACATATTGCCTCAAATTTTCTATCAATAGTCTACGGTTGTCACATTTTGGTCCCTTTGAAATAAAATTGTGAGCAGTTACAGAGCAAAAAACTTACCAAGTTTTCAATGCTCAGAAAATCATATGATAGCTGATCTTGTTAGCAAAATTTCAATGATAGTCTCCCTTGGCATTCTCCAAGAGTTTTCCCCATTTTTCCCTTTAAGAAAATTAAAGTGAGTGTCAAACTTAAAGTATAACTCAATAGTAGGGATGATGCAGACAGACAAGGCTCTGCTCTCACTGTGTCTTTCATCGGGAGAATCTCAATCAATTAGTCAATTAACAGAGATGTGCATTGGGCAGGATGTGCTTTGAGAGCATGGTAAAACTTGATGCCTTAAGTATTGTATTCTCAAACTTAAACATCAAAATTTTCATCACCCTCACGGCATCAAGTGAACTGAGAAACATATGAGAATATTTTTACAAAAGACAGAATGTTGGCTAGACGATTAGAGCTAAGTTAGAAGCTACGAAATATAACATGCAACAAACAATGGGGGAAAAAAATCCTTTGAGAGCTGAAGCTTCAAACAGGCATAGATCGAAGTTACTCAAGGATTACTATTCTCCCTAGATCTGGAAGTCAGAAGACTACAGTATAATGAAAACAATTAAGATATAAAGTATTTTCTCAATAGGAGAATACACTTATTTCTTTCCCTTCATCCTTGCAAATAGGACTTCATGTTGAGTAAATAGAAATAAGCCACTTTGACTTGCATTTTCCACGATAGAGTAAAGGTCCCTACATCCTAAAGAAAGTGAGAATGTCAGGGTTTTCTTTGAGGAGGAAATATTTGTAAACCCAAGGCTAGATATGAATTCTCTGGCGCATAGAGGATATTTTTGAGGCTATATGGGAAAGACATGAAGAGAAATGGACTGAGAAAGAGAAAGCAGGAAAATTTCATTTTGTTGCTATTGAATGGGGTAGAAGGTAAATCCTCCTTCTGATCTCCTTTCTAAATACTCAGTAGCAGCTACATTTCTTCCTAACATAGATGTTGTTTTTACTTAGCTGCTTTTAATTAATTTTTTTCTCAAGTGGGAACAACACAATATTTATTTAGCAAATCCTCAGGGGAGACAAGAATGGCATGCTTAGGAGAAAGAAAACCAATTGGTAGTGTGGTAGCTAGCCTTCAGAGGCAGATCCTTACCTCCTAATGATCCTTATCTCTTGGTAATAGTGCCTTATGTAGCCTCCTCATCCATATACAGGGTTGATCTTTTAGGATCAATAGAATATTGTGGACATGATGCTATCTGACAGTGGATTTCAGCATTTTTTTCAATATGAGCATCTAAGGCCATTATTAGTTATCAGTTCCCAATAAGGTGAGTCTGCATGCAAAATGTAGGACTTAACTGTTAGTATGAAGTTAGTATGAAGTTGACTTTGTTATGCCTTAAGGATTCTGATCACAATGAGAGTATCTGAGCCATTACTGTTATGGATCTCAGCATTTATTAAAAATGCAGCTGGGTGCCATTGGCTCATGCCTGTAATCCTCGCTATTCAAGAGGCTGAGAGCTGAGGATCACAGGTCAAAGCCAGCCTGGGCAGGAACATTGGTGAGACTCTTATCTCCAATTAACCAGCAGAAAACTGGAAGTGGCACTGTGGCTCAAGTGGTAGAACGCTTGCTTTGAGCTAAAGAGCTGAGGGACAGCACCCAGGCCCAGAGTTCAAGCTCAACAACCGACAAAAAATTGCAAAATATGCTAAACTACATTTTATATGGTTTAGATATTTTGCTATTTTGTCAGACAGCACAAACTTTATTTTATTTATGATGAAGCTGAGGCTCAGGAAAGTTAGAAATCTGTAGGTAGGAAATGACTAAAGTAGACCTTGGCTCTACTAGTAGGACTAGAGTGGTCTCTGCGGTAGAAAGTGCTGGAAACCATGAAAAGTCACTTGGATATGGTTGGGTATATATCATGATCTCCTTCATCTCCTTTTCCTAGTGCTGTGTTCTACCCCATAATGTATTCTGTGCTTTGTGATAAGTGCTTATAATTGCAACTCCTTTTGAAGACTGAACCATGGATACTGGAGCTGTCTCACCGTAACTTGGAAACAGAAATTCCTGAGAGTCTGTGGTCCTTGGAGCCGCCTATAGTCCAGAACTGACCTGTCTGGGATTACAAAATGGCAGTTCTTTATACCTTAAGATAAGACAAATACAGAGACAACTTATTCTGTAGTGCTCTCCATAGGATCCAGCTGAGCTCTAGACTTCCCCCTCCTACTCTGCTTCTCCCATCCCTCAGTGACATTTTCTGAAAGCATTTCCTGAATATATTGCTTGCACTAGATCTTTGCCTCTATGTCTGTTTCTGAAAGGGGATAGCTAAGACAAAGAACCTGAGCTGTGCCTGCCACCACACAAATGCTTTCATTTTCTTGCCTTTAGAAACAAATGTGACCAAACAGCCATTTCAAATGTTGATCTGATTATTCGAAAATTAACATTGAATATGAAGATTACTTTTTGGGAATTTTTAAATTAACTAGAACTGTTATTGCTTCCAACCTAGCTGAAGGTCAGGTAATTGAATTGGAAGCAACATTGTTGAGAGTAATATTGTTTCTAGTTAAATTCAAATTATACCCAACATGGCTAGACTGTGTAATGCAAATAACATACTCAGTGATAATAAAGGGACTAATGAATGAATATATAAGCAATAATGCCTTTTATACAATTCTGAGATTTCTTCTCAACTAAATTACAAAGTCTGAATCATTGATTGCTCCCGGGGAGGGGTGGGGGAATGGGAAGGAGATTAATACATAATGAGAACTCATTTCATGCCAGGCAATATGTTAATACGTTTTATGTATTTTTCAGTCTTCATATCCAACTTCTTAAAAGAGTTCCATTTTGCAAAGGAATTTAAGTAACTTGTCCATAGTTAGAATCAGTAATAAGAGAGCAAATTGAGGCTTATATCTAGGTGATCACCAAAACCAGCCTCTTCCCAACCACAACGATTTGATGTCAGAAAGGAAAATGTTGGTATAATCATACTCTTGCTGCACAACTCATAGTTTTGAGTGAGTCTTATTCCTAGAGATCTTTTGTTAGTATGTTTATCAAATTGAATATTTCCACATTCAGTTCATGCATTTAATACCATATAGGTTCAGTACTTAATCAGTTAATGAAATATTATTATTCTTTATAAGATGCTTATATCTAGTCCATTCTTATGTTAAAACATGAAATATAAATACATTAAATTTTCCAGTTTTCTTCCATCTACAAGAATGCCATTTGTTTCCCCATCCTGTATTGATTATTTAATAGGTCTGAAATAAAGTGAGAAAGCAAACATACCATTGTACACACATTTGCATTATTGCCCAATTGTTTGCATTAAGTCCATTAGCAGACATATTCACCTGGAAGTGAATTTCCAATCAATAAGTTTATAAGGGAACCTAACAAGTAAATAAGTAATGTAGGAAAATCAAGATAAGACAGGGTAGGCCTTTTGCTTGAGCAATGAAACATGAAAAAGCTCTTGGGAAGACAGGGCAAGTGTGAATTACATTGATAGAAGATTCTATTCAGTGCAATTGACTCCTGTTCTTGTCTTGCTCTATTCTCTGACTCATGGGGATTCAGTTCATCACTACTAACATGTAGTTCCCTCTTTAGCCTATCAATCCTGAAAGAGGCATACAATTTCACAAAATATACCAAAAAGATTAATGAAAGGAAAAGGTAAGGGAGACTCATTCCCTCAAAACCTTTACCATTCCTTTGTAAGATTTTTCTTTATTAAAATTATCATCAAATTGTTGAACTGAAACTTCTTCCCTGTTTGAAGTGTGTTATTTCATGTCCTGCTGAAATAATTTTCAGTTGTGTTCCAAAAATATTACTATATATATAGTATACACTCATACACAAAGAGCCTTGTCCATTACACAATAAATTGTTTCTTAAAATCTACATGACCTTGATGCATATATTGTGAACATGTGATTTAAGACATGAACACCAAAATAATGGCCTGGTAGTAGAAAAACAAATGTGATTGAGTGCGATATAAAAATAATGATCAACCAAACTGTGATCTGAATATTTCCAAAAGCTAATTGTTTATTATACAGCAACCAATAGGCACAGAAAAATCTCAAAATTAAATTTATACAGGAAATCAAAAACAAAATCAAATATTATGTTGATTTTTAGTTAGTGTTTATGGCTATTTTCAGGAAAAATAGACAATTCTTTTTTATTTGACATTCTTAGAGACTTTCTTAAGAGGAAAAAGAAAATCCAGATCAATTTTAAGAATTCCACCAAGATCCCAGTAAATACTTAACATCATGTATAGATATCACTACTGCCCTATTTTACTCTGAAAACCCATCTTTGTATTGTTGGAACTTAACCTCATTTGTTTCTGTGGACATTACATTCTCTTGTGGATAAATTGTGAAACACACAATACAAACGGTGAGATAAATAATCAACTGAAAAATATTATAGGTAATGGTATGAACTGTGAACAAGAAGCTATTATATAATTTTGTCCAAGTCTTTCCATTTCCTAACAAATGGGGCAGGGTCATTCTTTTTGATGGAGACATAGAATTCCATTACATATATATCTCACATTTTTTTAATCCATTCATGTACTGAAGGGCATCTGGGTTGGTTGCATAGCTTAGCTATGGTAAATAATGCTACAATAAACATAGTTGTGCTGGTAGCTTTAGTGTGGCCTTGTTTGTGATCATTTAAGAAAATGCCTAAAACTGGGATTGCTGGGTCATAGGGGTAAAGTTAGCCAGATGCAAAGAAACATAGGTCCCATGGTTTCCCTTATTTGTAATTACTAGTATATGTCTAGGACAAGCAGAAAAGGTCAAAAGCTATGTATATATGACCATACACAATGACGTTAAGCGAAATGACCCCAAGATAGAAACTCAAGTGGTTTTATCTTTCTTGATGTTGTTTTTAATGTACTTATAATGTACCATATGACTTTTTTTAAATTCTTTTGCATGTTCTTCCCCCACGGTATAACCCGTTTTCACTGTATTTGATTCTGGTGCCCTGAACCTTTTTTTATTTTTTTGTTTTTTATATTTTATTTTATTTTTTTGTGAACACACTGTACAGAGGGGTTACAATTACATGGGCAGGATAATGCATACATTTCTTATCAAGCATTGCAGCCTCCTCCTTGGTTTACCCTTCACATCCCTTCCCAGCCTCCCCCCCACCTCCCCACCCAATCCTCCCCCTCGCCCCCCCCACCAACATTGTAAAGCTCGTTTTTGACATGACAACTTGTACTTCTCATAGTTGCAACAGGTCCACCTGTACCCTTAAACAACTTGTTTTTCCCCATCTCCTCCACAAGTTATACTGACATCAAATATAGTAAAAGCAGGGGTTATACTGTGGGGGAGGGACATACAAAGCAACAAGGAAATAATCTTATAAATGTGTTAGAAACAAATGCATGAAAGAAAAAAAACATATCTAAGGGTTCATTTTCCTAACATCACATTTTCTGACCTTTTCTGCTTGACTCATACATATACTAGATATTGCAAATAAGGGAAACCATGGGACCTATGTTTCTTTGGGCCTGGCTTACTTCACTTAATATAATTTTTTCCAAGTTCTTCCATTTCCTAACAAATGGGGCAATGTCATTCTTTCTGATGGAGGCATAGAATTCCATTGTGTATATATACCACATTTTCTTGATCCATTCATCTACTGAGGGGCATCTGGGTTGGTTCCATATCTTAGCTATGGTAAATAATGCTGCAATGAACATAGTTGTGCTGGTAGCTTTAGTGTGGTCTTGTTTGTAAACATTTGGGTAAATGCCCAAAAGTGGGATTGCTGGGTCAAAGGGCGCTCTATGTGAAGTCTTTTCAGGAACCTCCATACTGCTTTCCAAAGTGGTTGAACAAGTTTGCATTCCCACCAACAATGAAGTAAGGTTCCCTTCTGTCCACATCCCCTCCAGCATCTGTTGTTGTTAGAGTTCTTGATTTTTGCCATTCTCACTGGAGTGAAGTGGTATCTCAATGTTGTTTTGATTTGCATTTCTTTTATGGCTAGGGAGGTTGAGCATTTCTTCATGTGTCTATTGGCCATCCTTCTTTCTTCTTCAGAGAAGTTTCTTTTTAAGTCTTTAGCCCACTTATTTATTGGGCAGTTGTTTCTCTGAGGATTTGTTGTTGGGGGATTTAATTTTTTGAGTTCCAAGTATATTTTACATATGAGACCCTTGTCTGTTGTATGGCTAGTGAAGATCTTCTCCCAATCCATGGGCTTTCTATTGATCTTGCTAGCTATGTCCTTTGCCATGCAGAAGCTCGGCAACTTAATGCAATCCCATTTGTCCAACCTTTCTTTGATTTGTTGTGTTTCCGGGTCTCTATTCAAAAAATTTCGGCCTGAGCCAAGGAGACCTAGGGTTTCTCCTATTCCATCCTGTAGTGTTTTCAGAGTGTCTGCTTTGACTCCGAGGTCTTTGATCTATTTGGAGTTGATTCTGGTGCAGGGTGATATATAAGGATCTAGCTTTAGTTTTCTACAAGTAGTTAACCAATTTTGCCAACACCATTTACTGAAGAGGCTGTCTTTCTTCCATTCTATTGTTTTAGCTCCCTTATAGAAGATTAGATGGCTATAGGTCTGTAGGTTCATTTCTGGGTTTTCAATTCTATTCCATTGGTCCTGAGGTCTGTTCTTATGCCAATACCAAGCTGTTTTGATTACTATGGCTTTATAGTAGAGTTTGAAATTTGGTATTGATATTCCTCCAGCAGTGTTCTTTCCGTTGAGGAGCGTTTTTGCTATTCGGGGTCTTTTATTGTTCCATATGAATTTTTGGATTGCCTCTTCTATTTCCTTGAAGAATGAGGTTGGAATTTTTATAGGTATCGCGTTGAATTTGTAGATAGCCTTGGGAAGTATTGCCACGATTGCCACAATGTTAATCTTTCCAATCCAGCAGCATGGGAGGTTTTGCCATTTTCTAAGTTCTGTTTTGATTTCCTTTTTCAAGATTTTAAAGTTTTCATCATAGAGGTCCTTCACTTCTTTGGTTAAGTTAATTCCTAGGTATTTTATTTTTTGTGGGGCTATTACAAATGGAGTTGCTTTCCTAATTTCAGCCACACTTTTCTCATTGTTGGCATACAGAAAAGCCATTGATTTTGGGGGGTTAATTTTATGACCTGCTACTTTGCCAAAGTTTTGAATCAGCTTGAGTAATTTGGGAGTGGAATCTATGGGATTCTTTAAATACAAGATCATGTCATTTGCAAGGAGGGTGGTGCCCTGAATCTTGTATATACAATTTTTTAATTTGGGAAAGGGAAGGGAAATAACAAAATGCTGAAATAAGGATATATATTGACCCATTGTAACAATGAGATGTACAAGACACTATGTTGAAAACAAACTTTACAACTTCCGGGGGTGGGGAGGGAGGAGGTGGGGAGATAGGGAAAGACAGGATGGTAGAGGAAAAACAAAGGAGGAGGTAACAATGCTTGGTAGGAAATGTACTCATTACCTTACTCATGTATGTATAACCCCTCTGAACAGTATTTTTACAATAAAAATATACAAAAAAAGAATCTATTATATACCTGTTTGGACATAGAACATATATTTGAAATGTGCTCATTTGATGATTTATAGGAAGAATATTCCTGGGGAAGGAATCAGATGGGAAAGGATATATGATGTTAGTAATGTGGTTGTGGCAGAAGAGTGAGGCAACATGGGCAACATAAATGATATGTACCTGATCTTCCAGCAATTTGAGAAGAGGACGGAGGGAGGATCATGGTTTGAGGCCAGATGGAGAACAATGTTAAAAAGAACTATGTCTCAACAACAAACTGTATGTGTTTGTGCATGCATGCCTGTGATCCCAGATAAATGGGAGACATAGTAAAGTAGGCATGCTCCAGGCAAAAGCATGACCCCAAACCCCCCAAATAACTAAAGAGCAAGCAACATGGAGGCATGGCTGAAGAATGCCAACTTAGCAAGTGTGAAACACTGAGTTCAAACCCCATACTGGAGAAAAACAACCATAGGCTTGGGAGGTTAAGGTAGATAAGCCATTTTTAATCAAAGTGTTCCACCTCATTTTAATTATAGCAATCCATTCCTCATCTATATTGTATCTTAAATTTTTTGTGAAGAAAATGTTTCCTTCAGAACTTTAAAAGGGTCAAAGAAAATACTTTATCATGTACTTCAAGGACTTTTGCTTCATTATTTAGTTTTTCAATGTGGTAAATATACTATGCATATGCTCTCTTGGTACTTTTAAAAAATTTATTGTAAAGGTGATGAACTGGGGGGGGGTTACAGTTATATGAGTAAGGTATTGAATACATTTCTTTTTAAACACTGTTACCCTCTCCTTCATTTTCTCCCTACAGCTACCCACTCTCCAACCCCCAACTTGTTCCTTTCCAATGTAGTGTCTAGTGAACAACATTGTTGCATTAGTTCATCCTTTGTCCTACTATTTCTTTGATCCGCTTTCCCTTCCATAGATCAGATAAACTTATATACAAGACAAAGGGTACAGAAAACTGAAACAGAAAGGAAAACAGAAATAACAGCATTCAGGATATAATAATAAAAAAAACCCGCTGTACTCCCCAGTTTGATGTCTGTGTGTGTATGTGTGTGTCTTTACTTCTCTTTTGCCCTCTGTATTACACACTGGGTTTGAATATACAAGTATATTCGTGGATTTTTTTTTACTCCAGCTATTGATGCAACAACCATTTTAGTGCAATGTATCCTATGAATATTTCTCCTCATAGACAATACCTTTTGCTTCTTCTGCTACCACTAAATGGCAACCAGCTTATTCTGTTCCAATAGTGCTGACATGAGAAGGTAAACAATGTGTGGGGAAGCCTATGATCAGCAGGGCAATGGAGTCAATAGATGCCAGTGACTGACAAGCCACAAATGGGTAAATTCTCCAAGGCTTCTCCAAAGGCTGCTGATGTGATCAAAACTTAGCTCAAGGACATACCCTCCATTCTTTCTGTTTCTCTCACCATTATGTTCCCCACACTTGATTCTCAGGTTTCTGCTCTTCAAATGTATTCTGGTTATGCCAAAACACAGTCTTGCTTACATGAATATAAGGTCCATGAAATACAGCAATGTATTTAGCTAAACTTGCCAATTTAGTAATCATTTTGGAATTAGTTCATTCATAGAAGCAGGTAAGAACTCAATACAGTGATTTCATGTATATTTCCACTAGGAAGGTCTTCATATTTAAACATCATTCTAGAATAAACTTCTTAGAAATCTAAAATCATTTATTATAAATCTAGTATAAATTATTTTCCATCAAACCTTATTTTTATCTCTTTTGAAATTCCGAGTGAAGATTGATTTCAGTAGATAAATGGGAAAAATTTGAACTTGGAGAGGATGAAAATAGATAAAGAGGAAGGGATCAGGAAGGGGGACACTTTCCAGAGTCTAAAGAAGTGTTCTAGGTAGTCTGTAGGGTTAGAAAGTCAAGGGCTTTCCAAGTATCTGGGATCATAGGGGAGCATCAAAACAGAAAGGCATGCACAGCTGTGCATTAACTTCTTTGCAATTTTGTTTAGCCAAGTTGCAAGAACACAGTTATCTTCTTGATGATGATCAGATGCACCCTTGGGGGGCGGGAAAAACTGATCAGAAGTGCCCTGACTGGATTACTGTGAAAGCTACTCCAGAAAGAGGATGACAAAATGTGAATAAGGTTTGGCAAAAGGAAATAGATACTATCTAGGGGAAATTGAAACAAAAATAAAGCCAAGATCAGTGAGAGGATGAGGACAAATGAAGCAAAAAAGTAGATATATGGCTGACTGCAAATCACTCATGATAAGGAAGATAGAACGTATGCCTTGAAATCTATTTTTATGACTTCATCCTTCCAGTTTCTTATATTGTCATTGCTTTTTTTTTCTTTAACTTCCTAAATATGGCTCCCTGCTATAACAATAATTTCCCTGGAATTAACAAACTGACTTTTGTCTAGTTTTTTTTAACATATCAGATAACTGAAAAAAATCAAGGAGGCAATTTGCCAAGGAAGAGAATAAACTTTATGTGTAATGTTGAAACAATAATTCGCCATGCAGTTCAAATATGCCACAAGTCAAATGGGTTGCCTGCAAAGAAAGCACTTTAGTCAATTTAAAGCCTCTCTTCACTATGCATGCCTGTCGCTAAATGACTTTTTGGCAGTTGCTCATTTGATGTCCAGGTGGTGTTTCTGTAATGGTTCAGAGATAGGATTTGTTCTCAGAAAAATGAATGTGAAGTTAGCCTCAATCACTTTAGTGTACAGGGTGTTCTGGTGTGCTCACAGTAGTTCTGAATATTAGACATTCTCAATTTCATCTGACAGCATCAAGGATGTTTACTCTTCTACTTCCACTACCCTTCCTATTGTCAGTCATCTATTTCTGACCATGAAAATGAATACTAAATTAATTGCACTGTATATTCTCAAGGTATACATGTCTACTTCAGTACATTTCATATTTTGCTATTATGATATGCATATGTACTTCTTAAAGGGATGATGTTCATGAAGATAAGGATGATGACAGATAGGTAATCAGCTTTCACTCAAACATCTCCAGTAATGATCACTCAATATCAATAAGTCACTTAGGTAGAGCAGAGCCTTGAGAAAAAATCAATTTTAGGGACAGTACCCAGGTCCTGAGTCCTCAGGACTCTCTCTCTCTCTCTCTCTCTCTCTCTCTCACACACACACACACACACACATGCATGCATGCAAGCATACAAAGCCTTGCATGCTTGTCTTCTTTAGATATGGGAAGTTTCTCATTACTGGATGTTTCTAGCAGGATTCCACTACAAAAATTATTTAGGTTCCCATCAAGTCACAAAATTTGCATGTTCTTTGCATCAATTTTTGTTTCTACCACATAATTCTTCTACTCCCCTCTTGAGTATCATATGAGGAGTATACACTCATCATATAAACTCCCTAAATCTGTGCCATAAAGAAGAATTATCTTGCCTAGGCGCTACTGGCTCATGCCTGTAATGCTAGCTATTCAGGAGGATGAGATCTGAAGCAAATGTTAATATTGGGCTTTGTTTTTTAATTAAGTTTTTATTGTGAAAATACTCTACAGGGGGTTACAATAACATGAGCAAGGTAATGAGTACATTTCTTATCAAGTATTGTTGCCTCCTCCTTTGTTTTTCTCCTACCATCCCTTCCTTCCCATCTCAACAACTACATTCCCCTTCCTCCCCCTCCCACCCGAATTATGAAGTTAGTTTTTTCAACAGCATCTTGTACATTTCATTGTTGCAATGGGTCAACCTGTATCCCTAAACAATTTGTTTTTTTCCCTTCCACTCCCTAAATTATACGAACTTCAAATACAGTGAAAACTGGGGTTATACCGTGGGGGACGGACATACAAAGCAACAAAAAAAATCGCATGGTACCTTATAAATATGTTAGAAACGAAAGAAAAAACCACTTGTGTTCTTATCTCGGGGTACATTTTGCTTAACATCATCTTATCTGACTTTTTCTGCTTGTCTCAGATATATACTGCTTTTTGCAAATATGGGAAACTATGGGACCTCTTTTGTGATACTTAAAGCACATAGTTTGAAGCAAGCCTGGCCAGGAAAGTCAGCAAGATTCCAATCGCAACCAAACACAAAAAGAAATGAAAAGTGCAGCTGTACCTCAAGTAGCCTTGAGTAAAAAGATTCAGTGACAGCACCCATTCCAAGAGTTCAAACCCCAGGAAAACCATAAAAAGATATAAAAATTTGTCACATTTGCAAATTCAACTTTTCTCAACTGCAATGCCATTTAGCAATTGCAGATAAAGCATCTTGGTTTTGTAATTGAGAATAAAAATTATATAACATGTACATCTATTTTACTTTCCCTGGGATAAAATGGTACCCAAAGTAGGATTAGCTAGTAAACACTTCCCAAAGTCATTAATGAGATATAGAATATGAATTTTCAAAACATTAAAAGATTGTTTGGATGAGATAGAGTGAAGCTACCAGGTATTTTAGATCCCATAAGAAGAAATAAAAATAATAATAATTAATCACAGTGATCTACTTGCATAAGTTCAAAGGGCGATGTATGATCTGTGCCCCACATCAAGGTATTTATTTGGGTCAAATATCATGAGAGAATGCAAATACATCATATTTTAGTACAGTTTTATGCATTTGACTTGGAATGTTATACTTGAACCTTGGAAGAGTAAAACTGCTTCAGTTAAGAACAGAAAGGGCACATCTCTTTAAAGTGCATCTGCTTAAAACCAGTAATTTTTTTTATTCTTGTGAACACCAGTGATGCCTAAATAATCCTTTTTGTGGTGCAATTTTCATCTTAAGTATGATGGAACAATATTTCCTGAGTATCAGAACACCTGCTTCCAAAGAGGAAATTACTTGAGATAGCAATAGCATAAGGAAAGCCTAAGTGCAATGTGGGAAATAGCAAAAAGACCATGATTCTGTGCCCCTCTCCACATTCACACCATTTGCAATACACTTTGCGATTTCCGCTCCTCTGGAATCAATGTGCACTTGTGGCTAGTTTAAGTCAGAAGTCACAATAAGCCAGTTCTAAACCTAAATGTCAAGAATCCTTGCATTTTCTTTTTCATCTCTCCTAGAACCTTGTGGACACTGGAAAGACAAGCTCAAGTTAACCTGTGACATAGCTGGCAGCCAGCCAACTCCCAGACCTGTCAGTCAAACCATCCTAGTTCAGTAGTCCCAGCCAATCTATCACTGACCACAGACATATGGCCAAGCTTCAGTGAGATCAGGTTAGTCTATCCCAAACTATAACACCTACTCAGACAGGTAAATTTATTTTTCGATCTGTTACATTCTATGGTTGGTTGGTATACAGCAGTAGTGAACCTTGTGACTATTATCAGAAATAATTTCATTTAAAATAAGCAACAAAAAGAAATGATGTGACAACATAAAGTAAGAGAATACCAGTGTAGGTACTTATTTTGGCATATAACATAATAAGTATGTACCATAAGGGTTTCATCATGGCATTTCCATATATGTATATGATATATTTTGATCATATTTATCCTCCATGTTAACTTCAATAGCAAATGCCAATGTTTCAAATGTGTAAGTAGCTGATCCTAGAAATTAGATATAACTCTACTCATAAAAATAGAATTAGCATAGAAATTAGTATGGCCAGCAAAAATGATTGAAAGTCTAAAATACCCGCAACAGAAACACTGGTAGAACACAGAAACCACCGAAGCTGTGATTGTCACCTGGTAAATATTGATTAAGGAAAATGGAAAGTGAAAGTGTCAAAAGCACAGGCTGAGCATAGGTGTTGACTGCGGGCCATGCTCTCACCCCAGAGATTGCTGTTCACTTCTTAGTGCTGTAGTCAGGATGAAAATGGCAGCTTCTGTAAAGCTGTTAAAGCATTGTCTTAATGTTTTTGCTTCCTGAGCAGTGAGAGCTTTCTATTTAAATTTCTATTCCTCAGAAGAGCTGCATCACTGAGCAGCAAAGCAGCAAATCTCAGTAAACTCGCCTCGAATTCACTCTCTACCCTTCCATTTTGTCCTTTAAAATTGGTGTTTTCAAGCTTTAAGATTATAAGTCTTCAACCTACTTTAGTTAAAGTTTTATCTTTAACACTAGATTGAACAGTCAAGGCCATTTTCTTTAACATTTGCCTCACCCTCCCAACCTGCTTGCTCGATTCTGTTAAAGGGAGTCATGAACCGAGAACTGTTTAAAATGCACAGTTCATAAATCTTTTGATGTGGGAACAATTCAATCCCCAAACCCCAGAGCTGCCAGCATCTACTTCTTCATCTTTGTTCTATATTTTGATTTGGGAGGACACAAAGCTAAGAGAACATGATGTATCCCAGGGAGTGGCAAGGTAATCCACCCCTTACAAACCAAGGATAGCCCAAAGTATGAGCTTTGGTCTGTTATTAATCTACCTCACCTCATTTAATTAAATTATTCTGTAGATCCAGAAACCAAGAGAGAAAAAAAATCAATCAAGCCATGGGTGGGGGGCTTAAAACAAAGCACAGTGCACAATGAGTGATCACCATTGTTCAAGGCCTCTCAGAACAAAAGGCTAAGATCTGAACAACAGCCCTGTATGCTTTCAGGTAGTGTGTAAATGACTCCTACACAGAAAACTCTTATACTCGAGATTACTGCCTGTTAGAATAAGCAACGGCAGGGATCTTCCTCAAGGGAAAAACTATTTACACATCAGATAGGAGATCAGGTAAGTCTAATACCCATTACAGGAACAATATTCTGAACTGTCCTTGCAGACTGCCTAAGTCGAGAGATGATCTTTGGAGTTAAGAAATCACTTTGCAAAAGAATGATAAACCCTGTGTATAATAATTGCAGAAGAAAACAAGTGACAGCAAGATGGATTACAAAGAGATTTTAGCCTTATCTTTAATATTTCTTCACTTGGAAAACAGAAAAAGAGAAAATTGGTGGGTAATAATATGGTTTTGTCATATTTTTTCTATCTTTTCTTTATGTTTAAATAATTCCTAATAATACACATAATAAAAAAAAGGAACAAAAGGTGGAAGAATCTATGTCGGCTTACCAGAGAACTAGCTGCCTCTGAGGACATGTTTAATAATAATACATAAAGACACAGCTGAGTGACTAGCTAGGCCTATTTTCTGGCCTACTTCTGAATGTCAGGTTTCAATGAGATTTAAAATGAAGCCTTTATCTGGCAGAATAGTGGTGTCTCCTAATGCTGATATTCTCTACATCTCCTTCAGTGTAGGTTTTTTCTCCCCATGGAATGGGTACAAGAAAAATAAATTATAACAACATAGTATCAATCATACCCTGTGAACTTAATAAAGTTCTTATGAGTTGATAAGTTAGAGGAAACATCCTAATTTCCCTACCGAATATAGATGTAATCCTGATAAAAAATTTTAAAAAAAGTTTCCCTATTATCAAATGATAAAACTGGTTGGCAGTATAACTAAAATTTGTTCGAGTCATTTTTTTAAAAAAAGCCTAAGAAAGGTTGTTGAAAAATACTTATGTCAAATATTTCCTTAGTCTTCTGCAGTTTACACAATAGTCTCTTGGAAAATGACCACATATGAAACCTGGTATTTGCTCTCGGTGCCTGTAACAGCTTTCTTCCTAGGATCACATTCACTAGGTATCAACAACACACCTGGACCTCTGCCCATTTGGCTTTGTGGTATTGCTTACCAAGAACTAGAGACAAGTTAGCAGCAAAGAGCTGTCCTTCCCCTGTGTTTGCTAAACAGAAAAGGGCAGGTGAGCAGCAAACAGTTTGGTGAGCAGGAGGCCTTCTGCCTTACAAATATGTAGTTTGAAGCATTGGAAGGAACAAGGGCCCAGTAGGTGGCTGATCTGCTGCTTCTCTACTCTGTGTGGGCCCTTAAATCCTTTCCTTTGAGCTCCCTAATATAGCTCTTCTAAGGGATAACTATTTAAATAGAAAGCTCCCACTGTTTGGCAAGTCAAAAAGCATCAGTTCACTGTTCTAACAGCTCTACAGCAGCTCTGAAAACACAGAGGAGATGGGTGAGCAGGAATCCCCAAAATAGTCTATTTGATCTACCAGAAGTCACTTACTTACAGTGCTGCAATTGAGAAGGCAAAAGTCTTTCCTCTGGCCACTCCTTTTCATCATTAATATCCTCAGAGATAGCCAAGTAGGAAGTAACCTTGTGCAGACTCTGCTTCTTCCTCACACGGAAGTAGGGCATCTGAGTGATCCTATCCTATACTTCAGGCCAGTCTTCAACTAAAGTACTATGCAAAACTCTACAGAGGAGATGAGGAACCCTATGTCATTCACAGTAGCATGATTATTCTAATAAAAGGTATAAGAACATGCTCAGATCCACCTTTAAATCTGTTCATATTTAAAATGAAATACTAACTTGGATTAGATTGATTGGGGACTAGAAAAGCAGTGTAAAAGCTCACTGCTGATGGCCTGTAATCCTAGCTACTCAGGAAACTCAAAGCCAGCCCTGGCAGGAAAGTCCCTGAGACACTAATCTCCAATTAATCACCACAAAGCCAGAAATGGTGCTATGGCTCAAGCAATAGACTTCTGCCTTTAGCAAAAAAAGCTCTGGGACAGCTTCCGGGCTCTGAATTCAAGCCCCAGGACCTGCACCAAAATAAAAGAATATTAAAATGAGAGAGTTAATACTCTATGCTGTGTTACAGATTATAAATTTGGGATTCAAACAAAGGAGAGATTACTCTCTTAAAATGCTTCATGGAGTTGAAGACAAAGGATTTTAAGTTTGACCTTAGTACAACAAATCATCGAGTAAAATGGAAATCAGTCTAATGATGGAGAAAAAGTAGGGGAGAAAGGTATAATCTACCAGTTGTGGTTGGTACAGATGATGAACCTGAATATGTTTTGCATAATGTAAGTGTGTGTGCAAATGCCCAATTAGGTAGTTGTACAGGATATGAGTGAAGACTGAAGTCAATTGAGGGTGAGCACAACACAGTTATTTGTCTAAGGAAGTTTCGGCTAGAATACCATCCATTTACAACAAAGATAATGTTGTATGAAATAAGAAGATATTGTAAGTTTGGGCAGTGTATTCATCTCTATATAAATAGAATGGATATTTGGAAATGAAAAATATAAAAAGAATAAAAATCAGAACTGGTTCATGTGGTAAAGCACCTGGCTAGCAAGCATGAAGCCCTAAGTTCAAACATCTGCACCACCAAAAAGAAAGAAGAAAAAGCAGACAAGTCATATCACACGTGGTAAAATAAATAAAAAGTCTTTTTCCTGCTTACCCCAGATGTAGCCAAGGAAGAAAAAAGCAAAAACAACAACAACAACAACAATTTATCTCTAATAATAGTATAAATATTCACAATGAGCTAACAACTAAAGGAAAAAAAACTGAAGACAAGGAGTAAGTGACATATACTCATTTTGAAAAGATAGCCTTATTAAAATGTTTGAATGACTTTTCCCTTACACACTTGAAGAAAAATGGCTTGAGCCTGTGACTTTGTGGTAACAGGACATCACAGCAAGAAATGAAAGACGTACTAATGTACCCAGTGCTATTTGACACTGACGAATTTCTAAAATACAGCCTCAAAGGATTTTTTCCCCTGTCCCATTTATTAATCTAAAGGATAAGTAAAATCATTCTAGCAACTGGTAAATGATCCGTGACAAACAGATACATATTCAGGACTTGTTTGAACACAGGACTTTGTGACTGCCATTCTGCTGTGTAATTTAGATACGATGACTCATTCCTCTAAATCCAGATTTTCACCTTTTGACATAAAAGGTGTGAAGGATAGAATAAAAAGCCATTTCTTAACCAGTAATCCAACCTACTGTTTTTCATCTATTCTTACTTCTGCCAGCACTATGTAATGAAGTCAGGCAATAAAGCTATACTTTAAATATCACTACTGTTTGAGAAGGTTTTAGTCTTCCCAAAGCCTCCAGCCTGATGCTGTCTGTCTTGCTGCATGAGACAAACTGAGTAACATAAATTGATTTACTGAAAACAGCTTCTGACCTATTGCCAGGCCATTATGGAATACCCTTGCCATAAATTTCCCATTTGGTAGCTGGTACAACAAAATCCATAACTTTATCCATATATAACAATTCTTTCCTTGATCTGTACAAAGGGAATGAATGAAAACATCATAATTTGACAAGGACGAAGGATATATATAATGGCTCTCTCAGAGAATCTGACCTGACTAGCCTTCAAATGGATATTTTTATGACATGACCCATATAAGGAAACCCAGAGGATAAATTTAGCCTAGGGCCACAACCTAAGAAACAAAGTGTGTGTGTGTGTGTGTGTGTGTGTGTGTGTGTGTGTGTGTGTGTGTGTATGGATAGATAGCTACATTCTTCAAGAGGAAAGAAATAAGAAACAATAGCTAACAGCTGTTAAAAATGACTGATTCTGCTTTCATTTCTAAGGGAGTGAAAAATCTATTCATTTCATATCTTATTATTCTTTGTATAAGTGTTTAACTTTCTTTCTTTTCTTTTTTTTTTTGGGGGGGGTCCGGTCGTGGGGCCTGAACTCTGGGCCTGGGCACTGTCCCTCAGCTCTTCAGCTCAAGGCTAGTGCTCTACCACTTGAGCCACAGCGCCACTTCTGGCTTTTTATTTTTTGCTTATGTGGTGCTGAGGAATCGAACCCAGGGCCTCGAGCATTCAAGGCAAGCACTCTACCACTGAGCCACCTTCCCATCCAAATGTTTAACTTTCAATGATAAGTTATAACCTATTATTACACACACACAAGATACAGGCTTCGAAATCAAAACAACATTGAGATCCTACCTCACTCCAGTTAAAACAGCCATCATCAAGAAAACTAACAATAACATATTCTGGTAGAAATGTGGGTAAAAGGGAATGCTACTAGACTATTGGTGTCCAACCACTGTCCAACCACTCTGGAAAGCAGTAAAGAGGTTCCTTAAAAGACTAAACACTGGGGCTGGGAAGGTGGCTCAGCGGTAGAGCACTTGCCTTGCAAGCATGAGGCCCTGGGTTCAATTCCTCAGCACCACATAAGCAAAAAGAAAAAAGCCGGAAGTGGTGCTATGGCTCAAGTGGTAGAGCACTAGCCTTGAGCTGAAGAGCTGAGGGACAGCACCCAGGCCCTGAGTTCAGGCCCCACAACCGGACCAAAAAAAAAAAAAGACTAAACACTGAGATTCCCTATGATCCAGCAATTCCACACCTGGGCATTTATCTAATAGACCACAAACAAGGCCACACTAAAGCTAGCAGCACAGCCATGTTCTTTGCAGCTTATTAACCATAGCCAAGATATGGAATCAAACAAGATGCCACTCAGTGAATAAATCTATCAAGAAAATGTGGTATACACACACACACACACACACACACACACACATGATAGAATTATATGCTTCCATTTGAAAGAATGGCATTGCACCATTCATAAAAAAATAGACTTGGAAAAAATTGTATTAAGTGAATTAAGCCAGACCTAAAGAAAATAGGTTGCATGGATTCTCTCATTTGTAGTAATTAGAATATGTCTATAAAGCTACAAGTAAACACAATGGATGGTAAAAGCCAAAAAATTATGCTTGGAAATAATAAATTAAACCGGTCTCTAAACAGTCACACAGTGAGACCAAAGGAAGATATTCTTATGAGAGGATCACAAAGGCTCAATAGCTATGTGCATATGATCATGTAAAATGATTTTTATCAAAATGAACTCCAAGAAATGGAAACAAGAGTTTTTTGTTATTTTGCTTTTTTTCCCCCTCCATTGTCACTGTTTTTTATTTCTGCACCTTTTGTCTTATATGTAAGCTTATCTGGTGCAGGGTATGGAGAAGCACAGAAATGGTGTGACAAAGGGTGAACGAATGCAGCAGTGACACTCACTAGACATTATATTGAAAATGAACTATATAACTTGTGGGAAGGTGTCAGTAGGGAAAAAATTGGGAAAAAATGAGGGAAAGAAATGTACTCAATTTCTGACATACATCACTATAACCCTTCTGTATATCACCTCTACAATATTTTTTTAAGCTACAAGCATTAAGGGGTTATTACATTTTTGTTTCTTTAGGAAACTGATAGTTGGAAATTAAACTGATATTTAACCCTAAATGAGATTTGGGTATTTAAAAATCTTCAGATCCTGATTGAGTTTTGTTGATGATTTAATTCACAAAATAATTATGATTATTAGCCCCTCCCCAACTAATGTTCACTGAAAACAAACATTTCATAGGTTCTTTAGCTCCTCTATAACTTCATAAAACTAACCCACTTTTGCTGAATTACTTTACTGACTGATTAATAAAAAGCATAAATGGGATTTATGATCATGCAGATAAAATTCTTCTGGAGAATATACATTGCTGTTTTTGAATTCCATTTGCTTTCCATTTAAAAAATAATTCATTAATAGAACCTTCAATTAGAGAAATATATGTATTACAAGCAAAAATCTAACCATGGAAAATTATTGCATGTTCCATTTGGTTCAATTTCACATTGTTTGAATTTGTGATCATAAAATAAAACATTCCTTACACAAGAATAATCTGAAAAGAAATCATGGGACAAAGAGTAAACAAATGCAGTAGTGATACTCACTAGACACTATGTTGAAAACCAACTATACAACTTGTATAGGGGTTCAGAAGGGAAAAACTTGGAGAGATTGAGGGAAGAGGTGACATTGCTCAAAAAGAAATGTACTCATTACCTAACTTATGTAACTGTAACACCTCTTTACAATAACAGTTAAAAGTAAAATAACAAAGAATGCTATATGAAAAACATTGAGGAGTTCCTTTTGCTTAGAACATCTGAACCTTGCATTTCAATTGCTCTTGGTTAATATGCTTTATTATTATATTTTATCATCTAGCATAGTATTTTCATACCTTTTCTAGTTTAAACTATGTATTTAACCATCTCAACTGTGAGTAAAACCATAATAGCGCAAAAAAGTACAGTAAATCAAGAAGGTGTTATGAGAGATGGAATAGGGATATGCTACTTTAATCTTCCTTCCTAATTCTAGTAATGTAGTAAATAATACAAACCTATCTAAGATTATTAGTATCTATGTTGTGTTCTCTCTCTATATATACTACATATGGAACACATGTCATTAAAAATGGCAATATTAAAAATGTGTTATATTTTATTATAAAGTACATAAATGAAGGAAATGAAATTAACTCTGCCCTGAACACATCAAATATTAAGAAAACAAGGATTTAGCTAGAAATTTTTGCTAATATAGAAACAACAAGCAGAGAAGTAGGTGATAAGATTAAACTATGAGTGTCAAAACAGATTGGATAGAAAGTTTTCTGCATAGCAACAGCAATTTCAAATCTGGGAAAGAATGAAGTCACCATAGTAGTATACTATAAAGAGACATGAAAGCATAATTCAGGGCCTCAGAGATCTCACAGTATTAGCAGTCAGAAAAAGGAAAGTGTAGCACTATTCAGGATGGCATTCCAGTAGTGGGAAGCAATGAAAAGATTCCGAAATTAAGCAAGGTATTGCTGCAAAGGTTGTCTGAACTTTCTGGTGGAAAAAAAGGCTGAGAAATGACTAACAGAATGAGAGACATGAAAAGTCAAATGTTCTTTCATCCACTTATCAATTATCTGTGGTGCTTGAGCTATTTTTCTGGCATTGCATCAAGTACTAGGTAAGTATTGGAAAAAACAGGATTATGATGCCTCAATTGTCATGGAACTTTGATTTATTTTTGACAGGTGTTAGGGAGGATTGTTCAAATTGCAGTACTGCAATCTGAACTCAAGACCTGATACTTGTTAGTCTGATGCTCTATCACCTGAAGCACACCTCCATCTCTGCTTTTTGGTGGTTATTTATTTCAAGTCTAGTTAAGGGTTTGGGGTTTGTTTTTCTTTTTCTGAGATGGCCTTATTCCAAGATCTTTTAGATCTCAACCTCCTGAGTAGCTAGGATGACAGGTGTGAATCCTGGTACCCGGCTGAAATTCTGATTCTTGATGGGAAAGGAAAACTGGTAAATAAACAAACAAACTATGCAACACTAAGTATTACGCACAAAATTAAGTTGGTATGATGTCATAGTGAGGGGCTACATAGATATTTTAGTCTGGTAGTTAGGGAAGCATTCTCCAAGGAGATGATATTTAATTAGACTTTGTATTTCAGGGAATGCTCACTGTGAAGATCAGGGAAGATGTAGACATGGGGGACAACTGTGGATGGAAATGTGGATGGAAAGCCAGTGTGGCCAGAGATTAAAGGGCAAGGAGAAGAATGATAACCAATGATATGAAATAAATAGACAAGGCTCAGGATAAAAATCACATAAAATGAAAGATAAAAATGTTTTTTTCAACTATAAAAAGGTCTAAATATTTTCAGGTTCTTTTAATATGCAAATTACATTTTGTGGATGTTCCCCTTTGTGTTAGATTGGAAAGATATAATGAAATTTTGTCTTCTTGCCTACTTGAGGATGAATCAGGCTTTGGGTTTAATGACCCATCAAAATCCATGGTGAAAGAAATAAAGTGAAGATTTGAAAGGCGAAGCAGAACATCTTAGGAAACCAAGAATGCCAATGGGCTTGTGACACAAAGAGCTCTTCATGTTCCAAACCTTTCTGTAAGGAGCTTGAGGTGGAGGATAAAATCTTACAAAACAGAGACAGGGGCTTATTTCTTGGAAAGAAGCCAGGACTCCAAAGAAGAAGCTGTCTATTGACTACAATGTGGGAATGAGGGATGCTCCCAATTGGCATGGGATAGAAAATGAAATCTATTCAGGAAAGCAAAATGTGATATATTTCTGGAAAACCTTAGTTTATATACTTAGGCAAATTGAACTATCTTGGTGGATGTCTATAAAAACACATAGGCAAATTCATTCTATTTTGGTGGATGTCTGAGATGTCATTTCCCAAAATTCAGTGGAATGCAGGAAGACATTATGAAAAAAAATATGAATGTTCAAATACAACTGCATAAGACTAGATTAGAAAGCAGAAATGGCAGGTCTTCTCAAAGTCTTTAGTAATGTTTGAGTCCATTGTGAATATCCATGGAGGTATAGAATACATCATTACTTCCAGTAATTAGATCAAACAATATGGTTTTTCCAGCATACTTCATAAATTTAATCATCCAAAGAAAATATGCTGGCATATAAGTACAATACTAGACTGTTGCAGCTACTAAAATGTGAAGATTTAGGCAATGGAGATGCACTTAATAAATGCAGCCAAAGTTAACCTGAAGAGTTGATAACCACTACATAAGTGTTCCACCTTGTTAATTTCAACATTTTAATACTTATTGTAAATTATGCATAAATTATATGAAGAGCAGCAAGGTTATAAAATAAAAATTATTCTATAAATATATGATACACTCAGGTGTCAATATTTACATAGCCCAATTAAGTTATACAAATCTGCAGATAGGCTAGTTAACCATCTTCTATTTTAACCTTTTTAAAAATGGTTTGACATTTTACATCATGTTCTTTCTTCATCACCACCATTTTTATAAATTTTTAAATGTATAAATAATATAAAGGATAAGAGAGCCATATGGTAAAGATTAATTTAAATAACTTCAAATGCATCTGTTAAAATGAGATAAATAAAACTTTCGTCTTACTGAGTAAAATTAACTATTGAGTCTCTGATGTGTAGATGAAGATCCAGAAATGCATATACAATTTTTTTCAATAGATCCTGGGATCTCTTACCAATAGCATTATCCTTTCTCAGCCACTTCACTCTTATTTGGCTGGAAAACCCTGTGAGGGATAGTACATTTAATAGCATTCCATTCTTACTGGGCTGGAGACTCCATGCACTGTAAGTACTCTACCTTCTATACCACCAATATTAGCTTCAACTAATTAGGAAATGGAAGTATCATATTCTTTTGTTTTGTTTTTCTTATGGAGCCTTTCAGTGGCTCATTGTAGAATCTGGCTTTCAAATACGCTGCTAATAAGAAGTCAATGGTAACTTCATAATCTTAGAATATATAATCAAAATTGTCATAAATATCTTCATAATTATGCTCTTTTAGTAATTTTGACTCCAACATAATTAACTTTACCACCAAGAGCACCAGAAAGTTCAATTAAAACAAAGTCACATTGGAGTGTTACTACATACTGGCCATTGAATGAATCTACTAACATTAGACTCTGTAAACAGTATTTATTGTTAACACATATATTATTTCATATTCTACCCTAACATATAACTTTAGTAATCTACATAGTGTGTCTTAAATTAAGGCAAGTATTTAATCCCCATTCTTCTACTATTCGAGATAAAGAATGGAGGAAACTGTACCATATTCTTTCAGTTTTGTATTGTGTATCAGTAAGAGCACTGAAAAATCAGATAGAATTATAAGTTTTTCATCTTGAACAAGTAAGATGTTACTAGTCCCAAAGTAATACACTTTCAAGTCAAAGCATAAAGCATATTCTTGAAAAAAATCATGTTTGCAGAAACTATACTATTGAAATATCTCACAAAGATAAGTAGAAACATACACTAGAAAAGACAGGGTGGAGAAAATACTTCTATTCTTGGAAATATTAGCATGGGAGGCTCATCTATCCCTGTAGGTTTCAGAAAAAAAATTAAGATGTCAAAAGATATGGGAGGGTGACATAAACTACTTTTTCTTCTCGTATCTTTTAAATAGCCTCTCAAGTGGACTGAATGACTGAATGGGATTTAAAATGCCAGTGAGACAAGATGTGTGTGTGTGGAGAGAACTAATAAGCTTATGGGTAACCTACCTTGACAATGCTCTTAAAGTATTCAAAAATACTTGAAGATATAATCAGAAAGATAATTCTTCACCTGTCTCCTTCCCATGCAAATTCTTTCCATATATTAACATGAAATTTAAAAATATTAGTTCATTTCTATCAACTATCCAAAATAAAGCACAAGACATGATCTGTTAATATCCATTTTAGTTTTCTGGGCTCAAGTTAATAATAAGAAACCATATCTGATTTAACTACAGCTTAAAAATATGTGATTACATTGAACAAGGTTTACCAATAACAAGCATGGCCATTTATTGAGTCCTTTCTTTTTAAAAAAATTATTTTTAGGTAATTGTAAAAAGGAGTTGCTTTTTAACAAAACAGTTTATGAGTACAATGTATCTTGGTCAATGTCACCCCTTTCAACGTTCTCACCCATCTCTCCTTTACCAACCCCTTCTATCACTCATTTTAATTTTGTAGGATCTACCTTGGCTTCTTATCTGCATTTTGCCCCTCTTCTTCTCATACTTTCTTTGAATTAGACTCTGCTTTATTTGCGTCAAACTTATTCAGTTGTTAAAGGAAGTCTATTTGTGTGTGTGTGTGTGTGTGTGTGTGTGTGTGTGTGTGTGTGTGTGTGTGTGCCATTAATAGGGCTTGAACTCTGGACATATGTGCTGTCCCTTTTTCATTCAAGGCTGGCACTCTACCACTTGAGCTACAATTCTACTTCTACTTTTTAGTGGTCAATTGGATATAAGAACCACATAGATTTCCTTGCCCAGGCTGCCTTCCAACGGCAATCCTCTGGTATGAGCTTCCTGAGTAGATAGGATTACAGTACGAGCCAAGGGTCCCTGGATTGTTTTAAAGGTAAGACTGCATTAACAATATATGGCACAGTTGAAATATTGTAAGAATAGAAGTATATAAGTTCTCATGTATTCATTCAATCAATAGAATTTAGAAAGTAAATAAATATGATAAAGAGTAAGGAATTATAGATGATAGTCTCTTGTCCAAAGGAAATGTAACACCTATGTACATCACCTTAACAACAAAATTAAAATTAAAAAAGGAAATGTACTCATTACCTGAATCATGTAACTGTAACTCCTCTGAACATCATCTTTACAATAAAATTTTAAAAAATAAAAATACAGAAGATTGTAAAACCATGTTAGAATTGGATGACAAAAGAGCAGTGTAATGTTTACTATCAAATCCTCATAAAGGCTTTAGAAACACTACAGATGAATAAGCCCCTTTAACACCTGAGAATTTTAATCTTACTGTCCACTCACCTTTGTTTTTCCTCTTTTCCTTCTAGTCCCTGTTTCTTTCCAGTGGCTTTTCCATTTTATTATAGTTCTCGGGAGGGGAAGAAGGGTATGCTTTCTTTATATTCCCTAGCTATTTAAATATTATTAAACACAATAAAAAATATGATTGAAACATTTAGAGTTCTCTGAAGCATCTCTTGAACTACCTTGAGGAGGACATTAATACAAATTTCAAACCAAGAAGCAAAGAAAATTATAAAGTTTCTCCTTTTTTCTGACACTGAAGTTTGAGCTCACAGCCTCATACTTGCTTTGCCACTTAAAGCACACCACCAGTCCTTTGTGCTTTAGTTATTTTTCATATAAAGTCTTGCAAATTTGCCTACAGCTAACCTGGAACCATGATACTCTTGATCTTCATCTCTTGAATAGGTGGGATTATAGGTGTGAAGCACTTAGCCTGGAAAAGTTTCAACATTTTTGTACACTTCCCTATAATCACTGTAATTATGTGTTTTTCAGCTCAGTATAAACTGTATTAATCCCATTAACAGCCTCTAATTGTGCACTTAGTTATAGATATTTCTTTTTACATTGTAGTATTTAATTTACATTGAAATCATTTCCAATCCAGACCATCTGGTTTGGTCCCTACTTGCATGCCTATAATCCAGGATGCTGAAATCAGAAAGATGCTAGCTCAAAACCAGCTCAGGATGAAAAGTTTGTGAGACTCCATCTCTAAAAAACACAGCAAAAAGTCTGGATGGAAGCCAGGTGCGGTGGCTCACACCTGTAATCTTAGCTACTGAGGAGGCAGAGATCTGAGGGTCTCAGCTCAAAGCCAGCCCAAGCAAGAATGTCTGGAAGACTCTTAGTTCCAATTAACCACCAGAAAACCAGAAGTGGTGCTGTGGCTTAAAGTGGTAGAGTGCTAGCTTTGAGCAAAAGAGCTCAGTGACAGTGCCCAGGCCCTAAGCTCAAGCCCCATGACCAACAATAAAAGTCTGGATGTAGGTGTGCCTGAAGTGGTAAAGCACCAGCCAAAGGAGCAATCTAAGTGACCTCAATGGCTTCAGTTCAAATCTTGACTTCAAAGCCAGTACTCTTCTACAGTGAGGAATGGATAAAAGATCATGAGCAATGCTCAATTATGAATAGAAAATCTCTGTATTACAAATAGAAGCCATGACTTTTAAATTTAAATTTGAGAAAATAATAAATTAACCAGGTTGATCCAGAAAGAAATTATGAATTTATAAAGACGGAACAGAAAAAGGAGGTAGTAAGAAATTTCCAAAAGGGCCTATGAGGAGTTTGCCGTATTATAGCCATTTAATTTCATTTTATGACAAAAATGATAGAACAGACATTTAGAAAACTCTAAATGTAATCTGTCTAAATCCTTAAGGCTTCTGATATGTTTCTATCTAACATGCTGATCAACCATCTTAAACTCCATATGTGAATCTGTCAAATTCCCCACGTGTATGCCTTTTTTCAAGTAGTAAAACAAGGAACTTGGGAGAAGAAATGTTCTCAGGAGCTCTACTCTGAAAGATCTATAACAATCACTATAACAATCTATAACAATAACATCTTAAACAGAACTATTGTTGTTGTTGATATTTCAAGTTTCATGCAGCTGGAAGTCTGGTAAAAGAAAGAACCAGGCTATCTTCCTACTCCACATTTCTATGACTCAGAGTTAATGTTTCTGTGACTTTCCTTTATACCTTTAATATAGTTGATCTATATATGATTATATTGTCAATTTTGCAAATGCAGAGGATGGCTCATCTTTCACAGAAATGGATATAGCCTCAGACCCAAGCAACTCATGTTTAAAAGTTAAATGTAGAAGTGACCCCTATTCACAGTCTAACCTTCATACTTCCATGGCCTTTGAGAGGTTGAATGAGCTGCTGGCTTAACAGAGAAACCCAGCAGGGTAAGAACCTGTTTATCGCTTTTATCATCCTATTAAGTATTTGGCAGTATGTTTATTATTTATAAGGCTCTGTTTAAAAACTTGTTATACTTATTTTTAATTAATAGGCTTTAACCAATTAATGCATATGCTTATATACAAAATGGAGTTATGATATTTCCATTAAGGGAATATACTCATTGACCATCAGATATTAGAAAGAAATTTATGAAAACTGTTAACATGTTGCTAGCACCTAACATTTATCAAGTAGTTGTTCTATATTAGACCATGCTTCTTTACATCTATGGCCTCCTTTAATTGTCAGATGAAATCTGTGAGTAGTTTCACTTAAGTTTAGATGAGAAAACAGACAACAGAGTATCCAAGTGCTCAGGGTCACAGTGCTATGAATTTAACAATGACCTCCAAGTCCTTCAAACATTATGGTTGCTAAAATTTCTGTAGTATCTAAGATGTATTAATACCATTAATTTATTAGTGATTATTTCATATTTTTAAAATACTAATTCATACTGGCAGATGTGTCAGATGTGGCCTATTATTTCAATATTTTATATTTCCTCTTCTATTTCACCTGAAATCCATTGCGATTTTTAAAACTCCTTATTTACTCATTTCTGACTCATGTAACTGTACAGCATCTTTACAACAAAATAAAAATTTAAAAAACCCTCCATATTGTCAACAAAGGTTTAAAACTGCTTAATGCTAACTCATCGAGAATACAGTATCATTTTCATTCCTTTATTGGAAAATGAGATTCATCAACATTTAAATTGTATGTTTTAATGAAGTATTTGTGACAGGTGCAAGTTGTGTGTATGTATGTGTATTCTCTGGGGAAAAATCAAAATCATTTCCAATGAACAATATTTTCATCTCCAAATTTTTCCATTTGGACAAATCTTGAAGCTTTTGTTGTATGGAATTTATTTCAAAATTTATCTGGTATTTTCATCCAAGGAAACACAAATGACAGATGTAAATGCTTACAGCCTACCCAACTAACAACATATAACCCACTCTGTTTCATTAATTTTCAATGTAATTCTTTAGGAGAAATGTGTTCATAGCTCACCCTTGTTCTCAGCAAATAATGTCCTATCTTCTTTAATTGTGGTGATCAAAGGAAGAAGAAAAGGTCAGAATTACCAGGAGAATGTATGAGTAGCATATATTAGTAGCAGCTCAAAGTTTGCAAGCTAAAGAAAATTTCTGAGGACCTAATGCTTCTGTAATGTTCTGTGCCAGCCTATATTTAACTTGTGTTGAAAAGCCCATGTTCTCTCAGAGTTAAAATTAATCTGTCTCCATGGTGAGTTCCAACAAAACTGTGGTTGGTTAGCTCAGCTAGTTAGAGCATGGCAATGATAAAATCATATAAGGTCAGAAAACTGCCTTTTCTCCTTGGCCAGAGGTGAGTTCTCAAGTCTAGTCTCATATATGGGCCCTCCATAGATGTTGGTGGAACTAGGTAAGAGAAGGTGGGTGGCTTAGCTCCAGTTACCTATAAAGAAATAAGTTAGGCTCTCTGCACACTAAATTCTTTTTAGTACAGAACTACTATCAATAAGAAAAAAAAAGCACATTTTAATACACCATTTTTTCAAAATGAATACAAGATCCATCTTTGTCTAAATTTTCACAGATGTTTTATAAATGAAGTTGCCCAAACCACTACCAACTTCTTTTTTTTCCCCCAGGGCTGAGGACCGAACCCAGGGCCTTGTGCGCACCAGGCAGGCGCCCTTCCGCTGGGCTAAATCCCCAGCCCCCACTACCAACTTCTTGAATCAGTCTTTTATATTTGTCTCAGGAATAAGCATTTTACAATGTTCTTCAGGTGTCGTTTCTGTTCACCAATCTTTGGAAACTACTGATCTAGTACAGGTCAAAGTTTCCACTACTAAATCGATTTTGAGAACACATTCGGTGCTATATTGCTGATTATCAAATCTATTATAGAAGACAAGCCACACAAGTCCCAAAGTCATAAAGAGTAATTTCTATTCAAGATCCTCTACTAATTAACTATGTCATTTTATTTAAGTCTAATCTTAAAATAAAAGCAACCTGAGTTATTATCTAGAGTGAGTACTCATTCTCAACTTGCAGCTGATTCTTTCCCATCACTCCTAGATACCACTCCAACATTCTTAAACATTCAAAATGTTCCTGTTATTAATAATGATACCCTGCACACAATTAAGAATCATAAATTTAGAATAGAGCAGTTTTGATCCTCCGAACTGACAGCAGAAATCCACAGAGACTCTCATTCAGGTTTCTAGATTCTGATCGTAATTAATATATGGTTGCATTTCTCCCTTGCTGAAGAGAAAATATTCTATACTGATCCTTAAAGTTTGAAGCAAAGATACAATGAAGCAGTACATATTTTTATAGCTATGAAAGTATCTATAGCATTCATCCATTATCTACAAGTATTTAAAGCTTCTTCATTCTTTTAGATTTTATTCATTATATTTACTCTTGGAATACCAAAATTCCTATAATCATCAAGGACTAGCTAAGAGCGTTTCATAATATTCCCCTTGCCTCACTTATGATTTAAACAAGACTCCTTAGCATATCACTCTTAAATCTAGAAAGAGATCCTGTCTGCCTCTTTATTTAGTACACTCTACTCTGCTTTGTTCTGCCTTGAATCTGTCTATAAGGTAGAGCTTAAAGATGTAGGTATATAAACTTGAAGTCATTATCTCTTAGGTTCTAGATAAAAATTTCACATATCAAAACTAAGAATGTCCTGTCCAATGCTCTGTGCTCACTAGTAGGGCTTCCATGGCCTTTTCCCCTCAATTTACTTTCTCAGGACAGAATTCACATGTGCATTCATATTCTCAAAGGAAGATAAGAGGTTTGGATGTTTGAGAAGCACAAGTGTAAGGCAGGTAGATAGAACATGGAGATGAGTGGGACATACATAGACGCCCTTGTGCAAAAACAGATTAGGAATAGGAAGAACAAATAGCAGAAGCCTACTTTATGAATTCTGAAAGCTCAATAATTCTTTCCTATGGGCTCAACAAACCATGCAACCTCTGTTGCAATTCCTCAACACTGCTGTAGTATAAAAGTAGACAAAAATCATACCTGATAAATGGGAACGGCAGTGTTCAAAAGAACTTTAAAAAATACATGTGACAGATTGTGCCTGGAACATTGGTAGTAGTTTGTTCATACCTACATTTGTGTTTCACTGTCTTGGCCTTGGGCATATTTTATCCTGTATATATCTGCCCCATATTTCTTCTCTTTCATGATAAGCTTGGTTGCATGAACAAATTTAGTGGTTATCCAAGGGCTACATAATTTTACACCTAAAAACAAAATTAAATTATGTGATTCCCTTTTTGGTTTGACAAACATTGTGCTACTGATGCTAATACAATTAACCCAAAGCCAAGTTTCATGTTTAAATCAGAATTAGGAAGCTCTGATTTATGGCCAGGAGGTGGAATGCTACTGTCATTTATAACTGTAATGACCATGCTTTAAATGTGTGTCATGATTTAACTTTGAAAACTGAATATATTGGTCAGGCAAGAGGGTGCTCACCTGTAATTCCATAACTTAGGATGTTAAGGCAGAATCAAGAGATCAAGGCCAGCCTACCCAGCTTCAAAAGCCAAGGCCTATAGCTCAACAGCAGAATACTTGCTTACAATGGGAAGCAAGAATGAACAAAATACAATATTTTCTTCTTAGGCTATCAACAATTTAGTTAATAATATATGCTTAATAACTGCTTACTTTTTTGATCATACAGACAAATTGTGTACTTTGTAAATGTACAGACAAATAAGACATACTCTTGTACTCAAAAAGCTGTACCTTTAATGGAGCCAATTATAAAGTCCTGTAAGGAAGAGATTATGTTGCACCCCTCTTTGTACCTCTGCTACATTAACACACTATATTCACAGATATCAGGAATGCCTGGAAAGTACAAAGCCCTGTGTTCGAAACCTACATGCTACATAATCGCAATAAAGGGTAGGCTTTTTTGGAGAACTGGGTGAAAAAAAGACCTAAATCCTTGGCAATTGAACTTCACATCCTCTGGCGGCTAAGAAAATCAAACCTTAAGAGACTGATTGGCTGGTTTAATGCACTAAATCATTTTCATCAAATGAGTTAGTTGAGAAGACCAATCCCTTTCCTTTTTCCAAAGAACCTAAATTTGCCCTGTGGAAAGAAAAACAGTGATAGATAACTCAGGAATGTGAACGCTGTTGCTAACAATCTGCATAAACCCCAAGTGGGGATTAACAATTGATTTATTTTATGTCCTGAGAAGTTCTGTCATCCCATAGCTCCTAGAAGAGCCCAAGATATATCGAAATAGACATATCAATAGATAGATATATCCATAGACTGATGGATGGATAGATTATAGGGCTCTCTATTAGAAGGTGCTGCTTTTTGAAGACTTCACTATGCCCCGTACATCTTCTTGCTCAAACTGAGGTCCTAAAACCAAAAATATAGGCATCATGGTATCACCTGAAAGATTGTTAGTAACAAAGCATTTTTGTACCACACCATCTATATTAAATCAAAATGCCCTGGTGGTCCAGGTGTAATTCTAGTTTGATCTATAGGACTGCATACCATTCCATTCTCTATCAATGAGGCAAATACAGGCAACAAAGGCAACAACAACAGTACTGCATTAACTTCATGCTAGAAGAGTAGTTAAGGTAAAGGATATTGGTGTTCTTCATCTAGAATTACAAGTAACACAATAATGTTCATTGCTACCCATTCATTTTATGTGTATAATCTTCCTCTTTACTAGAAAGCACCAACAAAGTCAATTCTGCATGTATTTTCTTCCATGCCTTAGTCCTTATTGGCATTGGAATGCATGTACCTTCACTGCTGGCTGTGGCAGCATGCCCAGGTTCACCACTCAAATGCCTACAGTAATAGAGGATCACCAGCAACAAGATGATGGAAACTGGCCAGCCTCCCAGCTTTTCATCACAAAGTTACTTGGATAGGCCAGGTACAGGAAGGGAATGGGCAACAAAAGGATGTTCCAGGAGCCTGCTGTACAGAAGCTGAGAGAATAAAGTCAAGTTGGGGGGGAGAGAACCCAGACATGGTGAAAAGCAATTTTGAGCACTGTAATCAAGCCAAGTACTGTTGAGAAAAATTCTATCGGTGGGGAATGTACAACAACCAAGAATGTGCTGGCAGAACATAAAACTGACTGGCAGAGTTGCAAACAGCTTCCAGCTCTGAACATTGATTTGGCACCCACAATTGTAGGTGGAGCAAAATCTACAAGTGAAGATCTGTTCATTCAGTCCATCAACAATTCACTGAGATCTATTATGATGAGCTATGTGTGTTAGGCTGATTTTTTTCAAGGATTAATAAAAGGTATCTTTACCCTTATAAAGTTTCTAATTTGGCAGGGAATAGAGACAGATAAACTCAATAATGATAAAAAATATTTCTTTAGTGGAATATATATCCAGATCACTGGAGGATAGACATGATAAAATAGGAGGGGTAAAGAAAATATTTTAGCAGAGAAGCTAGACAAAGTATAAAAGAAGAGATATCTGAGATGGGTATTGAAGGATGAATGTGAGTTTTTCAGGCAAGCAGTTATGAGAAGCATACATTAGAAAGCTGTCTACATGTGTTTATGTGCACATATGCATAAGAATAAGCAGTATGGTGCTGGGCACCCATGGCTCATGCCTATAATCCTAGCTACTCAGAAGGCTGAGATCTGAGAATCACAGTTAGAAACCAGCTTGGGCAGGAAAGTCCATAAGACTTTAATCATTCATCAAAGAAAAAGCCAGAAATGGAGTTGTGGCTCACGTGGTAGAGCGAAACCTTAATCACAAAAGCTCAGGGATAGTACCTAGAACCCCCGTTAAAGCCCGAGGACCAGACCTACATACACATACACAGAGAGACAGAGAGAGAGAGAGACAGAGAGACAGAGAGAGACAGAGACAGAGAGAGAGAAAGAGAGAGAAAGAGAGAGGGGGAGTGGGAGGGAGAGAAAGAGGAAGGGAGAGAGAAAAATAGGTACTATAAGAGCTTGTTATGACTAGACTGAGAAATAAAGCTGAAAAAGTATTCTTAAAGCAGATAAAAACACCTGTTCCACTAATTGTCTTATAGTCAACTTGTAAATACAAGATTTTAGGAGAAGATTTCAAACAAAAGAACAATTAGATCAGGTAACAAGTCCAGGAGCGATAAAGATTGTTTTATATAAATAGCAAGAGCTGTCAATAGTGTAACCCTAGGGTCAAAAAACAATACCAATAATAATAACAACAGTGATCTTGGGAACTTTTTATGGAACTTGGAGAGTTGGAAAGAAACAAGAAGGTAAAGGGAAAATGTATAATCAAATAAGCCTCTCAAAGGGATATTGGATATTCCCGTATTCAAGCAGCTACTTTGTGCTAGCCACTCAATAGCTTTTCTTAAAGCAATAATAAAGGAAGCCTTGTTCATCATTGCAGCTGGCTAGATCTGTCCAAGTTACAATTTCCCCCAAACTCAATCACTACATTTTTCCCTTTTTCTACATTAAGGGCTACTGCAATTTGCATTTTATATTAGATTCAAAATTTCAAATTAAAATATGTCACTTATTTAAAACATTCACATCTGAATGTCAGTCTGAATTTAGGACTGTCCATTACATGTAACTTTATTTCATTCTTTAAAAAAATAGGGGGAAAATCATCATTTATAGAAGTCGCATCATGCTAAGTTTTTCTTTTTCCAAATCATTTAGCATTTTCTCTACTTTCTTCATTAAAATGCACATCTAAATTATGTCCATTTTTGGTCTTTTTAAATTTTGGTCTTAAAACTTGCCAATAAAATGAAAGTAAAATGTTCTTTTAAAATAAGCCCTCTCTCTCAAACCATTTAGACCTTTAATTGTCCTGGTATGCTGAATTTGGGACAGGGTAATTGCGAAACAATCTATGTGATTTGACTGCTGCAACTCTGCTTGCAAAAGTGATGATTCAGTTATACACCTTGTATATATAGCTATGTAAAACTCACATTTTGATAGAAGCATTGTTATAATTATGTGAGTCATCAACATCAATGACAACCCAATCTCTGTACATTAAGGTGAGGCATTTTGTTAGTATAGAAATCACAGAAAATGAGAATATAAGAGTATCTAATTAGAATTCATTATAATCTAAACATCACATTAATGATCTTTGCAGAACAACTGGATAAAATTTTATTTGGAAAGATCTGTCATTTCCATTGGTTTAGTCATACAGAAAACGTCTCTAAATTTAGTGGTGTTTCTGGTGTATCACTGGTTTCTACCACTTCTGCATTTAAACATACAAAATAAAGGGAGTTCAAATCAAAAATAAATAAGTGCACTCACTTGGCAGCAAACTATATCATGTGACTACAACATGATTTACCACATCTGTCCACAATTTAAATCCAGTGGCCCTAAAGGTATCACATCTGTAGTTGAAGCAATATACACAAGGCCCTAAAGCTATGTACTGTGATTTACTTCAGTAGGAAAGCTACGTCTTGACAGGTTCATAGCATCCTGTACTGGATACTAAGACTCCAGGCATCCAGGCCCATGTCATGCCCTCTCTAGAGAAAGCTTGTTTACTAAGTAACAAAAATCAAAGTTTGGAGATAAGAACTGCTGTTCACAAAGCCTGTAGCAGAATGTAAAGCATCTACGGAATTCTCTTTAGATGCCATCAATTTCCATACAGATGGACTCCGCTGTGTGCGTGGTGAGTATAGCTATTAAATATTACTCACTCAGGATTTTAATAGAAGGATCACTATCTATAAGAACATGGCTTTTTTTCTCAACCCACTAGAGATTCTTGAACCCACCCACTAGTAACTATTCTGAAAGAGTCAAACTCTATCCACCCACAACCAGCAGAGGACTAGCAAAATGAAGCAGGCAAGAGTGGCAAGAAAAATGCTAGGGAAAAAAAGTGGTTCTTCCTAAAATAGAAAAAAAAAGTAAAACATTTAGATCTAAGGTAGCATCCAGGCAACAAGACAAAAGTCTACAATTCTTCTTTACCTTTCTCCTTAAACTTTTCATCCTTATCATGGTAGTAGAGAAATTAATGGATTTAAGAGATGAATATTAGATCATTTCAAGTGTAGAGAAAGAAAATAGTTATATTAACACCCAATAGAATTAAAAAAGCAAGAAAAATGGCAGTAGATTTATTTGTAAATTGTTTAGTGATTAGAATCAATATTTTGAAAATATTCTTATTGGATGAAGTTATATATGTACATTTTTAAATTCTATTTATTATGGTTAATTAGTTGTTCCAAGAAGTTAATTTAACAAAGTAGTTTATTAATACAATGTATCTTGATCAATGTCATCCCTTTCAACATTCTAACCCACCCTTCCCTTTTCAACCCTTTCCTTTACTCTTCTTAATTTTTTATGATATACATTGGATTCTTGACTGCATTCTCTGCCTCTTCTCCTCATCATTTGTCCACCCCTTTCCCCTTGACCCCACCCTGTAACTTTTATTTTTTCTGTCGGTCATGGGGCTTGAACTCTGGGCCTAGGAGCTGTCTCTCACTCTTCAGCTCAATGCCAGCTTTCTACCACTTGAGCCACAGCGCCACTTCCTGTTTTCTGGTGGTTAATTGGAGATAAGAGTCTCACAGATTTTCCTGCCCAGTGGCTTTGAGCTGCTCTCCTCAGATCTCAGCCTCCTGAGTAGCTAGGCTTACAGGTATGAGCCTCTGGCACCTGGCCAACCCTGTCATTTTTAAAGTACCTGCTTCCTGGTATTTATTTTCTTGAACTTTGACTTTGCCTTTCTAAGAAATTACATTATTTGAGTTCTTCCTTGAATCTACCAAAAGAAGTACATGTACATTTTATATATGCTTATCATTCACCCCAGCATTACTGTTAAGTCTTAATGGAAAACACAGCATCAAAGCCAGAGATCCTCAGAATAAACATTGGGTTCAACCTATCAGCTACTTTAATCACCCAAAGCCTGATATATAGTAAAACTTCTATAGCTTCTCTGGAATACACAATGTGATATGAATAAAATAGAAAAAAAATGAATGTACTTTGTTACAATAGACAACTGATGATTGGCCAAGAGACAGAATAGGAATATCTATTCAATGTTTAGAAATAATACTGTTTTGACTCCCAAAAGGCTTTCAATGATAACTATTTCTCAGCATTTTCCCAAATAAAGATAGTAAAAGAAAGTCTTTTCTATTGAATTACACACATAATTAACATGGGGATTCTTCATATTGGTTATTTTTTTATTTTTATATTATAAAGTGTGTAAAAGAGGGCCAGGTACCAGTGGTTCATGCCTGTAATCCTAGCTACTCAGAAGTTGAGATTTGAGGAACATGGTTTGAAGTCAGCCCAGGCAGGAAAGTCCATGAGACATTTTCTTATGTCCGATTAACTGCCAAAAAGCTGTTGAGCTGTGGCTCAAGGGGTAGAGCACTAGCCTTGAGAAAACACATGTATATCACAGCCAGTTTCCATGCCCTGAGTTCATGCTCTAAGACTGACACAAAAAATGTATAAAATAACCAAAAAGTTAAAACACATTTGTGGATTCAAATGCTCACTGGCCTCTACCAAACAAAATAAAGGGAAAAAGTCAAAGAAAACTCATTTATTCACTACAACACACAGTAGGGAAGATCATTTCGGTGAATTCTTTCATCTTTGAGGAGTTTTCAGTATCTTTGTAAATCATCTTATTGTGAACAAATATCTAAAAATAATCTATGTTACAAAATATTAATCACTGATGTTTTTAAATTACATGTCATTTAATTGGTACAAATGAAGGAAGAAGAATGTTAATCTATTTCACTATATCAACCACTAATTAGTACTGAACTCTGTCTTAACTATTGGTGTAATTATGTCTTTACTTAGATGAACATAATATATGCTTATGTATATCGACAGCAGATATTCTCTTCTTGTGGTATTAGTGAAACTTTAATTTGGAAAAAAAAACTGCTCTCATTGTGATACCTAGAGTTTTCATCTACAAAACATGAAATTACAATCATAAGACACTAACAGCCATGATTGATTAAGTTACTAATTTGTGCCAGGTCCTGTGATTAAATAGTTTAGAATTTTATTATTTAAGTCTTTCCTCACAGTACCTTTAGATAAGGACAATTATTTCCATTTTACAACCATATTTTTTCAACATTTTAAACCAATTTTATATTGTTCTTGGTGCTTAGGTTACCTCAGTAAACTAAAAGGACACCACTGATAAGTGGAGATAAAATTCTCAAAATAATCAGTACCACGAAGAATATTATCAAATAAAAGAATTACAAAGTAGAACCAGATGAGGAGATCAGGAGAGTGGAGATAAGTGTGTTACAATTTTCGTGGTCAAGGTAGGTCTCAAGGATTTAATGAAACCAGATATAAGACAACAATGATGGAGGTGAGTAAGTTAGCCTTGAGATTTCTGGAGAAAATAATGCTGTAGAAAATAATAGTAGGCTCATATAATATGGGAAAAACCTCAATGAGTGGGAGAAATGAAGTTCAAAAAGAAATATAAGCCAGTGTCTCTAGGAAATTTTAAGAAATGTGCGTTTACCTCAAATGAAAAGCAAATTTAGCAACGCTTTGATGAGTAGAGTCACACGATCTGATTTCCATTCTCAAAAGACAACTGTAGCTGTTGCATTGGGAGCAGACTGCTAAGGGCAATGGCAGAGACATGGAGTCAGTTTGGAGACTACTACAACAATTTTGGAAACAGATGATGGAGGCCTCAAGGAAGATGATAGCAATAGAATGGAGAAATGAAAGTTCTGGGTATGTTTAAATATAGTAGCAATGGTGCAAGATGACACATAGGATATGGTGTGCAAGGGAGGGAGAAGAATAAAGGATGATTTTAAGCTTTTGTACCTGGACAAGGAGAAAGATACAATTAATATTGGTTGAAATGGGAGAACGGTGAATTAAGTAGATTTGAAAGGGATGAGTCTGTTTGCAACAAGTGGCAAATGTCAAAGCGGGAGGTAGTGTCAAATACGCAGATGGATAGATGTGTTCGGAGATCAGCAGAAAGACCAAGGTGAGACGAGAGTAGATGAATCATAAGTGTGAGTGTAGATTGAAAAGACAACCAAGATCAGAACCAGGGACATTTTAACATAAGGAATAAAGAAAGGACAAAAGACTTGCAAAGCAAATTGGAAGGGGGCGAACGTATGAAAGAAACTAAACAATGATGCTTTGATATTCTAAAAGACAAGTGAGGAAAATGTATCAAGGAAAATGATCCAATGTACAAATCTTGCTCACGGATCAAGTGAGATAAGGATGGAAAATTGACCCTGGAATATATTGACACACTAAAATATGTTCTTAGCTGTTATAGTTTTGGCAATGTATCAAGTGTTAAAATAGTAAAATAAGGGGCTGGGAAGGTGGCTCAGTGGTAAAGCGCTTGCCTTGCATGCCAGAGGCCCTGGGTTTGATTCCTCAGCACCACATAAGAAAAAAGCCGGAAGTGGCGCTGTGGCTCAAGTGGTAGAGCGCTAGCCTTGAGCTGAAGAGCTGAGGGACAGCGCCCAGGCCCAGAGTTCAGGCCCCACGACCAGACCAAAAACAAACAAAAAGAAATAGTAAAATAATAAGGATCCATATTCATTATGTAGTTACCATTGGTTAAGTATTGAGCAATGTATATATAAATATATCTACATGCTTTACAAATATTATTTTATTTTTCCAAGTAATTCTAAATGTATGCACTCATTTCTCCTTATAAATCTAGAATCCTGATGTGAAACCTGACACAAGTAACCTGTACAAAGTTACATAGCCAAAACTGGAACTAAGACCAAAACTGGAACTCACACTTGCCTTGATCCAAATGTGAATTATAGTGTACTCTGATGACTTGTGCAATTAGGAGATGGTGTATTAATACTACAAATGAGATAAAATTTCAATCAATACATTTTAAAGCTTCTTCAGAATGGATACTTATGTATAGGCAAAAACATAAAGAATAAAAGCTATGCTAAAAACTGGAATGAGTTTTATCATGTTAAAATTTATAGAAAACGTAATACGACTTAACTGTAGGCTCAAGTCTTTATCTGCCTCACTTTGCAAAAGAATTGTCAAATGAATGATCTGCTAACATTCTTTTTTCTGTATTACTGATGTAATCAAAACTTTTGGCTATAGATTCTAAGCTCTCCATTTGGTGTTCCAGGCAATTTTATTCATTGGCTTGGCATTTTAGAGAATGCATCAGAGAATGCATTACAGGTGGGTGCAGCTTCACTGTAGGATGGTATAAACACTTCTTTCACTACACAAATGACCTTGCATCATGAACAAAACCTTTAAACTTTCAATGACATATGCACACATACACACATACTAAGCTGGAACTTGGTACATTATTTAATCAAACTCTCTTTTCTCCTATTAGTTTGCTAAGACCAACACAACTAGAGAGATTCATTTTTTTTCCTTTCCCTCCCTCCCTCCTTCCTTCCTTCCTTCCTTTCTTCCCTCTTTCTGTCATTCTCCCTCATTCCCTTGAAAATTACTCCCATTGTACTACATGTCAGGCACTCTCCTAGGCACCAAAGATACATAATAAACTAGATCAATTGGGAAGTATCTTTTCAGCTTAACACTAAAGTTGGGGAGATAAAGAAATAAATTCCAAAATGGCAAACTAGATGGGTAAAAGCATAACTAGTAGTTGCTTGGAAGCACAAGAGTTTTCTCCATAAAACAATCTTTTCTGTGATGAGGAACACTTGGTCATTTAGAGACATTACATACACATCTGTGTTCATGAGAAGTGGAGAGTTGTTTACACTGAAGGTAGAAGTATATCAGACAAAATTCACATAGCTGACGTTACTCGCCAGAGTCATGCTATCCTTTGTTAAAGCCTACTATATTCATTTGCCAGTGTCCTTTATCATTGGATCATAAACATTTCCTTAATTAACATCATCCTTTTTATAATGATGATAATGATGACAATGGTGATAATTGTATAAAGATCAGGGCATTGTAAACAGAACGCAGTACATTTTGTCCATTGCTCCTGTTGTAACCCACACTTGAAGACTGCCAACATAAAATTAGAGCAGGTCCCACACAAATAAGTTTTCTGATCAGACTATCCTTAGGTATGAAAAAATTCCAGTTACCTTTTTATAACCCGAAAAACATAAACATGTGTATATGAAAATGCACACCCCTTGGAAGCTGGATTTTTTCACCTTTTTTTCTTTTGCTGTACTGGTGATTTAATTCAGGGCCTCATGCTTTCTGGACAAGTACTCTACCACTTGATCCATGCCCCTCTTCCATTTGCTTTTAATTTACTTTTAGACATGGTCTTGAGCTTTTGTCAGGGCAGGCTTGGACTATGATCCTCCTACCTTTGCCTTCCAGGGAGCTGGGATTATAGGCATAAGATTCTAAGTCCAAATTCCTTTTTTGGAATAGTGAGGTTTAATTATAATAGATAGGTTTAAAATTAGTTAACATTTGAGACTTAAATAATGATTCAGTGAAGTTGAACTTAATTGTCAATCTTCTTTATATCCTTCAGTTTCCAAAGTGAGATATGATGTTTTATCTTATGTATTGTACGCTTCTCTAATCATAGCCAATAGTAAAATCAAAATTCATAATATTGGGCTAGTAGGAGTTCTAAAAATTAATAAAGGAAAAATTTAGATCTACTAGGATTTGAATCTCTGGCTCCAGGAAATTGCTATTCTAAGGAAGATGCTTAGAGAGTATCCCACACCTTTCTGATTATAATCTTAAGAAATTAAAGCTAATTTTAATTTTAGAAACAGGAAATAACAATTCTTTTTATTTTCAAATATAGATGAGGTTTAAATAACTTCTGATGCAGTCTATTCTAATAGACATCATTCATCTCCCATACCACCTACATAACTCTTTTGAGTTGGAAACTTAAAATAACACAACTTATTTATTATATGAGATCTGGCACTGTAGAATAGAGCAGAGATGATTTCAAATCTCTGAGGGCCAAGAGGAAAGTATCTTGTGCACAAATAGCATTCTCTAATCAATAAAAACTGAATATCAATTTTGAGCCTACAACCTTGAAGTTACATTTAATAAGTTCCATTTAACGAGAAAATATATGGTGAATGCACAGAGATGTTGGAGTCTTCTTAATTAGCCCCATGATTTGTATTTTTAAAGCCACAAGACACATATCCATAAATACAAGTAGAATGAATTTGTAGTGTTTTAAGCATGCCACCGTTTTTTGTATTTCTAAAAGATAAGCCAGCACTATAGAAATGAATGAAAGGTTTTAGAGCAGGTGTTTTGTTGGTGAGGACTATATTTAATTAGGAATGACTTTTTTTTAAGTATTTGAAAATGTATATCTTCAATTTCTTTGGTAGTAAGTGAGTCAACCATTCTAGCCTCGTAGTTGCATTAAGCATGTAATGGGAAGAAAATCTGGGAGGATTTGTTGAACTGAAATGAGTTAACTATCTAGTCAAATGTCAGATCAATTGAGGGGAACAGTAGTCAAAGTGGTTGTTTATTGAAATGAACATGAGTTCACAGATAATTATTTGAGTTTGTTGTGGAGAGATTTTATCTATTGGCAAGGGTGTATCTTGAATTCATTCCTATTCAAATTTTCTATGATTTAATGAATGGTTGCCCATTTAGATATAGCTACTGCTTTTAAAAAGCACTGGCAAGATTAACTCCCACTGTATTCAAGCTGATTGAATATCTTCATAGAAAGAAAATAGAAAGTGCTCCTATCACCTCACTAGGCCTGAAGAAAGCATTTTAAAATCTGAAGTAATGGCACTTCTCTTACATAAAGGAGGGAAATTAATATTTCGACATAAAAGTGTATAATATTATATGAAAGTCAGTAAAAATAGAACTCTATGATAGCTATTCCTATGATTTTAAATTCATCATATTCAAAATTGTTCCCCCACCCCATTCCACCCAGTCTAAATCACAGCTTGGCAAATGTTACTGAAACACAGCTTTTTCTAATCTCTCCTGCTCAATCTACATTGAGCTACTCAGTCAATTATACTGCTACTCAGTTCAAGGCTACACTTCCTTCAGACTTTTACTCTCCCATGGTGTGGTCCCTTTGATATCATAAATATTTATTCCTACAACCCTCAGGGTTCAGAAAAAGCCCACTCTTTTTTCTTCATCCTTCCCTCACACCACAAAGAAAGACTTGAAATCAAGCAAATGAACTGTTCAAGAAAAAAACCATCTTATTTCAACTCTCTCAACACACACTTGCCTTTTTTATTTTTATTATTACCTTTTAGAAGTATTTTAGATTTGAATTCACAACCTCCAGGTTGCTAGACAGTTGCTCTGCCCCTTGTATCCCTCCCCCAGACCTTTCTGCTTTAGTTATTTTAAAGATAGGGCTCACATTTTGTCCCTGAGCTGGCCTTGGGCTATGGTTCTCCTACATACACCTCCAACATAGCTAGGATGACATCCAGCTAAGTTTGTCGTTGAGTTGTTGGTCTTACTTTTTGTCTGGGCTGGCCTTGAACAATGATCCTACCAATCACCATCTTCCAAATAGTTGGGACTCCAGGCAAATGCCAACATGCCTGGCCCAGAGGTGAATTTTCAACAACTTCCTCTCTCTGGCCCTCTGGCTCTGTCTGTCTCTGTCTGTCTCTTTCTTTCTGTCTCTCTCTCTGTAAAAGGCCAAGGCACATAGGAAAAGCTCATATAAATATATATATATATATATATATATATATCCTACTATCATATATATATATATACATATATATCCTAATAAAGAAAGACTTTTCAGAACACGAATTTAACTAGATTCTAAAGAAAATCATATTCTTTGCAACAAAAATTGTTGATGCCCTTGTCATCAACAATAAGTTCCTCTTCCCTTCGAACAAGTATTTAAGATTTCTGTATTTCCTCAGCAATACATTACCATTGTTGTAGCACACCTCCCGCGGAAAGGGAATACCATGACTGCATCAGAGTTTCCATAGACTTTCTAGTCCCCTCTTCAAGGCCAGCAGCAAATCACCTCACTGGGAATTTCCCTGAAGCCCAGAGAACTTTCTTGTCTAAGGTATATGCTCCTGCTAGTGACAGCTGGTATAGAAAAAGAAAACTTCCACTTTGGGATGTAATTTTGAGACAAAATATAGCCCATCAGAACGCCAGAGCTCCTCACTGAAACTGCTGAGAGGTTCTAGTTGCCCCTACACGGAAGTCAATTTCTCCCTCAGCATCAGAAGCAACCTTCTGTGAGCAATTATCCAATTCATAGTCTGTTTCAAGAGAACCTAATTGAACACATCTGTTTCCATAAGTAATTTTCTTTTTGCAACAGGTCTTGCCATATATCCCAGGCAACTCTTGAGCCTGTTATAGAGTCCAGGCTGAACTCAAGCTAGCAATCCTCTTGTCTCAGCCTCCTGAGAACTGGGATTCTAGGTGTTGACCACCATTCCAAGCTACTGTGATAAGCAGCACCCCTATAAAAGACAGGGCCCTTGCATAGTGTGTTTTACTCATTTATATGAAGGTGTTAATTAATTGAAACGCATATTTCAAGAGGCAATTCCGGTTCTCTGTGCATATGATAGGATTAGTAGATACTGATTACTAAGGCACTACCAAAAACTTAGAATATTTAGCTTGTGCCATTGTGGATGGAAAATGTGTTTAACATGATAGTTGAAGCTGTGCAGGAGAACATTGAGAAAGCATCCAATAGCAATAATAATATATGCTAGAAGGACAAAGAGGTCAGAAGATTCAGCTGAAGCCCTCCAAAGGAACACCTTGATGTCCCCACTGACCTCAGAAGTTTGTATTTTTAAAACCGTGAACTCCTGTGCCTTATTCTAACTCTGAATTAAAATCCTCACGATTAAAGGAACGTGTTTTGACAACAGCTGAACTGTGTGACTTCTTCTTTTACTGAAATGCTAATGAGGATTCACATAACATTCAGTTTTTGTCTCAATAAATTGCATTCATTGTCAGTTTATCCTGAGTGTTTGGCCACTGCCCAGGTTATCACAACTAACTTCCAACACGGGTAATCTTATAAAGTACAGGAAAAAAATACCTCTTGGCTTATTTTCTCCTACCTATTAGAGGTAAAGATAAAGTATCTGATAAAAAAAGAATTAAATTGAGCTAGCATGTATGGTTTTTTAAAATTACTTCAAGGCTCATTTTCCCTTTTGTCTACAATTCAAAATTGTTATAATTATTGGCATTTAGCAAAAGACTTCACATTAGCTATTATCCCATTATTGAATGCATAGTCTAATCTAAAGTATGTGACCTTTGTACAAAACCATTTTGGAATTTGTGTTTCCACTTTGCTATCATATTATATAAAGCTTTTCTTTTCCTTTTCTTTTTAACATTCCCATCTTCAATTTGTCCTTCCTTTTTAATGGATTTCTGCTTTAGGATCCCTTTGCTGTTGGAATCATGAAAAAGGAATAAAATAGAAACATCCTCAAGTATATTCATTGAAAAATTACACTCCAACTGCAATAGCTTTGATACACCATGTAGTAGCTTTTTGTTGTTGTTGTTCTCCTGGGGCTTGAACTCTGGGCCTGGGCCTCATCCCTGAGCTCTTCAGCTCAAGGCTGGCACTCTACCACTTGAGCCACAGCGCCACTTCTGGTTTTCTGAGTGGTTTATTAAAGATAAGAGTCTCACAGACTTTCCTGCCCAGGGCTGGGATTTCACTGTGATCCTCAGATCTCAGTCTCCTGAGTAGCTAGCATTACAGGCGAGAGCCACCGGCACCCAGCTACCATGTAGTAACTTTCTTTTCTTTTTTTTTTTTT